>NC_138825.1:2996958-3501958 GCF_965183815.1 Platalea leucorodia | reverse complement strand
ATGTGATTTGTAACATGATGAGAAATACAGCAATCAAGAACAAAAACTGTATTTAAAATACGCACACACTAAAATCAGAACTGCTCTGGACACAAGATAATGCAAACTAGCCTTGCCAGAAATGAGCTGCAAAATACCTTCATTTTCTCATACAGTGAAACCCTGATAAAATCACAACTGTTAAGGTCATACAGTATATCAGGTGGAATCACAGTCTTTAGAACTCCATTATTAATGCACACAACCTCACAATCAAAGAGGATAAGAGCACAGTTCCCAGATGCCAATGATTTGATCCTATCTTATTTGGCTGTTTACATTTAAATAATGTGGCCGTATAAATTTAAATAATAAGAACCACCAACAGATGGAATGTAGTGAAAAAAATGTGCCTTCTACAAGACCCTGAACATATACTACACGGTGCTTTACAATTTATTTGAGCAGAGCTCATATTAAAAAAAAAAAAAAAAAAAAAAAAAAAAAAAGACTCATTTCTTCTGCCATTATGGAAATAAAAGGACTAGTGCTTTAGTTCGTTGCTAGCACTGCCAAAGAAACATGCAGTTCTCTAACCTCCAGTACAATGTACCCATAAGGTACCAAGCATCAAAGCATATTAAAAGATATTAACTGCATATTTGCTTATGAACAAGATAAAAAGCTGTAGGGCCTCCAGGTTCTCAAGCTGTGAGTGGAACAGCTTTGCAATTTGCCTGCAAAACTGCATTTTGATCTTAATGAATATAAAATGGCTGCCATTAAAAGTAAAACAGATTATTTCAGGTCTTTTAGGGCCCATAGCTCTTTGACGGTCTTGGAGGGGCACTATGATCTTTCATTAAAATCTCACAGCAGGACTCCCTCACCAGCAAATCAAGCCTTGCAGTCGAGGAGATTGGCTACATTTAAAAGTAATTTTCAGAAATCTACACAGATTTTCAATTTGGTAATGAAAGCCATAAGAGAATGCAGGCAGCATTTTGTTGAATATTGTTACTAATCCAGTGCTCACATTCGTTAGAAATTAAACTGCCCCGTAACTATCACACTGATGGCAGCCTGCCATTTCGGCTCAGTTGTAATCTCCGTTTGTTAATGAGTAGCATGTGCTAATTGTTGTCAGCATCCCTGCCATACATCCCTTCCATAACAACATATTTTACCTGCTGAAAGGTGTTACTTCTTGCACTGTCAGCATCCAGTTTAAGAAAAGAAATCTCAGAATAGTAGAAAAAAAAGGTTCAGTTTCATTTGGAATAGCATGAAGTTAAAAGTACACATTTTCATATTGATATCCAGACACTCCTAGCGCCTCATTCTGCATATGCTACTTCTAACATTAATACATTAAGGTAAGACAAAGAAAGACGCTGTACGCTATAATGGCACAGGGAACAACAGAAGTAAATTCTCTATATTGTAACGTAAAGTAAGGCATGCAGCTCCCAGTAAAATGAAGTTGAAAGGTTTGAAAAGTTAGAGTGATCATATCTCATTACTACAAACAATGTAAGGGGGGGGGAGTAAAACAAAACCTGACCTGGAGCTGCGATGAACCTGGACTGGGACAAGAAAAATTGACTCTGAGTAAGTTAGTCAGAGCTGATGACTGTGCTGCCCTCAGGTGGAAGGTCTGGTCGGGAGGAGGAGGCCTCCACTTACAATGTAAACCCAGAAAAAGTAAAAATAACAATAATAATAAAAAAATAAAATTCAGCCTTAGTGGATGCAACAAACCAAGATATTCAGAAGTGTGAGCAAGAAAGGTTATAATACATGAATTCTCAAATAAACCAAATGTGAATTGAATTATGGCAGAAGAGAACAATTTTCATCTAGTGAATTGTAAATTGGGTTTGTTTCCAGTTCATATTTGAAATGCAAGGTTGATGCTTGGCTTTTCATTTTATTTTTTAGCTGGGGGGATTCTAAAGGAAAATACTGACTTGAAATAACTAAAACCTTATTGAAGAGCTCAAACACACACACCGCGTGACTGACACACATTCTCTGAAGCATATTTAGTATCACTGCATCAAGTAGATTAGTTGTTCAACTGCCATAAGCGACAATATCGTATATTGCTACGTGTTTAAAATTATTCAAATCAGTTTTGTACACATACATAGGGTCTTTTAAAACAAACAATTTTTTTCAATATGCAGGAGCAATCTGAAAGAAGCGATATTATAGGGTATTCTGACTAACAGGAAACAGTCTCATGAACTTATTTTCTGTGCTCATTCATGAATGGAGTGCAAGGACTTTCCTTGGGGTTTTAAGGGGTGCACAAAGTACCCACAACATCTCTACAATAACAAGATACTTCTTCACTCCAGGGTAGCCAGCTAATCGAGGTTACAGCATCCCTCAGATTGCTCTAAATGGAGTCCAAAGCAGAAAATCAGCAACTTCAGTTTCAGAACACGCATGAATGATTAACCACCACATCCAAGTGACTGGAAAGACAAAATAGGGGGGATCAGTCCAATCTGCTGGAATCTGAAATGATAATTTTTTGACAGTTTCTTGCTTTTTTGGGGGGGCCAGAAGCAGTTAGCTGGAACACCTTTACATGTAATTTTAGAGCTTTCTCACCAGTTTTGGTTTTTACCATTTTAATTTTGAGAAGAGTTAAATTTTTCCAAAGCAAAAGACAGCAACAAAAATGTGCTACAGGTTGATTTCAGGGTTTGATCTCCTGATTTTTCACTTAGCTGAACATTGCATTTTCTAGTTCCTCCTGCCACATACCACCATACTCACTGTGACAGCAGTATCCCCATTATACATAATGTTTCACTATTGTATATACCATGGGCTGAGGGATGCGACATTACCAACTGCACCTAATACATATCAGCACATATAGCAACCTATAATCTCCAGTTTCTTCTCTAACCTATGCAGAAGCAGCAGGTGAATTTACAGAGCACCAGTTTCTCAAAGCTAGGACAGAGAGCATCTCTAGCAATGCTTTGCTGAACTCAGCAGAAACACCCGCTAGCTTTGGTCCCGTGCACTCTGGGCTGCTCAGACAGGCAAGCTCAGCCTAGGTTACACCTAACCACTGATGCGCTTGGGCTCACGCCAAGGGTTGGTGAAAACCTTGCCTTTCCCCCTTGACGTACTCTGCAGCTCAACCATAAACCCACACTTGCTTAGGGACTGGTGTCCAAACTGTTCAGGATCCAGAGAAGATTATGTTTGAGCGCAGACAGTGCTCCCTTCCACCTCAAAAGTGTATTTATAAGGTTACACTGCTGCAGGTGCCTTTCTGCTAACTAGCTTTAAACTGGTAGCAGTGTAACTGTGGCAGCGCTGAGCTGTACGTGGTTCCAAAACTACAACCCAGAAGCAGAATAAATATTGATGCGGTACTCTGTGATGAGGTGTCTGCAAGGCTATCTGTACCCAGCGCAGTTCAAAGCAAGTCCAGAGCAGGCACGTAGATTTCAGTCACATCTTTGCCTGCAGTGCAGATGCACCCCAAAAATACTTCTGCTAAATCATACCCTGCAAAGGTGCTCTCAGTGTAAGCTAAAAAGCATCACACTAAGACTTAGTACAGTGTTGCTACTGCGCTATAAATTCACACCTTAGCTCGATGCCTGCAAATATCCCTCTGAATGGGGATGAGAGAAAGGGAACAGCTCTGTGAGGTGACAGTCCTGCAGGTTCCTGAGCATGTGGATAAATTTAAGCTGGTTTTCAAACACAGAGTTCAAGACCAATGTGTTTGGGAACTTCACACAGTTGGTTCTGGCATTGTCCATTATTAGTTATTATTATTAGTCTTAAAAGCAGTGTTTCCAATGAAGCTAGTGATGAGAATAAAGGAACAGTCAGATGAATAAAGTTTTATAAGGTTAGCTTTTAAGTTAAATGTTTTTGGTTTTGTTTTTGTTTAAATAACTCAGCAATTTCTATAATTAGCAAATCTTTTTTTTTTTCTCCTTACAATGTTACTTTTTTGAAAGCAAATGGATCTAACTACATCTTTGTAATCTTTGTTTTCTTTCACAAAAAAATGTATACTTATTACTATTCGTCACAGTCAGCGATCCACTTTGGGAGGCTTAGGAGAAGTGACACACCTTATACCTTTATATATAAAGGCAAGTAAAAAGGAGGTGATTTTTTTTTTTTGTATGTATGTGTCACATTCTGAAATAATTTGGCTATCAAAAAAAAAAATTAAAAGCCATGTTTATCTTACCATTATAAAGGAAAGGCATTCGTTAGATTAATTTTCTAGTGTAAGTTCCTAAGGATGAAACCTGTTAATTTAAACATGGCCTACGTTTTAAAAATGTGATGAAAAAAGACTGAGTAGTTTGGGGTTTTTCCATTCTATATCTATCCTCTAATCCCTCTCGCAGGAGCTTTCCATTCACACATTTTGCATCCAGATGTTACTGCTAGTTGTGGAACTTGGTGAATTAGCTCAGGACTTTGAATGCCGTTTCACATTCCTGAGGAAACAGGCCCTCCTGAAGAATTAGCTAAGTATAGTAGCTGGCAAACAGGGAGGAGGACAAAACAGGAGCAGGGTCAAAAGGAATGAGGAGAGGAGTGGAAAGTCACATAAACTTATAAATAAAAGTCTCACATGGAGAGAATTTGAACAAAACAGTAGGAGAACAGAGCTAATAAAGCTGGGGGCAACACAGCATAATCAAACTCACATTTTATAAACACCAGATTTTGATTCCTTCTTCTTTTCCACACCCTTTATGCAATGCTCTTGACTGAGGTTTTCTAAACATGCCCATCCAGAAGGAAAACAGCACAAATTAAAAAATAAGCCAAGTGTCACAGATGTTTCGGAGGGATGCAGCACCTTTCCAACCTACACGTGCTGCCTATACAATTGCCTATGCAATCTCTCTTTGCATACTGAAGGGAGTAACCTAACATCACTTATTGCTTGATCTGGTCTGCAAGTTTTCATTTGAGCATGGCCCCACTGAAGTTATGAAAACTCCAACATGACCAAATAAAACACTTTGGATTCAAGAGTTCACTTGGACTCGCTCGGGATTTGTGAGTTCAGATCATCTTTGGTGAAAGTTTGCTAGACAAGCTCCAGCCAAAGGGGACTACATATAGGATATAAACTTGATCCCACTGAAGCATATGGTCAAAATCCAACTTCAATAGGGACAGAATTTTACCTTACAACTTGTCAAAAGAGAGACAGGGAAACTGTAATATCAAACATCACTGAGACAGAAAATGTATTGGAGCTGGAAAAAGGCTACAAAATAAGCAATTTGTCTTGTCTCGCCAAAAATGGCCCAAATCTGCCCCATATTCTTTATTCTACGGCTAAAATAGCACAAAAAGTTCTACATTTACCGTCTAACACGTCTTGGTATATAATGGTGGATATTTACACAGAAACTGAAGATCTGTATTTAAATCTGTTAGACCAGTAAAATATCTTAAATATTTTTTTATTTACTCTCCTGCACTGAGCGGACCTCAAAATCAGCCAAGCCCATTACTTCCAGAACAAGTCCAAGGTCCACGGTCTGTAACAGGGCTTAGTACCATTCAAAAACACAATGAGTCTTTCCAGACGTATTTCAAAATTGCTTTTTCTTCCTGCCACACAGTTGTCTGCAGACAGTCTAGCTTTTTTCCAATCTTATCTATTATTCACAAAAAGAATTATTTTTATAGAAGCTAATGCTTCTTTTCCCCAACTTTTTATGATCAAGGTGACTTATAAACAGCTGCAATAAAAATGGTTGGGTTTTTTTTTTTTTTTTTTCCCCATACAAGAGCATTCTCAATAATGTTTCAGAGAGAGCAGAGAGGCTAAAAGATACGTGACATTCATAGATTTCACCCCTGAAGCCACAAAAACCACACTAGCAATTTCTTCATTTGACCAAAATGAATGGTCATCACAAAAACAAATGTAAGTTTGGTATCACTGATTTGGCTGAGACAGCTTAGGGGCTTGAACTTAATAGACTTCCTCTGACAGATTAGGATCTTCTGGTACATCTGCATCATCCTGTCACAGCAGATAGCCAAGTCCAAACCACAGGCATGGGACTGCCCTTGATCCATAACCTTAGAATACAAAATAACTGGCTAAAGAATGTAATAAGACTCCCAAGGAAATACCTTTGAAAACAGTATTCATTTTACTTGGTGGTCTTTTATAGAGGGGGGAAAAAAAGAAGACAATTAAGCATTAAGAACTGATTGATGCTTAAACAAAATGCCTAACAGTAAAAGCACATTTCTATATTCCAAAGGACCAGGCAAAGCCATCCCTAAGAAGGGATTAACTACTATCAGATGATATTACTACTGGATTAATGGTGTTTCGCATTCACTATATTTATATTAAAAAAAAAAAAAAAATCTCTTTTAAGGAGGATATAAGTGATTTGTATAAAACCTAAAAGCCAAAAAAACTAGATTTTATTTTTACAGCAACCTGATGGATAGTATTCTCTTTATTTATACATCTTTAATTGAAGTAATTTTTCCCCCTTTGTCTGGAACCAGGCCTTGCATTTCAAGTCAATTGTTTTGAGAGTACCACAGCCCATGAAAATAGTAAAGCAATGTATGACTCCAGAGCTGATGCTTTATATTCCAGTGGATATTTTAAGCCATTCTTATTTTAGAGAATTGTTTTTGTAATAGATATACTAAAGGTGATCATTTTACTTTATTGCTAGTCATTGCTGACTGAAATATTTTGCCAGATGAAAGTAATTACTATGACTATATTACTTTTCTAGCCTGTTCAGTGTATTGTATCTCAGATATTCATAGTGTGAAATTCTGAATCCTCATTTGCAAAAAAAAGTCACATTGTTCTGTGCTCTGGCGTTAATTATGTAAAGCCCATATAGACGTTATCCAGTTTCCTTCCCCACCTGTATATCTTAACAAAGGTTACAGGAAAACTCCAATCTTAATGTAGAATTGTGCAGATGACAAAGCCGAACAACATACTCAGATGTTTGTGTTACAAACAAGAAAAAAGAATCTGCTTCAACCAGAACCGCATCACTCAGGTGAATTTTTTAAAAGGATGCAAGGAACAACCATATTCTTATTCAACATTAGTCGCTACTAGCCAAAATGATACATTAGAGAAAATAATTTGTTGAGACATCCTCAGGATTATATCCCCTGGAGATGGAAAACAGGCCTGTGTTTCTCTCACAAAGTCACGTCTGCTCGAGGTAGACTTTTTTCAATTCAAACCATAGTAATATATGCGCAATAAACTCACAGTTATAAATATTTACCATAATATCCATCTTCCTGGTTTTCCTGCTACCCAAACCAGCAGCCACGCTACCATAAATCAGGGGAAGTATTCTGTAGGAGCTGCAAGTAGCTCTCATTGTATTTCTGGAAACAGCCATCCAAGAGGAGGCAAATGACACAGGAGAGAGTAGAAATTGTGGCAGACTCCACATTTCAAATCGCCACACTCTTCTTCTCCACTTACGAGGTCAACGTGTCATTCTGGGTTAAAGACGACCAGTGGATGCAGAGATATTGGTGGAGTAGCTAGCAATGTATCTGGCCCACTGAAAGGCTTTTGGTTTTATCTTGCTGAAAGCATTCCGATATCTGGGAGAAACTAACCACGCCTAAGCAGCGTGAGATGAACGACCTCCACTACCAAACTCATTGAAAAATCATTCTTTCACGCACACACAGAGCATTTTTCTTTTTTTTTTTTTTTCTTGCCATGAATTACTGGTATTGACAAGTGGCAGTTTTTTCTGAGCAGTGAAGTTGTTATGCTATGTAAAGGACAACATTTTCCTGCAAAAATTGCAAATGTCCATTTCAAAACTTGCCATCTTCCCAAAAGAGAGACTTACACAATTGCTACCATCATGATCTGTGACATCTCCTTCAGAAAATGGCACAGCAGCCTCATTCATTGACACTGGATGAGGGTAAGAAGATTTTAACTTCCCAACTGCTCTATAACCTACCAACCATTGTGATCCCAAGTACCAGTGCTTCATGGTCGCTGCATAAATTCCAACCGCATTCAGTAACGCTCTACGTAAGGAACATAACAGCGTCAGAATAAAGAAAGGAAGTAGACAACAGACAGTTTAAAACTAAGATGAGGCATTTCTGCGCACAGAGCTTTCTTTTGCTTAAGCTGATACCTCTGTTTCTTTGCCTTGAAGAAAAAAAAGAAATCTTATCTTGGTTATCTGGAATGCCGTGAACTAGAAGTGTGGTTCAGAGGAACTAATCACAACTACCAAAAAGCAAAACCTCAGTCTTTCTTGTTGTATTCCGTACCAGGCTCCATTCATACACAACAGGGCTAGAAACAGAGTAGTGGAGGATGTATTTACCCACTTTATTGTAGTATTTCACAACAGCGTTTCTGTAGCCATTCAGTCTCCAAATACACATCTATCTATTGTAAATGTTTTCATCTCAATCCTTCGCAGGTAGGACTTTAAATAAGCTTTTCTTCTGAAATATTTCCATCAGCATTATTTGTTATTAAAGAAAAAAAGAAAGCTAAAATAAGATTCCTTACAAAAGGTAATTAAGCAGTATAATATAGTAATAAGTGGAACGAACAATAAGGAGTTGTACTAAAATATATGCCTCGTGCAGCAGAGGACTGGTGTTTCAGGAGATTAACAATTATGATCACCAGTCCTCTTCTGTTTCTGTAATACTCCACACAATCTTTTTTAAATTACTTTATTAACCTTTCCTCCTAGCACAGAAGTGCCCGATTATAGATAATATTTCAAAATCATCTGAGGTGTAAGTGTGTTTGATTTGCTCAGTAATTATTTGTCTACTTTATTACATTGACCAAGCACACAAGCTCCTTGACCAGTTTTATTTCAAGTCCAGTTAAGAACAGGGTCGTATCATTTTGTGTGATCGCTCCCTTTCGGCCCCAGAATACCTGAAATTTCATACTGGAGCTGGTCACTTGAACATGAATATCTCACACTTTAAACATGCAGAAATCAGTCAGTGTGCTGTCATTTAAGGTCAAGGGGCCTGTTCCTAAAGGAAAGGTTTAGTGCACTTATGAAAGAAGTTTGTGTATTCACTGCATTGCAGACCAAAGACATTTAAGCACAGGCATGCAAATTTGCCTTTCTAAACCTAAAAGGGTGTAAAAACCCTATATATTTGTCAATGCATGCTCTTGCATGATAATTTATTCCCAACATTTCACACAACACATTATTTCAATTTGGATCTGAAGTATTAGGCCATTACCAGCTCCACTACTATCTGCAGCTTCATGCTAAACATATGGTGATCACAGAAAAATATGCATTTCTTAAAACACAGGCCTGGAGAAAACAAGCAAGTATGAAAATAAAAAATGCAATGAAAAAGTTTTCCTGCTCTAACTTTGCAGCTTTGTAGGAAACGAAAACAATATTTACATTTTTTTAAAGATGAAAATGCAATGAGATGAAACGCGGTACACAGTTTATTCCTGAGGGCCACCACTAGGATAAAAGCATAAAGCCTGGGGACTTTGTTTACTGTCCACAATCAACAAATCCTGAAATCTCCATATGCAGCAGGTTTCTAAAGCTCTGTTAGTAATACTGTATATTGCCGGTCAACTCAGTCACCCATAGAATTACAGTGTAGGGTATGGATGCCAGTATTTTAGACCCAAACCGAGCATAAAAAACACAAAGTAAAATTCAGTGTCAGCACAAAGTTGACAGCGAATGATTATAACAGCTTCGAAGCTTGAAAAAGAGTGTAAATAACTAGGATCCCCCGCGGGCTCACTCAGCCTGCATACATAACAACTGTGATGGACAGCCACTATGGTAAAGTATAAAAAAAAAGTCACTCTGCAAAGATGCAAAAATTTCTCCTGCAACGAGGCTTAACTGTCACCTTTCTGACTAAATCAGCTACTTTTATAGAGAAAAAGTATCTATATTGTAAGGTGCACATTTTCGGTACAGGCTGCTACTTTAACAGGTAAACCATTAATATATTTTTCAGTGCTAATAAGCCCCAAGAATTTTTATTTCTTTAAAACAAATGATTCAAAGCTACATGTTACCAAGTCCTTTCTCTCAACCATCACCCAATTAACTACAGTAAAGAGACAACCCAGACCACAGGCCAAAAGAATTTCAAACAAGGCATGTATATGAACATAAGAATGAAAATACTCTTATCTACCAACACGTAAATATTAGTACGCTTTTTCCTTGGGACTTTTTTGCCTCTACATAGGTACATATACAAGCACAATATGTCCGTGTGGTAATGGCTTTAAAGTGCTGGCAAATTGCAAGTGGGTAGATGCACTGGGTCCTCAGACTCTGTCAGACATGTGACAGCACTGTGATTATGCGGTCCCTTCATAGTTCCTGGCTGAGAGCTGGGAGCGAGGGAAGTAGGAATTAACAGCAAACACTAGCGTATGCCTACAAACTACTGCATTTTTTAAAATCAATTAGCAAGCAAACTATTTAATTACCTAACTCTCTCTTTTCCATTATTTATTCTATGTAAGCTTTCAATTTTGAATTAAAAAAAAGCAGGTATTAAAACTTACCTCTTCAGCCATTTTGGTTATATTTATCTGAACTAAGTAGATGCCTTGAAATACCAGCCTTTGGTCATTGGACTATTTGCTCTGAGAGCTTGATTTTAATTTAAGCTAAACAGGACCTCATAAATATGACATAGCAAAGACATTTGTGATGATCAGGCAGTATCTATTGAGAAAAACAAGCACATCTAGCAAAAGGAAAGAAAAATTCTCTCATGAGATAGCAAAAAAACATGATTAAGTTCATGGCGAGCTATGAAAAAACAGAACTTCTTATCTTGCAAGAACCTAAATGCTTTCTTCCTTCATTGAACATAAAGAGAATTGAGTGTTTGACACTTTGTAGGTTGTGCTTGTCAATTTGGTGAATCAGACATGTAAATTATGGTTTTATAATTTTGTGAAGTGAAAGAGTCACTATTAGGTCTCTGAAAATCCTTAACATTTTCAAGGATGACCCTCAGCAAAGGGCTTACTTTCACCCATAACTATACAACCCTTATGTTTTGCTGCTGCTTTTTGATCTTTCTACTGCTGTTTATTCAGAAGCTTGCAATTTCTTTCCTCACTTGAAAGAACAGTGATATCCAAAGGCCATTTCTGAAAGTCAGCACAGCTGCAAGTATTTGTGTAGGCCACTTTGTTTTCTTTGTGCTATAAAAATGTGTCACGTACTCGAGATGTTCCCTCAAAAAATTAATTAGAGTATATGAATGGTGGGACAGGTTAATCTTGTACAAACTTTTGCAGTATTTTTGTATTCAAGGAAATACAACTCATTACATGACAGTTGACTTGGCTGAAATAGCAAATAAAGGTGGGCACCCAGTGCTCTGTTTGTCGGCTGTTAAGTATACTGACAAGAGACTAGCTCAGTAGACAGCCATAAGTAGTTCTCTGCACCTGAACTTACCTGCATAAAAGTGGCAAAATAATTACTAGCCTATTAAGTATAGCTTTTTAGTTCCTTTAGAAAGAAACCGGGTTTATAAGATTAAAGATATGGAAATTTCGCCCAATTTCACAATTTACATCTGACCTGGTGGAGTTGCTGTTCCAACCAAAAGCAGCTGATTGTTCCTTTTATATTTTACCTTGACACCACAACGCGAGCGTTAAGAAAGCAGGACAATAACGGAAACGCATTTGCTTTGAAACCGGTCTTACTGCACCTACTGACTACAGGCAAGTTATTCCTGACTTGGGCCAGAACCCTTTGCAAAAATCTTGAAGTATAACAGGATACAGCAGCAGCAAAATTAAACAGTTGTATTCATAGCACAATAACAACTCTAAAAAGTGAAATTCAAAGCTGTCTTTTAATGTTTCTTCCTAGGAGAGACCAACAGAGCAACTTGCTAGCCATGCTAAGTGAAGCCAGGTTTGTAATCTCACAGAAATAAAAGGCAGAACAGTAGATATAGGAGATATTATTCCATACCAAAATTAGCATAACCCAGCACATTGGAATATTAAAATTTAACAAGGATTTCAAACATCCTTGTATCATCATCAGAGTCATGTCACAGGTTTTTTTTATTGGTTCAGCAGGATAGGTGTAATTGTATCAATATTTTAATGCTTGATGCATATTGTCTGTGATAAATTGCTTGCATAAATAAAAAGCACCAATATTCAATTGCCAATGAAATAATCACACATTCTAGATCTTTATTATATCATGCATTATTTAATTACAATAATCAGAATCCTTTTGAAGGTAAAACAAGATTAAAAAGGTTTTGTTTTATTGGATCTATATATTTGATTTACACTTTATATGTTAGCTTTGCATTAAGAATTTATAAGGCATCAATTCAAATGGTGATATTACAAGAGTTTATTCCGTTTGTAATTAGTACAGTACTCTTAAAGTACTCTGGCTATGAGAGATAATATTTCAGTATTTTAATGAGCTTTTTAAGTATAATTGATGTAACAATCGTTGAATTACACATTTCTACCTGAAGAATAATGAAGGAAACATTTTAATGAGAAATTTAATCATTATTAGCAAATGATCTACTAAACTGCCATTTACTGACATTTAAAAGCTTAATAGCAGAAAACTGTATTTTTGTACATCTGCATCACTACAGATGATTATCGTCTCAGTTGCTCAGGTTTTCTGGTATAACTTTCTCTGCTAGGTTTTTTGTTGTTAAATTTAAGAAAAGCTTTCTTTAACTCACAATTGTCAGCTTCCTCTGGAAACTATGGGGCTTGACATGTATACAGATAATTTAAATAAATTAGCCCCTTTTCAGCCTTCAGCATTTTTTCAGTATAAAAGGTCTCATTCTTGGGAGTATTCATGCTTGCATCAGCTTGATTTTGATGAATGCCCTGTAACCTCCCTGATAGCACCTTAGACACGGCGATCCTACCACAGCGTTGACAGCAACGTGTGAAGCTACCACATTTTCTTTAATAAAACAACAAACAAACAAAAAAAACCCAAAAACACACCCTTGAAATTTGGGACAGTCATTGCACATGTGCCATGAGAAACACAGACCACCACCTACCTCATCTCCTCCTACCTGTTACCCCAATGCACACAGAACACCTCTCCTTTCCAGTGCATTAACTGTCTCAGACCAACTTGACGTGCTGCAGAAGAGCAACGTCTCATACTCACAACACTCCTCCCAACCTTGCAAAAGCTTGTGCTTTGGTTCATGCTATGCTCCTGCGAAAGGTGCTCGCTGGGTCAGAAAACCATTCCATGGACTGAAAGAGTCTCTGCAGAGTAGACGGTAGAGGTGGATAGCAACAACACACACACACGCAGCTCCCCATACAGGAAGTCATCTGGACATCACAGATGTGACGTGAAACAACAGCTACTGAGGAAACAAACATTATTCAATCTCTAGGCCCACCTGATGTAGGATAAATGGAGATCCATAAACGGATAAGGCACATTCTGCTCTGTAATAGTAAAATGCTGTGATATTACACAACAAAAATTCACATTTCTCTGAACTTGTTAGTTCCTTATTTAACCCAGTATGATTTATATAGTTGTGTGCAATCAGGCAACTCTTTGCAGTTTGAGCAGGGGGAGGGGGATTTTGCTAAATTTAGAAACAATCTGTAAAAAATAGAAAAGGGTAACAAATCACAGTGATATAGACATAAAACAAGCAGTATACACAACACGTGATCGTAGAGATACTGCTCAGCGTGCACAGAGCTAAGTAGGGGTGGAGCTGTTCTGCACTTCAGTTAAGATGTTTCTAAACCCAAAGCAACAGGAAGTTCCTTGGTTTTTAAAAGACAGTGTTGCTATTTTTGAGCAATGATCCATCATTGCAACATGGTACTAGACAGCATTGGTCCACCGTAGAAAGGCTTAATTTAAGGGGGGGGTGGAGGGGGAAGATAAAATTGAGGTTCCACTCTGTTCTTTTTAAGTGAGGACTCAGTCTCTGAATAAGAATTGGGAAAGCAATACCCATAAAAATAAATTAGTGAAGCATTATTAGTATGAGATTTCTCTCTCATGAGTGCAGTTTCTACAGCCATCCACTAGGAAAAATTTCCCTTTGGTCTGTGTGGGTCCTAAAGATTCCCTCTTTCCCAACCTTTATAGGGAGAAGAGTCTAGAAAAGAGGTAAAAGAGAGGCTGGATATAAAGATAACATTTCTCTTGCTAATAGTGTTCTTTGCTAGCAGTGATAAAGAGATTTGAGAAAATCTGCAGTCTAATACAAACAAATACACGCTCCCCAGAAAAAAAACAACCATGAAGCTAGAAAAAGATGAAATTAACCTCCTCACCAGGAAGATCTCCTCTACAGACAGACAATTCGCTCCCATTCATAACACCACCTAAGGTAATTCAGAGCCATCAAGCTACTTATCTCTGGTACCTGGACTGCCTCATTACCATGTGTGAAAAGATTAGAAGAAAAACTTTCTTGAATCAGTAGTAATACACTAGGAGACCTTTTGCTCCTTTAGGATGAGGAGGATTAACAAGGATGGACGGGAAGGTATGAGCTCCCAAAAGGATGCTCTTCACCAGACATTGCCCGCCTATGTCAGGGCAGCTTTGCTTTCATACACAAAAAAGGAGGAGGACTTGCAGCTCTTTGCCGCAGGTCAGATTCTGCTCCAGATCAAAATCCTGGAAGTTCCAACAAAGCTTTCTGACAAAATTACTCATCTCTGCTTTTGCTTGCACATTCCCTCACTGTCCTGAAAAGATGGCAGTCTCACGTGCATAAAATGTCTTTCTTCTCAGAACTGGAAAAAGGACAGAGGACTCAAGGAAAAATTAAAAGTAATTCCTTCCCTGGGAATTCACTCTATAGTATAATTCATAGCTGTTTTAGAGAGGACAGCCCTTTACCTCTTTAATGCCAAAAAATCTGCAAAGGAGACACGGCCATAAACTGATTATCAGCAGTCTTGCAAGGAGCTACTGGTGACCCTATGGGATCTGCATTATATCTCCAATCCCTGTGCATTAAGCACAACGAAAAACAGTCTCTGCTCTCCCCTTGCTCGGGAAGCACAGTTTCTGTACGTCTTCACTTGGAGACAAAGCCTTTTAAGATTCCCCAGCATGGCTCTAGCTGGGCCTTCTGAGAACTGTAAGCTTTCCAGGACAAAACTAACTCGTATTATTATTAAGCAAGGACTGGAGAGACCTTCATACATGGACTTATTGCACAAAAAGCCTTTATAAAAGTAAAACATGTCTAGAAATTATATCCAATATATATATATCTCCAGGCTCATAAATAAGACACTTTCTGAAAATCAGGTGCACTGCTTAGCTGTTGCAATGATTTAAGTGAGCTACCAGGGAATATCAGCAAAAGTGACACAGAAACCAGAAGTGGACAAAGGTGAGTAATAAAACCAAGAAAAAACCTTGAGCCACAAATATATCAAAACTGACTCCACTGATGTGTTTTCATTGCTTAGAGATGTAGTGCCATTCTCATCTGGTTAATTCCAATTCAGCATTTCTTTGATATACCTTTTACAATTTTCAGTCTAATTATAATGAAAATCATTTTTCAATGTAATTTTGTAATAAAAATGTTTCCTTATTTCTCATTACCTAAGAACATGATCTTGCACAGCTACTGAGCATGCTTACAATGTGTATAGAGTATCTTCTCTTTCTTAGCATTTAATCTCTTCATAGTCTACAGATGTCAAGAGGTTCAGATTAAGCTTGTTAAAGATCTGCTTCACTCTAACTCACTGATGATTATTTATTTAGCAGTTTTATGTAACCCTGTCATTGATAAGCACTCTATTAATTTGCCGAGGGACAAATCAACACTAGTTATTTTTCTACTGGCTATTAGATTCAGTGCTGCTGTTTGTTACAAACCACTTGCCAGTTAATTATAAATTATGGGTCCTCTTTGCCTATATTAATTGATATCTCCTCTGCCTTTGTAATACTAGACAAATAAATTGAAGGCAAGATTTATTAAGTAGCACATGTCTTCCGTCTCTTGATTAGTATTCTTTACTTTTTAAACATTTATACTTGTTTATACAGATTTGATGGCAGAACAGTACATTAGAGAACTGATCCTTGGGGTGTTTTTGGGGAGACAGGAAGACTTATTTAACAGCTTCCCACAAATTAGGTTGAAGTGACACACGATTTAAGTTAAGCAATTTTTAAATGCTCCTTTTGATTTAATAAAGTCTTAGGTTACAGTATCTTTCTGTATAGATACAGCATACACATATTTTACAGAAATCGTGTATGCACTTCTCTGCATTCAGTAAGCACCATGCATATACTGCTGCGCTCTGCACGCGCAGTGTTTGTACGTTTAAACAGCTACTCTTGAGTGTGAGACTGTACACACGCGTGCAACACGTACAGAAAGAGACGCACGTGGATACGCATACACACGCAGATCTATATACATCCGTCTCATACCTCAGGTAGTACAGAGAGACTCTCTGTCAGCTATTTTCATGCAGAAAGAAAGGGTTTTCTGAATAGAGTTCATTTTCAAAACCTGAAGATGTAATGAGTGGTTTCAGAACAATGGACTGTGGCCATTTTTAATTTGCATGAGCGTGAATTATATAAAGTAATTGTACAGTCTCATCCATTTATATATGATCACTAGCTACAGGGAATGCACCCTTTCAGGGAGATGCTCACACTCCACAAAGAAGCAAGAGTCAAAATTCATGCCATGTACTTCTGAAAATAAACTTAATTCTTTTGCTCCCTGGCCAGTGCCAAGCATAGAAGTATAATGCAAAATTCAGCTCTGGAGTAACTTCTTTGGTTTCAAAGGAATTCCTAACAATTATACCACTGCTGAAATTGGCCCGTAGGAACAAAACACTACGCCATTTCAGTGAGTTCGAATTTTACAGCATCTTATTTCCACTCTCCAACCTTTAAAGTCCACTCTTCGATGTAATAAGGATGTGACACATGCAAGTGTTCATCAGGGTTATAAAAGGTTTTACTCTCCTGCCACTTGACAGGTGTCAGGACCCATTGATCCTAGAGATTACAGTTACATTCCAAACCTAATTATGGACAGTTTTTTAATGCAATTAATAGCTTCATCTGCAGCGTCCTAAGTGTTTTGCTATATACTATGTTAGATAAATTCAAAGAATGCACATTCTTGACCCCGTGGATGAATGCATTGCTGTATTGACTGTTCACAAGCAATGTCTCTCTCATTAATTAACTCTTACAATGCACCGATTAGTATGTGTGTATGGGTGTGTATGTTTTCTACCATGCAAAACATATGTATCACCCTCTGGAGGCTGGCTCACAAAGAATAACAGCCATAATACTACTATAGCTCTCCTAATTCATGGTATATTCCACATGGTTGCATAATCACTGCCCTTCCGTAGTCAAAACACCCAGAAATATGTACTCACACCGAACTTGTAGCTCAAGTGCCTTTTCAAGTAAATGTGTGAAAACTACCTGATGTGACTTACTGAAAACAAGAAGCAAAATGTAAATTAATTATGGGCATTCTTGCAAGCATACAGGAAGAACTTGGGGTTTGTATCATGGAAAAAGCAATGATTACCTATCAGTAAGATTATCTATTTAAATTTAAAGACTATTTAATTTCTATTTTCCCGGGCATCCTTGTCTCCATATATGCTTCCAGTGCAGCTCAGATTAGAACAGTCAGAGAAACCTTGCTTGAAAAAAAATAAACGCTAAATTTATTAATGCTATTTGTCTACTTCACCAAAGCCATTATTCAGATTTCATTCATTAATAAGGTCTGAAAGGTATTTTGAAACCTGTGGACAGACAACACAATGGAAATGGAAATACTACTATTTTTAGTAGTAGTAACGTTTAAAAAAAATAGATACACCTATATTATACCTTAACAACAAGGCACTTATTTGTAAAAATATCAACTTTGTAACTTTTTGAATAGGATCATATTGAAGACTTGAGTATGACAGAACAATATCAGAGCCACCCAAAACAGCAAAGTCTACAAAAACATTTCAAAGCAAATACAACTGCAGGGTGATCAGGCTGATGTAATCGGTGACCACTCGGATTGAGTGAATGAGCTCTCTCTTTTAAACAGGCTGCAGCTGGACCCAAAATGCTAGGGACATTGTCAACACAAGACTTTCCTAAGAGCATCGAGTATAGTTGGGGAAAGTAGACAAACTGGGTGTACAAACTGTTCCTTGGGTATTAAACAGAAGCAGCAGACATCAAAGATGAAAACCAGTTGAGAACAGTTGTGATCAGAGTTTAATTGGATACAGACCAGTTTGGTTATTTTTCAAAGAAAAGGTAGTTGGTACTTGTAGAGTCAGAAAGAGGAAGAGCAGTGATGATAAAGTGTTTAGGGGGAAAGACTTTTGCACACTTTATGGTCTGCGCAACACAGAGAGGTTACTGGGGAAGGGGTTGGGGTGAGGGTATAATGTGCTGCAAAACCAGCATCTCCATTATGCCTCTTTGTGTTCAGCTTTGTGCTCCAGGTCGCTGCAGAGCAACGGGCCCTTCTCCACCCTGCGAGCAAGCGAGCGAAACTGCAATCAATCTACGCCCAGATCCTGTAAGTGGCAACTCAGTGCTGCATCAAACATCCACGGTGATGTCAGTGGATCCAAGGTAAGGAATGGGTAAACCATTTGAAATAAAATAGGAAATGACCTGAACTGTTGCTGTAAACCAATTTTTTTCCAGATTCACAGAAGTTTGAACAGCTTTCTTGTTCTATTTTCCATTTTCTTTCAGAAGAAATGTAAAATTGAGGCCTTGACCACTCAAGGTCATTAAAAATCCCATTAACCTTTTCACAAGGTAGGGCTTAAGTAGGGTTAATTAAGCAATATTGCTTTGCAAGGGTCTGAAGAAGCATTTTTCTTTCTAGTTTCAATATATATGCCAGTAGGTTTGCATGCCTCCCACAAGTTTTGTTTTAAATTTTGGGTCCTGTCCCCCCAAAATAAAAACAAACAAAAAAAACCCAAAACAGCAGAAAACCATGCAAGACCCCAAATTCACCTGGTTGTAATATGCACCCTGAAATGCATGGGTTCCGTATGCCCCACTGAAAATGATACCTGTGCTCTTCTAAATGCAACTGAGTGGCCAATAGGATGGTTTATACACCACCCTGTTTTGAAAAAAAAAGTATTTGTTTTGAAAAAATATTTCTACACTACAGAAATACTTTCATCACTATAATGAATTAAAGAAAATACTGCGTTATTTTCCACAAGCCCTAAATAATCATTTACACTTATTCATTGCTGGGTGCTGTAAGCATTCTCCGAAAAAGAACTCAAAGCAAAGATAAATCAATCATAAAAAGTCAGAGAAATATGATAAACTACATATTAGGCCAGAGAAAAATCTGCCATACAGAGCTTGGAAACTGTCACCATACAAGAGGGATCTGTGACTTCCATCTGTAACTGCCTTCAATCATCTTCCTCCATACCCTTCATCAGAACTCCCTGTACACATCATTATTCTATAATTATCAACATGTATAGATAATAATAACCAGCCAGAATCACATTTGTAAGGTGGTTCTTTTTAAATACAAGAGGAATGTAACTCAGAACGCTGCAAAACCAAACTTTCTTTTTCATAGGAATCCAAAATTGTTTGCAGGCAGAAATTGTAGCAGAGGGATAACACGATCCCCTGTGCTATCTAGTTCTACTGAATTGCATAATAAGCTGAGCGCTGTTTGGGTATTAATTCTCACATGTTGGTAAGTCATGGCAAAGCCACCTAAAAGCATGCAGAAAAATAAACTTTTCAGCCTGTTTTGTTCAAGAACTTAATTATGTAATTAATTAAATCAGACAGTAGCAAATTCAAAACAGATAACAGTTTTTTTACAGTGAACAAATAGACTACAGGACTTCCTGCCACAAGATATCCCTGCTAACAACTTAGCTAAATTAAAAACATGAGACATTTATGTGGCTAGCAAGCATATAAGAGCAAAATACATAAATAATGCTAAAATAAACCACATTTTATCAGGCACAGATTTATCAGAGAGGTGAAGGGGACTGCATCCCCCACAGCAATACCAACACTGAGGGGCAGGTGCCCTTGCATCCCATGGAAGGGTTATTAGAAGTTACGCATTCAGCACAGGAACCTTTCTTTTCCTGAAACACTTCGTATTGAACACAAGTAGAGGATGGCAACAACTGCTTCTAGCTCAACTTTGGGTGTTCTGAGGAGAGCCTCTCTGTATTCCTTGCTCTCACTAAACCGTTTAAACACCCACCTACCAGCACTATGTTTCACAGCAAACTGAGCTGGTGCCTGTATATAGGACGGTTTGTAAAGGTCATGAATGTTTCCTGACAAAGTGAACTGAACATTGCACACCATCTGGTTTATTTTGTGACTCTGTAAAATGTAGTGATACTTGTCAAAGAGAATAAACAAATTAAAATCTATTTATCTAAATAGTTGAACATGAAATCAAAATATTTTAAGTCTTGACCTTATCCTAGCTTGGATAAAACTATTTGATTTTAATGACAGTCCTTTCAATTTCAGGGAATCTCAAAGCTGGACCTGTTCTGAATTTCCTTGTTCATCTACAATTGAAAAAAAAGAAATACATAAGAACTACGAAAAAACATGCTTAAATTTTCCAGGTTGGTTGTGGAGATTCAGGCATTGTACACTTATACAAATGGTACTTGAAGTCTTACTAAACATTTTGAGACAAAACTTATAGAATCATAGAATCGTTAAGGTTGGAAAAGACCCTTAAGATCATCGAGTCCAACTGTTAACCTAGCACTGCCAAGTCCACCACTAAACCATGTCCTCGAGCACCACGTCTACCCTTCTTTTAAATACCTCCAGGGATGGAGACTCAATCACTTCCCTGGGCAGCCTGTGCCAGGGCCTGACAGCCCTTTTGGTGAAGAAGTTTTTTCTAATATCCAACCTAAACTTCCCCTGGCACAGCTTGAGGACTTCATCCATTGTTCACCAGGAATCCAACTTCTCCTTCTCCAGAATCTTTAGACATAACTAACTTAAGACTTTATAGCAAGTGCATGATGAACTGAACACAAAAATATCTCCAGGCTATGCACAGAGAATTCAGACAGAGAGGTGTGTGATTTGCCCAGAGCCACAGACAAATTCAGCGTTATATGCAGAATTAGAACATACATAGTTTCATAGTTTTAGCTCTCAAACCTATGTTCATACCACTACATCACACTTCCCTATAAAATATTACCTGACAGGACCCATATTTATTGAAAGGGAAGTATGCATTTTCTGCTGGAGTGAAATACTTCTCTTTTTTAGCTGTTAATATTCATTCTATGAGCTCTGTATCTGAAGATCATTATGAATGTCTTCTTGGGATTTCATTAACACTACAAAAAAAAAAAAAAAAAACAAAAAAAAAAACAAAAGAAGAGAGTTTTGATGCAAAGCTTAGTTTAAGTGGGTAAATTCCCTGTTTTTTCTCCTTTTTTTTTTTTTTAAAGCCAGAAAGGGTGGATAAAAGACCTATAAAATAAATGCTGAGTGAATAGGACTCTTGAGCTATAGAACTTGTGCTGTGAAAATTCTACTTTGTCTGGCAAACACTATTAAACAGAAATCTATGAACAGCATTTTTTTTCCATTTCATACAGGGGGGAAAAAAGAAATCAGATCTGACCCAGTGACTTCGATGACAATGGTAAGAGTCCTACTTTGTACAATGAGTTATAAAGACAGAATTTTTACTCTTGGGTGGGCATTTTAACATTCCTAGCAACAGAGCTTCACTACTAGACTTGCTGAGATCACTTACTAGAGCTCTGGTTGTTGGCACCAGTGACTGGTATGTCAGAGTAACCCTGATGAGCCCTCCTGTTTTTTGTTTTTTTTTTTTTCAGATTAGTTTCTAAATTGCACAATACAATTAAGAAAGTGTTGTCAAAGTGCAGATTACTATCATTGTCATCTCTATTTTTGAATGCTTTCTGGAATTTGAGTTTTAGGTACACAAACGTCATACTTTTACGATAATTTGGGTCATTTCCAATTGGAATTCAAAACCAGGTGTCAGTGGTGAAGTGCCTCGAGGCTATCAAAATAACTGACTGTGTCACCTTGTCCTCCTAATGATCCTTATATATTTAACATAAACATCATAAAAGTAAGTGCTTATTCAAGCAGGACCACTACATATGTTTACCTGGGCTTGTTTTTCTAACTTGCACTGACTATAAAAAATAACTGGGAAGAGAAAAAAAAATGTTAACTGCTATAACGGAGCATCAAACTATGGATTTGGAAGTCTGATGCTTGCTGATGTTTCTAATAAACCCCAGAAGCTATTCTTGTGGGGGGTCATAATGGCACATGCAACCTATTTTGAGACCATTTCTTTTCTTACAGTGCTGTGTGCTTCTCATTATAATGATAATATCCAGCATTTATATGGCTATTTACATCTTTTAAGCGCTGTACCAACAACTAATTAATCCTCACAACACCCTGTAGGGCAGGTAAGTATTATTATCCCCATTTTATAAATGGAGAAATTGAGACAGAGGGGTAAAAGTGACTTGCTGGAAGGCGCTCAGCAAGTTATAGGCAAAACTCAAATGAAAACACAGGGGGTTCCTGGCTCCCAGACCCATGCGCTGTCCGCTCAGCCGGACCTTGCTGCCTCTCACAAGAACTAGTGCCTCATTTTAGAGTTGCTGTTTACATCCAAGTTTATCCAAAAAAAACCCTGTACTATCCAGCATGCATTGCTTCCATTATGCACTCAAGACATTTCAATCACAACAACGTCAAGCAGTGGAACAGCTTGCCCAGAGAGGTTGTGCAGGCTGCATCCTTGGAGCTTCTCAAGACCCGATATGACAAAACTCTGAGCAACCTAGTCTGATCTAATAGAGGATCTTGCTTTAGGCAGGATGTTGGATTAAAGACCTCCGACGTCCATCCCAGCCTGAATTATTTTATTTTATGAAGTAGAGATGTTCTGTGGTAGTTACAAGTTTTCCACCGCTTCACACTGTCAACTCTATTTTTTCATCTGGGTTCTTCCTTTAGGTGTTTTGACCTACACCTCTCCTTTGGCAGGCATACCTATATGCAGCACTAGGTCTGTATCAACATAAAGAAAGAAATATAATGGCATCATATACCATTTAGCAGTGAACTAAAAAGTATGTCATTTCTGTAAACTATTTTCCCGTTTGTATCCAAATTTAAAATCGTGATCAAATATAGTCTTTTCCATGAGAGAAGACAACCTCCAGATTTTCTTCCGGCTGTGTTTCCTAGCAAAGTCTTATCAAGAACCAGGAAAAACTGAAAATAAAATCTTGAGGGTTACTGTTAGGATTGCTAAGAGACAGGCTAAGGCTACATGGTATTGTCGCCTAGATACACAAGTCCATGCTCTGTATTACAGGACAGAAAGAAGTTCTGCCCCTGTGCAGCCCCATCGTCATCAGCAGCACTGGATTCAGGTGCAAATAAGAAACTGGCAATAGTGATATAAATGCTCTTGGAATGATTCATGCTCTGCTTAATGACCCTCCTTGCTGCAGTGTCACAGGTAAGATCAAAGCTGATAGCCCAGATCCCCAGAGGTACTCAATCTCCTCAGCAGTAGTTAGTTATTTAGGGGAGCTCAAGTTCCTTTTGGGGAAAAAAAAGTAACAAAGTTTTTAAAAGTGCTGGGTATCCTGTGGTTCCTACTAAAATGAAACCGAGCTGTTCGGGAACTTTAGTTATTTCATTCTGATGCCTAATGGGAACTGTTGGATGCAAAATTGTTTTAGGAATTGAGCCTTAAACATCCTTATCAACTCCCCTGCGCTCCTATAAAAGATTGTTTGTATCCTTTTGCATACACTTCAACAAATAGAAGAAATTACAATACTCTGACTACTTCAAAGTAAAATTAGCAGCCACATTGTCAAGTAGGAGCCAAAAGATGAGGCTATCCTTGAAGCGGATAACACCAAAAAGTAAGTGTATGCTTTTATACACATATTATGCAGGTTAAAAGCCTGGTTCCCTGTTGCCTTATTCTGTTCACAGCCACTTACGTTAAAAAAGAAGAAATTTAAAATATGGAGTTGATCGTACAGTTACCTTTCACCTGTGTCTGTAATCCCTCAAGGAGAAAACAGTGGATATCAGGCAGTAAATTGTACCTGATATTACAGCTGGTTTATTCCAAAATCTGATCTACTTACAGTCTACCTACAGTCATACAATTTTGTACTGAACTGTATTTCCTAAAGACTAAGGAGACTCCAACAAAATCCAAGAGGAGCATCTGAGAGACATGAATCTGTACGAAAACTTTTTCTCCTACTTTTCTTTCTCTGTGAAGCCAAAGGCTAACCTGTGTTTAATATTCTTGGAAGTCATGTTTAGAAATGTCTACAAATAAACTCTAGAGTATTTAGCCAGCTAGGGCTGCCTCTTACACACTTGTTGAAAGCAACGCATTCTTGCACTCTGTGTGAGGGTCACTTTTTAACCAGCGCACTGAGAACTTCCCCACTAATCTGGCTCCTGAACATCCCACTGCGGTGCTTTACCACGTGGCTAACTATGACAAGAAAATGGCTAGACTTAACAGAAGTGGCAGAGTCAGTATAGTAGCAGAGTTTCTCAGGTTCAGAAAAGAATGCAGCGTGATAATGTCAATAGCCTTTTAAAATACTATATACATATACACGCACACACACACATACAGCACTTATACATCAGTGTCTACGGGGTTCACGTTTGTGATTACAGACAGCAATATAGACAAAGCTACTATGGTTAAACCCTTTGTGAGAGTTATTAAGCTGTTGACAATATGAGAATCAGATGAATTTACCACTGGTTCAGTAATTGTCTTTCATATATGAGCAACCCCCTACATACAACTTTTATGATTCATCATATTTATTTTTTGTTTCCTCAAGCAACATCTTTTATTAGTTGCACACTCACTACAGAAATTTAATTTCTGCAAGAGAACAACAAAGCAGTTGATTATTATTATTGAGAATCTGGTACAACACAGAGTGAAATAAAATCTATAAGGCATTAAAATGACAGATTAGGCAAGAGCTGTATTCATTTACAAGTGTTAGAACATCATGTTAATGCCTCACAAGCACAACATAAAATGAAAATCAACTCTTTCATGCTGCTTTACTAATACTGCAAAGCTCCACGGAGCACAAATAGTAGTCCCTGTTAAAGAGGCACTGTCCTTTTGTAGTTTTTACATGCAGCAGGTTTATCATTAACACTTGACGGAAAACTCTCTTCTGGTACTTACTAGCCATAAACTTTACATTTTTACCACCTATGGATTTAAAGATGATTATTACTGATCTCTGCTAGACCAAGTGTATTAAGTATATGGATGTCGCGTAATGAAATTTTAGAATTTGTGCACAAAATCTCTTTGGTTGGAAATGTTCATTTGGAAAGTGGTATATTAAAAACTTTGCTTTTCACAATCACTGCAAGGCTACCGTATCCAGATTTACATTCTTATTAAATTTTACTGCAGCTTTATTTACTATCAAAATCTCTGAACATAAAATGACAGGGCATGCAAATAGGAAGACTTGAAATATTCACTTCACTCACGCCAATCCAATCACTAGTGTACGTATTTGATGGTATTTGTATTCTTTTGATCATATTCTATCTTATTAATGTCATGATTTTCTTGGACATATCACCATTCTTTCCCCATTCTTTTTGCTTAAACTCATTCCTCATCATAGCTGAAAAGTAGGAAAATGATACACTGCTTTGGAAGATGATGTTATTTGTTCAAATTGCTGTATGTCTTGAGGAAAGGAAATCAGTGGATTTTGTTTAGTAACAACCACCGGATCTACAGGTTGTTTAATTTGTTCCTCAGTACATTCTTAATAATTAAACACCTGTAAACATTTTGAGGGACATTTATACTCAAAAGGATACTTGTCATTCATATAGACAATGGGGCTGTATCAGTACAAAACTCAACATAGTATGAAAAAGAAATTAATGGGCTAGATAAATGTTTTCAGATTTAGCCTGTGCTGAATGCCACGTGGCTGTGACTACCTTGCTCTTGTCACCCACGCTGCCACAAGTATGTCCTGCCTAGGTATAGCCATAACTTCTAAATGAAGACATCTTTTGACTAGGTGAGGGGTGCCTCAGTCCTGGCAAAAGAGCAGAAGGTGAACGTCAGACCATCACAAGCCAAAAGAGGAGGTGGGGGCTCTGCCATCTGGGAAGCAATATTAGGAAGGAGGAACAGTCACAATATTTTTTTTCTCCCCAAGGTGAGGGTAGGTATCTAATTTCTATCTCTTGTTCCATGACTTCCTTTGGGTTCCAGCCACAGAGGGAATATAGCATAAGGAACAACAGCACGTATAACAACATACCAGGAAAAATTTAAATTATGCATCTAAACCCAATACATTGTAAATAGATCAAATGCTCAAGCACAACTATCTTCATTCTGAAAAATGCTGTAAGAAAATTAACATTACACACACACTCTACTTCATTAAGGGTTAATACTTTTTGTGTAACATCCCTTAGATACACCAATTGCAAACTTTCTGATCTGACAAACTCAATAATTTCAAAGAAAGCCAGAAGCAATCTGATATACTGTGATGCTGGATAGGTCTGTAAATTAGCTAAATAATGGAGGGCTGATCCTTACCCCACCTATAATGTACTAACCTTTGATGAGATTATAAATAATAAAAAAAGAACAGGAAATAACACATCTTAGGTTCCTAATTTAGTAACAACAGCAATAACAACAATAAAACTTTTTGTTTACCTTAAACTGCAGGACAACAAATCTCTCTAGTTCCAGTTCCAGTTTTAACAAGCGAAAAGCTAGTTTCACGTCTATATTTGTCACAATATTGTATCTTTGACCAGAAGCGAACATACTACTTCGTAACTTAGAGGCTTGAGCACAGCAGTAGAGCATAGGTATCGTACAGTCCCTACCCATGCCAGTGTTAGGCAGGCTAAAAACCTGGAGAACTGTGCCCGACATTTTATTTGGTGCACTGTTATGAAACAGGTACAACAAAGTAGCTCATGCTCTAGAAAGCACTATTGAGGTTCCCTAAAGCCGGGTGCTCTCATAAAGACCTGGGGCAGGGGGGAAGATCCTTTCTTAAAAAAGACAAAGATATACTTCAGAAAGTTGCCAGAAGAAAAGTTGGTATTCGGAAGACACAACCAACGGTGGATATATACTTAAATATTTATCCACAAAACAGGGAATGACATGATACGAAATCCTAAAAAGCATCAAGAAATAATGAACAGTGCTTTCCGCAAAGGCATAGCTGGAAGTTGTAACAGGATTTCCCGTCTCTTTCTTTGCAACTTTAAAATGCCCTGTCCTCCTCTCACTTGAAGGGTGAATGACAGCTGGGCGAGAATTCTGTGCAGGAACACTAATCTCATATGCTAACCTGCTTGCGTACTGCAGTAATAACGTCACCGTACCAAACTATCTTTTCTGTAAACCTGAAAAATTATGTCCTCCAGCAAAAAAAGCTCTTCTCTGCCTATGTTGTTTCCCTTCCTACTCCTTCAGTTTTTAAAGCAGTATAAAATTCATCTTACTGGCTCCCCTAAAACACCACCACTAGATTCAGTGAAAGCTTCCAAAAAAGAAAAAAAAATAAATTAGGATGATGTGAGTTGCACCAGATCTAGGTGTGTAGGCACCTCCACCTTTACAACTCCTTGAACCACAGAACACAATAGTGCACTGTTCTGAACCATGCTTGACCCACACAGTATATTATTTAACTTTCTCTCTATCCACCAGCTGAACTCATAAACTACCATTACCAGCACAGCATATTTTTTTCCATCAGTATGAATCCTAACTAAGGGTGTAGGACTCATCTCCCTTATGGCAGCACCCATCCTCCGCAAACCCACATCTAAACTAGATACCTTATAGTGCTCCCTTTATGGACAAAAGTACTTTCCAGGCCACTTTTCACCTGTCCTATTTTAAGTAATCTGCTTTGTGATGAGACCATGGTTCACAATTGACTACAAGGGGCCTAACGTCTCCGACGCAGTAGCCGCAACGTAGATGCTTGCGTTTTGTCAGCTGAATATCACTGATTTACTCTTTACTGTCCGTGAATTTCTATTTGAGTTTTAATCCTGCACAGAAAACATTTCAAGAAGGTTTCTGACTATTCAAGCAGTTAATATTTTGAGAATGCTGATTCATATCATTAGATGATATCCTTCAAAAGCACTGCAGAAATCACTGCAAAATCTCAGAACCAGATGTTTTGACATTCTATACATCCCAGGCACACTTTTTAAAAATGGATTAATTGAATTATCTCCTCTATTAAAATGTCATAAAGAACTTAAGAAATAAGGCTTAATAAGGAAGAGGTTTGGAGTTTTCTACTAGAGGCGTTCTTAAAGATAGATTGATAGAGTTCTCCACAAGAAATTAAAAGTACAGATTAAAAAAAAAACCCACAGTGGGCATGGAATAAATTACACAAGCTTTTAGGTTCGGAATATCATTCCACACTTTCATTTTACATATAATTGCAAAGGAGAAGAGGAACTCTAAAACTTGAAATGGAATGTGCACCTATACTTTTTCTCCCTGCTTTGCCCTGCTTTGTGGCCAGTGTTAAAGTGTTACAGGACAGTGTTACAGGAATATACATTTTTAACAAAATATTTCAAACTGTGCATTACATCCAAATAAAATCTGGCTATGCAAGGCAAACTGCAATAACATTCCAGTTGTGTGCATCCTGTTGTTACAAGGAACTAGCAGCAATTACAATGTCTGGGAACCACAACAGGCAAAAATGCAGAAATACTGCTCCAGCCCAGAAAAACAAAATATATATATAAGGGGAAAAAGAAATAGCACCATAAAGCAAGAGCAGTATTTTGGATGACATGGACGTGTAAACTGCTGGGAATGAAAGGGAGTAAGAAAATAGGGTGGTACTGCAAAGGAAGGTTATTTCTTCAAGGAAAAGGGAAACCTGGGAAGAGATCATACCTCACCAACATCCACTTGTCTCACAGATATGGTCATTTGTTCACAGACTCTTTTTTTAAAAAAGCAAAGAATATGAAATTTAAGGAAAAGTTCAGATGCACATTGGCTCTCCTGAAGAGTACACATCTGTAGGAGCACCTTTATTGAACAATTACAAATCATGTGAACTGCAATTTACTTGATGTATTAAAGGACTAATAAATATTCAATCTATAATACAAAGAGACTTTTAATTGCCATACGTGTTTCATAAAACCAATTTTGAAAATGATTGCTTAATTCTAACCTGTTACTTCTTATGTTTTCTTCAAAATGAGCACCTCCAACAGTGGTATTGCTGTACACTCTTTCCTTTAGCTCAAGGAATGCAGGTATCAGTATCCTCCCTTAAACTACTTATCCCACAAACAAGCTTTTGATGCCACTGTCCTGCTGTGCCACGTACCAGGAATGGAGTATCTGTACGGAACTTTTCAACCTAACACTAACTTTCTCAGTACTCAACATTTTTGTCCCAGTTGTTGCCCCCCAGTCTCCCACGTAAGAGAGAAGGGAAGGTAGTGCAAGTTAGATTCAAATCCAAAATGTGAAAGTGATAGCTAGTGTGACGGACCGAGGCTTTTGTTCTGTTCTTTTTCTAAGAGAAGTTAGTCATACCTACAGAATGTTACTTTACAAGATGCTTACCTTTGGTAACATTTGTCACATGGTTGTAAATAAAAGGTATCCACAACTAAGGAGAACTATTGACTCCCTACGTCATCCCAGAGAATGAAAGCCAAGAAAGTGACATCAAGTTTATTATTTGCACTAATAACATATTAAGACATATTTCCCCAAGTTGTAATACACTGGAAACTGAGGGTGCTCTAAATTGCCCAGTAACTAGTGCAAGTTTTACAACAGAAAAAGGATGATTGGATAGGCAGCTGAATCCGCTCTTGACCAGTTAGAGTGCTTTGGGACTAAAACCTTAGGAAACCTATCGTGTTTGAGAAGAATTCAACAAGAAAAGAGAAAGACAGAGTTCTCCAACAGTAAGTAGAGAGAATGAGATTCCAGGAATCTAATATCGAAACAGGGGCAAGAGCTAACTTGGCACACAAATCTCAAACTTTGATAAAGGAGTCTGTAAGGAAAGGCACAGACAATGTGGCTTGAAAAATTGACCCATGGAATCATTTTATGAAATTTTACGTGTGTGTCAAGCACGAATACCTAGCCAAGATAAAAGCATGGCTAAGGACAAGCTCATCCTGAAAGACTTAGAGAGCCTCAACTTGGAAAGGCGTTTGATAAGGAAAAAGGGACAACTTATTCACTACACCATGAAAAGGACTATTTGGTAACGCTTCTGCTTCTTCCTGTTGCAGAGTTCTCAAAGCACTGTGATGCTCTTTCTTGTCAAGATATTTCTGCTTTCTGATCCAACAAAGATAACCTTGTCACCCACCTTGTTTGACAACCCTGAAAGGGACAGTTGCCATATTATTATCAGCATGCCTTTCCCTATGCTTAGAGCAATTCCTTCACTTCCCCAGCCCTGGGAAGAAACAGATGCCTGGATTAAAGTCACTCAGTGAAAGTCCAATCTATTATAAAGAGATCAAGCCTATTGTCAAAAGGAAATTTCTAAGACCGTGCCAGCACCAATAACTGCTCCGTTACCTACAGCCAGAGATCTGTCTATTGTCATAACTATCCACAGTCTCCAAAACTCGGTAGCTGTATCTGCACTGACAAGAGTCCTAGCGAGCAAAATGGACAATGGCAAACTACTGCCATCTCTAACTTTGTCAGAAGGCATGCTTCCTCTCCGTTTTGTTGCATGTTCTCGTCCACATTTTTCTTACCTGTAAGTCTTATGAGCTGTAGCATTCCCAAATTGTAATTAAATGAAAAAGCAGGTAGAAGCTTCATCTTGATGGAGAAAGGTTGCCCATCAGGTGAGCAAAAAGCCCATCTCCAAGAATATAATTCACCGCTTTCCTACATTTGCTACTCTTCCATAACTGGATGAGCAAAGTTCCAGTGGGATTATGGTTCAACAAACTCAAGCACTGCCTCTGTCTGGTGCATAACTAGCAGCACCTCAAGACTGAACCTAACGTGCCAGGAACGAGACCCTCTCAGTTACACAGAACTAACTCCTCCACCTAACAAGCAGCCTCTAAAGATCGCCTTATAACTGTCAAGAATGAGAGTTGCAGGTTTCCCTGGACAGCTACACTAAAAACCTGGCTTGCTCCTCACTGACCAGCAGAAATATCTACTTCCAAAGGAGCTTCAGACTTGTTTAAAGACAGTAGTATTTTTACCACTATCATGTCTTTCCATGAGCAACGGGGCCACTTTAAAGTCGATGAGGAGACTCTTAATGAGCTGAAACTTCCTGTGCTGTGAACAGTTTCCATAGCTCACGCTTGTACTTGGTGGCAGCTAGAAACAGCCAAGGAGAGTCACCAGTTTAACCAGGACAAAGGAACGCCAATTCTGTCAACTATTTCTCTGGTGACTGTTTATCCACAAAAGTCCAGGTACTCTTGCAACAGCACAGGGAGTAAAGCACCACGCCAAACTTTTCCTAATTCTCTTCGTTAGAGCACGCAATGCTCAAATCTAATTTTATAATAAAAGTTTATAGAAATATGAAAAATTATTTTTTAGGGGCCTGTAATAGAAATTACATTATTGTTCCGGCTAAACGTAGGATTTCCTTTGGTGGCAAAACAGATCTATTTGGAACTTTGGCTGATGCTAATAACTTCATAGATCAACGTACGGTTTAATTGATGGAACAGATGGAAGACACAGACACTGCAACATTAAAGAGTTATACTTAATGCATTGGAATAACTGTGACTTGGTTTTAAAATGTTCTCCTAATTGTCTGAATGGTTTAACAGTGGCATGAATTCTATTGGATATTTCCATTCATACTGATTTACAAGTTTACAATACGATTTTGTAAAATTGATGATTTCTGATTTTCTTAGTGGGGAAAAAAAATGTATGAATTAACAAAAAAGAAGAAAAAAAAGTTTTAAAGAGAGCTACTCCTTGTAGGACAGAGCGCTTTGTAAACGAAGGCCAGGATGATTCAGCTATCAGGTCAACAAAGCACTGAAGTACACAGTTAAGTCCTCCCTGCTCACTAAAGAATCTAAGCATACATTTAGACCATTTGATGAAATGAATGGTTCGCATGGGGTCTCAACAGTCAAGAGAAACACACTGAGCAAAAGAGCCGGACCTTCCAGAATTAGGGATAAATATAAACATATCTTAAAATGACAACATTTTAACTTTGGATTCCTGTGCACCTTTGACGTTAATTACACATGATTATTTAAATACAAGAGGATGGTGAATTTGTTGATAAACCAAGATTTCTCTTCAAGGCTGCTTGACCCTTTGGCTTTCTTGAAAAATTATCCTTTCTGACAGCACACAATAAATGCGAATTTGATAATAACATCTCTCATTTATATCAGTACAGATAGACAAAGTTTGACCAGGCCTAATGAAGAAAGAGTGATAATTCATATAAAGTGGCCGGGACAGGAATGGGACGTGGGGTGGGGGGTGTTGTATGTTAAAAAAGAATATGCACCTACCCTAATTTGTTATTATACTGCTTTCAAGTCAAAAAAAAAAAAAAAAAAAAAAAAAAAAAAAAAAAAGGCAACACACTTATTACAATTTCTTTCCCATTACATTACTGTAAATTATAACATCTGCTATGGAAAATAAAATAAAGACTGGGAAATCAATTCAGGTTGGATTGGATCTTCTGGACAAAGCTAAAAACTGGGCAAGTGCCTAGAATGGCCTCAGCGAAACTCCAAGGACTCAGAAAAGACCCCGCCCATCTCCAGCAGCTCCTCTCGCGGTCACTGTACCGCTGCCTCAGTGTGATCCACTGGCCAGCCCAAAAGAACGGCCAAGGCCTGGCTGCCCCCTGCACTATTAATTGCTTTCCTATGCGGGAAGTCAACACCAGCTTTGCCTCCTTATCCAAGACTTCGACTCTTGTTACAACCTAACAAGAAGGTTTCTATAGTCTATGCTATTATATAAGGGCATTAGATCAGCCACAGTCTCCCCTTATCTGTTTAAACATCTATCTTGTAAACAGCACAAACAGGTTGACATAAAATGCTCTAAAAGGGCAAGCTTAAAAGACTGCCGTCCTCCCTGACCATATTTTAGAGGCACTGGATGTCTGAAAAGCACCAAACTCCTACTGATTTCAAGTAGAGTCAGATGCCTATGTATTTTACAATGCTAATCGGCACCTTTTGCATCTCTAGGAGCACAAATGCCAAGAAAATCTGCCCAATGCCCTTCAAGGTACCTAGTGGACACTCAGAATATGGCATTTCTTGTCAGCGCTAATTAGCACAGCGCAATTACAGGTGTAAGCACTTTCTAATCACTCCGTATTGAAAGTGTGAAGAAGCACTGAGCTATCATTTCCCTTCACATACATCCCCACAAAGATCAGCTCTCGGTGGAAAGGAGGTGACTGTACCCAGCCCGTTTCCTCCTTGTACTTTAGCACAAGGTGACTCTACCCAGTAGAACCCATTCTGCTTCTTGTATAGAAGGGAACAACTAAGAGGAGCTACAAAACCACTCACTTAATATATCTGCTGTTAACTATGAGCAAATCACCCAGTAACTAGATAATTCAGAGAAAGGAATAAGCAGAAGAAACGTCTCTGCAAACATGCCTTATAGCCCTTCAACACTGCCTCCGACACCTTGTTATGCCTCATCTAAATCAGGGTTTTGTCTCATTTTCTATACGCAAATGGCCATCCAAACTCTGCCCTAATAGTAACGGTAATTCAAAAGACGAGAAGGGACACCCCCCACTCACACATTAATGTTCATCCGTCCTTGATTATGCAGGTAAAGTTGTTTTATGGGTTGTCAATAGCGAATACAGCAAAACCGTCTCCCTGCATGGCTTCAAGCAGAACGTACGCTCTGGGAGCAGATTGGTGTAAATTGTGGCGTTTCCATCATAGATGAAATTCAATGGGCTTTTCATTTTCAGTATAAACCTAAACTAGTTAAAGTCAGCGTGTGGAAGCGCCTCTGCTATGAAACAGCAGTTTGCATTAAAATTACATTATATTGTTTTGACATGTCTGAAGCAAAGGTTAAAATCATCTTTTTGCTGGACACTGTTTCTGTAATACTGCCCTACTGCAAAGCTTCAATACGAACAAGCCCAGAATGATGTGAAATATTTCTGATACAAATTTTATTTTTATGTGAAACTATTCAAATGCTGCTGTACAACATGAACTACCTGAACCAAATCAAATCCTCAGGTCAATTCCTTCTTCCGAGTGCTCCTTAGATAACAAAGTCTTGTTCTGCGAATCTGTTCAATATATTAAAGTTGATTCACTCGGACAGTGTGTAAGATATAATACATTAATCTGGGCCATTTCAATTTCTGAGGCTGGGACTATAAAACTGGTGTGCTGCATATCTAATTTTTTTTGAATACCTGATTTATGCATCCCTCTGATGCATAGTGTCGATGGTATGGTGGATGCGGCTGCTGCATTAACAACGGGCTGCATCAGCACTCAAATCTTATCTTGTTAAATCAGACAAATGTAGCTCAATGAAAAGGAAGGAATAAATGCCTAGGACGGTTGAAAGGAGTGAATTTTAATCCTGTTTGTTAGGGGACTTTCATGGTGGGGGCTGAATGACTGAGGCAGGAATGTCCACCAAGAGCTTATGGGACTATGAATTATTATATGCTTATATATACATCTACACATGCACTATATACAAAGCCACAGTTTTTCATTTTATTTCTACAGGTAAACATCCACACACCGACACTCATCCATATACATACACACACACACACATTTTTAAAACTGGAGAAATAAATGCCTTTTAGGAAAAGTAGGTCTATATTTACAAAGTGTATATTTCTACCTCTTTCTGATTCAAGAACAACCATAATTGCTTCTTTGTATGTAATTTATCATTTTATGCAGTGAAACAAAAGTTATCACATGGACTAAGTATCCAGAAATAGATTAGATTTCCAGAGTAATTATATATGTTTATATGATTTTGTGGATAGATGGAGTACTGCTGTCGCTCTATACACAGTCAATATTAATTCTCAAGGAAAGAAAATGTTCCTGTGTTTGCACAATCAACGAGACCTTTAGAAATAAGCTTTCTGCCAGACAAGGAAAAGTTTCAATGGCACACACTTCGCAGACTCAGCCTAGGTATTTACAATAAATGGAAGGTATTGTTGGAATTAATTCTTAGGGAAGACCCTGAATCACTGATCTTTAATTTGAATTCCCTTCTCTAATAAATTCTTGTATTTTACCTACAAGCCATAAGTCGGCAAAGAACCTTTGTTTGTTTATCAATAAAAATGTATTTGGGAACAGGGAAGGATCACAAAGCTGCTGTATAAGGCTATGACCATTGCAGCACCAGCAGCATAAAGCAGAAGTAGTATGTACGAAGCCAAGTTATATCTGCAATTATTTAATTGGCTCAAAAGTGAACTTTCATGCCCAGTAAGACACTGGAAATATATTATTTAAGCATTCATCAGCTTAGCCTTTATTCCCTGCTTTTCTCTCCACAATAACTAATTATAACAGAAAAAAATGTTGCGAACAGGAGATCCCATCTTCGCAACCTCTTCTCCTGTGTGCTAAACTCCAAGGTCATAGTTCTCGTTTCTAACATCATTACTGCTTGTTGTGAGAATTGTTGTGATGTCACAAACAGTATTAATGTACGTAGTGATGTAGTATTAATGAGGAGGAGGGCTGAAAAGAGCCTGTCATGCAGGAATACCACATGTAACACCTCTCGTATCTGAAAAAGACCTAGGACCAAACCCTTGAAAAGAAAGGCAGCTATTTGAATGTTGTGCTTTCATTTCTCTTTTGACTGAACATGAAAGCTCATCTTTAAATTCATGAAATATAAACATTTTAGAGTTCCTATCTTGAGTTAACTTAACCCATCCTTAAAAAAAAAAAAAAAAAAAAAGTAGTAGCAAAGAGAAGCAGCGACAGGGGCCCAGACATGACAGAGACAATTCATTATAGACCTTTTTGATCCAATTATCCAGGAGAGGTTGGGATATGCAGCCCAAATAGGTGCAGGCTAATGGAAGAGAATACAAATAAAGGCTACGTTCTCAATTTTCCTAAAAGTTACAGTGGCTTTCCTATATACCATGCATATTAGCAAGCATGCAGATCAATTCAAAGGCATATTCCTGTTTAGAGAACAAAGGGAAAAAACCCACATTTATGCCAACAATTCCAAATTTAGCTAAAAAACCAAGAGTTAATGGCTCTGACTGCTTTGGAGAACTGTGCTGTCAACAGGGAGGCTCTCCTTCTTCACTAGCCTGGTGAGGACTCTATAGACTGCAAAGCCAGAAGAGGTCTTCTAGGGTAAGAAAGGAAAGGCTCTTCGTGTGCGTGTGTTTGAGTGGTGTTACACTGCAGCACCGTGCTACAGAACGACGGCGGTCCGCGGACGGCACGCCTGAAGTATCGTTGGTGGCTACCATCCCCAACGACTGTTGCTCTCAGCTGAGAGCCCTATTCAGGAGGAGCGGTGGGGAGACAAATAAAATGGCCAAACCTTGGGGAAAATACAGATAAAATGAGCAAATCAAGATAATTGTGCTAATTATCATAATGAAGGAAAGATTTTGTGTTTGCATGAAGGCTCCCCCTCCCCCGTTATGTGCACGATGCCACAGATGCATTCAGGGCAAATGAGTTCCAGGCCTCGCTAGATGCTTGAATTTCTGTCAAAGTGGCTCCATTACATATGTGTCCCCCAGGGTCAGACTGCATTAGTCGACTCCTTTATTCCATACATGATGAACTAAGGAGTCGGCAGAGTGTGTTCCAAAAATGCCTTCATAACGGCTATTTTCAGCGTCCGCAAGAACTTCAGCTCAGTTTAAAGTGGGGTGGGTTTTTTGGTTTTGGGGGGTTTTGGGGGTTTTTGTTGTTTTGTTGTTTTGTGGGTTTTTTTGTTATGTAGTAGAAAAATAAAACATGAAATGTCTTTAAGGTCACGGAACAGTGACCTCATTGGCTGGGCTAATTTGATTGTGCCAGAACAATAGCACTGTACTCCTCTGCCAGCGAAGTGCATGCTAATTATGCGATTTGCCCTTGATAAGACCTTGGTGGGTCATTCAGCAGTTGTGATCTGTCACTGACTTCTAATCATGTATTATCGTCTGGGTGAGTCAGAATGGTACCCTAAGCTTTCTGTCTTTACAGCAATGTGGCACTCTAATTACCTTATGCCAAGTGGATATGCAGAGACTGAATTAAGTGATCACTGTGATTGCCTTCAAAATCTTCTCTTTATCCTTTGTGTTGCTTCTCTGCAATTTACATTTTAAGATGCCGAGAAGCTTTTGGTGAGACTGAAAATGCCACTCTAAAAAATAATGATTTTTTAATTTAAGAAGCATAACACTAAATGTAAGTCATACCAATTCCTAACAGTATTTAAATGCTGCTAAACAATATACCTCAGTCAGAACCTTTCAGTAAACTTGTTGGAAATTATAAGACATCCTTTACCTTTTAATCTGCAACCAAAAGAGAAACAAAAGGAAAGAAGCCTAATCTCTTTCTAAAGTTTTAACAATTCGTAAAGGCTATTTAATAAGCAAAATTAATTATAAAGTGCTTTTCCACGTTTATTATGCCTGCAAAATGCACATGCCACTATAACAAATACTATAGATGAAATGTAAAGCTTGAAAAGCTTCATCGCTCTGTTCATCATGTTCGTTAATAAGAGTAAAGATGGGCTGACCCTGCAAGTCTTACAAATTCAGGAGCAAATTTCTCACCTATTGGTTAACTCATTTTGTGGCAATTTAAGGGATCTGTGTTAGGCTGGCTATGAAAATGCTCCCTATTTTACCCAGTACTTTAAAGATCAGTTAGAGCTGCACCGTACTTCTCTATTGTTGCATAGCAACTCTCAAAAACTACAAAGCAATCTGTTATGGTAAACCAGTTGCATTAACATCTGTATTTGCCCAAAGAATGATCTAATGCCTTTTGCAAAGAAAATGTGGCGATATGTCTGTAGGTTAAATAAACAAAGTAATGATTTATAAAATTTTATAAGATACATTTGTCTGAATCATCCTCAAAAATATGAACTCTGAAGTGCTACTTGAAAGTTGTCATAAAGCAGACAAAAAATCTTCACAATGCTAAATTTATTGTACCACTAACAGAAAATAAGGATTTTCAAAGCTTTTCTGTATTGTATGTCAATATTGCAGTATAATTTTTTTTATAGAAACAAACTGAAAAAAATAGTCAATAAAAACCATAAAGGACAATTGAGAAAAAATTGCAAGCCTTATTTTCCTTGAATCACATGATGCACAAGCAGCATTATTTGCTGAAACCTTGGTTTGTTTGGGGGTGGGGGGGAAGGAGAGAGGCAGAGAGACGGAGCGAGAGAGAAAGACCGAGAGAGGCAGAGTGCCTAGAAATAAGATGCATTCCCTGGGTGGCAAAACAAAAGAGCCCAAGGAAAAAAAAAAAAGAAAAAAAAAAAAAAGCTGTAGAAAGTTGACACAGTCAAGAATAATGGCTAAATCTATCAAGTTTGATCAGGTCTGCTATAATGAAGTGGAGCTTCATATTCCAAGCAGGGACAATGAAGACAGAAGTCAGGCTCTAGAAATGTGCTGCTCACTTTGTGCTTGGAATATGCAGCAGCCAGCAGGGAGCCACAAGATAATTACACAGTATTTGTGTGGTTCCAGGAAGCTTCCTGCGCAGGTTGAATGCCCGCGCTATATTAAAAGGCAGCACAGTGAAATGTTTTTAATGAATATTTTTGTCAGAGAAAGAAAAGGCATTTGAATGATTTTTGTGTATGCAGGGAACGAGAGGTGGAACATCACTGTCAAAATACAGGTACCTTTATTTATATTTACTCCATTATTTACAGTTTTGAGAGCCTAATGTCCTTTCAATAATACAAATCGCAACACTAGGTTAATGCTATTTAGGGCTAATTGCACATACAGTCCCCTAACTAATGTTGGCTGTTCGGATGTTTCGCTGAAATCCTACATCAAACTGACTTGAAACTACTTTTATTTTTATTTCCTGTAGGAGCTGAAATGTTTAGACACATTTAATCAGGAAACTCAAAGAAGAAGTAACACAGATGTTGATACTTACTATTCAGTAGCCCTTGGCAGTGATAGATCTAAAACACAAGAATACATTATTTCAGCACTCTGTAATTCTCACCTAACAGATGTGAATAATCCACTGAATTAAAAAACCCAGCCATGATACTCACAAATGCTCCTTTTGCAGTGCAAGCAACCGTATTGATCAAAACCTAGACTTTGGTAAAAAAGTTGATTTGAAAGGCTTTTTGCTGGACCAGATTTCAATATTATCTACACCTAAGCAAGCCCCCGGTTTGCTGCTTACAATCAAATCACTTCTGGTATGCACGGTCCGAGACAATTTGCTGTTACGTGCTGCCGAGCGTCCTCGTGCAAGATTAAATAAGGCCCTTTAGATTTCACAGCACTGGCCTCCACAAGAAATATAGGTACACACACTCGCTTCCTGCTCTAGATTCAGCGACTGCAACTCACAAGGATTTTTTGGGATCAAAATTTTAATTTTTAAACAAATACCATGGCCAGTTTTATAATTAAACCGTGATTTAATAAAGAGAAACTCCCTGGCTGAGAAAGGAGGCCCAGCGACCCTCCGGTCTGCCACCCGGGATTAGCGTGGCCTCTCCGCCTGCGCTGCCCCAACCTCCTTCCCACCCAAAATGTATGCCTAGATCTAGCCTACTGATTGCCAAATACTGAACAAGGGAGAGAGAAGGTTTTGTTGCTCTCTAGGGATTTTCTTAGGCATGCATTTTAATAACTATATTATTTGGAAAAATAAATAAATAAAAAAAGAGAGAGAATAATTTCTGGACAACCTGGAAACGAGGAATGTAATTAAAGAGAGTCACTTCTTTGGTGATGACACTTCAGGTAACCCGCTGAAGCAGAAGACACAAAGAGTTCCTCCACATCATCACAAGAAGAGAAAATTCTCACCCTTCTACATTTTTAACTCTGTGCTTACAAAAAAGAATAGTGAGTAGTCATGATAACTGGGAAAACAACAATAAAATAGAAAGATGCTCCATCTGATTCAGGTTCTTGAAGAAAAACCACCTCATGGGTCAATATAACGTACTCAGAGAGGCGGGTTTTGTTTTTTTAAAGGACGCTAGAAAATTGGTGAGTGCTTCTGATATTGCTACCGATTTTAAAATTCTAAGTACCTATGAAGAAAGGCTGATGTGTCCTATGTTACCTAATAGAACAATTATGGCCGCAAATTAATCCCCAGCATAACTCCAGTTAGTTCCTGTTTTGCTACTGGATTCAAATGCATCTATGACTTGCACTTTTTTTTTTTTTTTAAACTTAAATTCCAAATTGTGAAAATTCTTGCTCAGAAATTCTTTTCAGGTTCACTTCTTGAATAGTTGTTGTTTTTCAAGAGATCAAATTAAACTTCCTTGAAAACCAAGCACTTCAGCAATGGTACTTTGTCCTTGTTACCCGCAGGGACCGATTCTGCACCTTTAAACAGGAGATTTACCATAGGCAGGAACAAATCCTGATGTAGAAGGGTTTCACATATATAAACCCTCCCCCTTTTTTGTTTGCATTCCTATTTTAGCAACACGCAGCGGTACATTTTCTGAAATGATCAAAGGACTAAGCTGGAAATACCTCTTTCGGAATTATCAGCGCATATTTTTGCCAGGGAACTGAATGCGACTTCTACTCCACTCTTTGTCTACGGCAGCTCTAATTTAAAAGGAAATCTTTCAATTACCAGATGAAGAGGTAAACAGCTGTCACATTTGGAGCCCAAGTAAACATTATAACCTACATTCCATCCCCCTGAGCAAAAAATACAGAAGAGCTTCCTCTGCGCAAAGAAGGCAATGGGAGCTAAGTGATAGTTTTCATTTTATTTTTGGCAAGTTCTTAAAATTTTTGCAGCTCCAAAGGCTTGAGCCCATCTCTTAAATGGAGGGGAAGATAATAATTACTCCTTTGGACCTCTGGCTGTTGGAGGTTGCCTTTTGTGATTAGAGCAAATAGTTGCAACTAATCAACCACGGCAACTCATGTTTGCTCGGTTTCAAATAGTTCACTCTACCAAATATGTTTTTAAGTAACTAAAATACCTAACTACAGCTTATAGTGTACTTATCAAGCACTGAGCTTTCGTTCACCCACGACTACTTGGAGCCTACGCTCTGTGTACGCAGTTCATTTTTGTTTCATTGTTGTTATAAATAAGCTGAAAGAATAATAAACCCATCGGGTCAGAGTCTCGTTTTCGTTACGCCTGTCCATTTAATTCCATGTAAGTCAGTGCATTACACCAGATTTACGGAACTCTGAGCAACAACAGGATTCACTCGGGGCGGTGGAATCCACTTGGGTTTACACAAGTTTAAGCAGGAGCAGAATTTAGCCTCTAAAACAGAAAAAAGAATTCTTAATGCCATCGTTGCTCTACACAGTCTTCCCTTACAGCAACCATATAAACTGGTTAATATAGGCAGAGTTTCTTTTTGCATCTGTATATTAAACAGTTATTTTGCCAATATTTATATGCCCATATCCCTCAGTACAAGCAGAGCCAGGAATATCAACCATAGCTGTTAGTCCCGTCGCATGAGATGAGCTTTGTATCAAAGGAAAAAAGGCTCCTCTCCATCTCACATGCTTTATTTTATTCAACCAGCTCTTTTTCACATTGTTATATCCAGTGAATATAGCACGGCTGGATTCAGAAGAGAACCTTAAGCGTTATCATAATGCTTAGAAGCAATGGCTTCACACTGTATAATCTATCAAAGGTGTCAGATTTACAAAATGCAGATTTTCTGTCACATTTGGGCACTATAAGCACTGTATCTTTTCACTAAGGTGCTGACTGCTGTTTTAATGAGGCCCTTTGGTGGCTGTAAAAAACTGAAAGGAGAGGATTATAGGGGTTACCCTAGGTATTGTCTATTTGTCTTACAAATTTCACACTAACTACCAATTACATCGCCATAAACCTTTTGGCTACTTCAAGCTATATGCCATATAATACATAAAAAATACGCTATGTTAACCTCTTCCATATTATACGAGTAACTACAGCCACTGATGCAAGTAACATATCTAATGAAGCCAATAATGAGCCTCTTTAAAAGTAGTCTTGTTATAGGAATAATATTAGAGCAGTTCAGTTAAAGGCTAAGGTCCATTATGGCATGCTTCCTATGTTCTCTGGTCCCAGGTCTGAAAAGATGCTGACACGCTAATTCAGGCTCAAGAAGGGCATTAATCTCACAACCTTCTACTTGTCATGCTTAATGGGACATCCTGCCTAGGTGAAATGAACCTGATGTATTCAGGTAAACATAATTTAATAAGGAGGGGAAAAAAAAAAAAAAGAAAAAAAAAAAGAAATAGCCAGGGTCCAACATAATGGTAAGGGGAATATTTACAATTTAGTTTCAGTGGAGAGGATTGTTAACGTTTGACTGAGAAGTAAGCAATGTAAGAAGAGAAAAGAAAAGGCCAAATAATGCAGAATTTGTTTAAAAACCCACCACTGAAATATTAGTGCATTTAAAGGAATACGTTAATTTGGAGAAGGAAGAGATGCGCTAACGTGGGGCTTGGAGCACTTGAGTGTAAAATAGAGATCTGAAGCTATATAGTATGATATTTAAAAGGCAAGCATGAATGTCAGCGAGTAGCTGTATATCCTCTTTTGGCTGTCATCAATCATAAGTCTAATAAGCCACCGAAAATTATGTCACAAGATACGGAACAGCACCAACCACAGCACTTAAAGAAGCACATGCCTTACTTGCAAACTGGGTGGCAAATGCAGGACCCATCTCAACCCCCAAAAAAGCACAAGGGACTACAAGGAAACCTCACCTGCACACAGTATAGCACGGACCAGGTGTTCTGTGCTACTGCATATAAAGATGTTTATGGCCACTCCTTAATTTAGCAGGAGATAAAATTACAAAGCGCATAAAAATATTGCCAGCTACTTAGAAAAAAAAAATATTTTCATTCATGAATTGAAGTCAGGTACCTAGGAAAACCAAAACATTAGGATGGACCCTTTTACTCAGCATGAGCGGGTCTTTATTTCCGCAGAATTCACCCTTCGCTGCCCCCCAAAGCCAAAAGGTTGTGCTATACATTTTTGCGCTGTGTGAGAAAGCAGGATGAAATCATCAGACTCTCAAAGGGAATAAAACAGTGAAGAGGGGGCTTCTGAGAAAGCAGAACCCACAACACCACTGCAGAGCTGGCTATCGTCCTCGATCTCTGCGTGATTTTTGCCAAACTACATCTTCCTTCCTTCTGTTCCTGGATAGCCCAAGCAGCACCGTAGCATCAAAAGCTCAGGGAAAAAATTGTGGAAGTTCTTCAGCTGTTGCTGGATTTTCTTTTAATCCATAATTGTAGTCACTGTATAACTGGGCAGTGGGCATGTGTCGCATCACCAGGATAAAAGTGGTAAGAAACCAGAGAAAATTAGGTAACTCAAAGTCTTGTATTTGTGGAGCAGTTGTGTTGCAGCTGGGTCATGTTCCAGAAAGGGAACCAAATCCACCTTTCTTCCAACAATTATTCCCTTTGCTACGTTTCCACTTGCATCTAACAACTGGAGCCCAAACTGCACTTGTTTTGCACCACTGAGAAGAAATCAAAAAACTTACCTTTTTACCAGCCAAAAAAAACAGGTATGGAAAGAGCACTATTCAATTGGGCCCTTACAGACTTGTACATACAGACGTTAATCTTGTTAAGCCTTGAAACACATACTCTAAATAGGCCTTTGCTGCCTCACCGGCTCCCAATACACCTTTTGACCATAAACATCTGGGTATTTTATCTAGGCTGATTTTTGCCACCAGTTTACTCTAAAGCCACTAATACATGCCATTGCAATGGGGCTCAACGGTGCCTATTAGGTGCTGGTCATGCTGAGCGAGGGTGTGGATTGCAGAGACGTATTGCACTGCAGGGAGCTATAGGAGACACTCTGCTGCTGGAAGGCAGAAAACCTCCTGGAGCTCTCAGGTGCACAGAGGAGCGCACTTGCTATTAAATTATTTCACAGGGAGAGGCCTATTACCTGTGAAAGCTGATCCTGCTCTTAAAGGCTAGTGCAAAGGGACCATAACCCTCTTTAGGGGGAGATGACATGTCCAGAGGAATGAGCCCCAGGGCTACCAAGTGGCCGAGGACTACAACGATAACAGGTACTTGTGTGAAGTACATTTGATGTGCAGTTTCCCATCCTGCAGAAACCTGCATCTGCCAAAGGATGGCCCAAAGAAATCAGTAGTTTAGAAGATCAACAAAAAATTGTCCAGTTGCACCTGCCCACACCAGCAGCTTGTAAGAGATTTGGAAATAGAGCCCAGCGAGATGTTTGCCCTGAGGACACCATTCGGACATGCCCTCCTGGGAAGCAAACTGATTTAACATAATTTTGACTTACTGACTCGTGAATTTTGGAATAAGCCCCAAATCTACATTCTTATTCTCCTTTCATTTTGAAATTTCAGATGTTAATTTGGGTAACATTTCTAGATAGGTTAAAACAGATAAAATAGCGTGGACAACAAACTAAACCACAGCGATACACCTGCAGCAATGGGACAGTTTGCATTTCGGCACTCCTAGCTCCTGCAACTCTGTGATGCACGGGAGGTTTCCTTCAGGAAAAGCCTGATTTTTTTTTTTGTTTTGTTTTAAAAAAATGGAAGGGTACATTTCCTGAAAAAACAGGCAGTTTTTTAATTTTCAGATGTGGGTACCTATGTTTACGACTTTTTATACCTGAATTTGGATGTATGTTACCATTATGCTTGTACCAAAAACGTATACAACCATCACATACTACATGAACTCACCGTATATGGAGGCAGACACGTTATATCCCCACATTTGAAGCTAACTGCTATTGAGAGCAGAATAACTTCCAAAGATGATAAATCAGCAAATCCTAAATTATATTAATTAGGGCCTGCTCCGCGGTGAGACTATGCCCAAACTGCAATCAGAGCGCAGCTAGCTCATCTGGCAAAACCACAGAAACACAGGCTTCCCTACTTCACAAGCTTTACTACACGGCACAGCAATCATCCAGTACTGACACCAAAGCCCCAGCTCTCGCGAGCTTTCTTAGTGCTACTTAGCCGAGTTAGTTGAAATTTTTAGGTCAGCAATTAAAACTGGAAGTGCCATTTCAACGTCCAGTTCAGTTCCACAACACAACCAAGTGGATCAGATGCCATTCAATGAACATGCGAGTAAGGACAAGTGAGAAAGACCAGAAATCCACAGGAGCCTTACGATAGTTTCTTGTGCAAGGCACGCACAGAAGCATCAACAGGTCTGGAAAAACCCCTTCCCGCTGGTCTCGTTCTGGAGGCATACGAGGAGCTCATCACTCCCTGGTCCTCATTAAGCAGCAGGAACATATGGTACAATAAGTTTCCCCCACTCTTTCATTCTTTATCTCAGCATTTGGCCCTAGTATCCTCCACAAAGATGGGTTTCCATTTCCTTCAGAGCAAGAAAGGCTGGCAAGGATTCATCCAATTTTTCTCAAAATAAATAAAATAAAAATAAAAAAAAAATAAAAAAATAGGAGTGTGTGATCTTCTGGCTGGGAGGTTGGTGGATCTGAAACTGGTCACACTTCACAAGACTCACAATTACATGAACCATATTGAGCTGCTGAAGTTTAAGACATGAAACAGCAGAAGAGAAATTGATTTTTCAACTTCATTAGCTGTTACAGTACAGAAATATACATGTTCCCTATGGTAGCATCAAGTTAATATGCCCTTAGTTTTCAGGTCTCAGTTTTTCCACATTGGTTTTCCAACTGCTATTTCACAGAGAACCAGCTAGATCTTGAAGATTTGTAGGGGACGAGCTCACTATACGGTAGCTACACGGCTTTGTCCTACCACTGCCAGCCGGAGGGCAGAGTAACACCACCCTGAGAGCCGGGGATGCTCAGTGATACCTCTCCCTGGGGATGTATCAGCCCACACCAAACCCAAAATCGCAGTGTGAATTTGGAAAATCAGAGAACAGGTACACAGTCAAACACCTGAGCACACAGGCTAGTGACTGCAAAAAGTTAATTACATTTCTTCTTTGAAGGCATATCCATTTCCTTGCACCATCTCCGACGCACCAAATTCCCTTGTTCTAAAACAAGGCCATCGTTTCTGGCTAGCTTTTATGTTGCCCCCAAACCACTGGCTAGCTTTGCTGGGTCAGGCTGTCCGTGGTGATCACAAAAGCTCCCCCTTAACTTTGAGAGGAAGAAAAAGAGTCAACAATATTCCCAGTATTTGGATTTGGTGCTTTTGAATGAATTATCGCACAGATATTTTTTCCAGCCTCTCTCCTGAAGTTCCCTAGGTGTTGCCAGGCTGCTCCCCCCACTTTTTCTCCCCCCCCCAATCCAAATGGGAACTGAGTTCTAGTCTATATAAAATCGGCTCTGCAGAGCTGGATAAAAAAATGTCACCTTAGGCACCTGAATTAATAGTTTGGTTATGTACTCTGTTAAGTCTTTACTATAGATCAGCATAAGTGTGCGAGACAGACAATTCTTTAGAGCTAACATTTTAGAAAGGTGCCAAAGCCAACATCCCTTTGAGATCTCACTGAATTATCAAGATTAAAAAAACCAAACCAAACCAAACAACATACAGAGATTCTTTTTCCCCCTGCAGCTTTCCTCAATACCACTGGAAATATAAAATGGTGGAAAAAAGTTGGCAGGAATAAATACTTCCATGGAGTTTCTAAAGCTGCAATTAATGTTAATGAAGCTATACCTTATATGGCAAGGAGGTATAGTATAAATTGGATAAGTAAGAAAAATGATCAGCCATTGTGCTCTTCCAATATAGTACATCAGGGTATTGCCACTGTAAAGCTATCTTTATTTTAAACCATTAAATAAAACAATATAAATCTGCAAGCAGGTGTTTCTTGTTGCGGGAGTATTGAAAGTTGTAATGCAAACAACCTAATTTTAGCATCTATGTAGAGTGTGAAGTAAATTTACTGCTCAGTGATGCATTGCGCGCGGGGAGGACACGATCAGCGGGAGCTTCCAGCAAGATTATCCTATTAAAGCAGGAAGCCTTCGCGCGCCGTTAAGGAAGTCGTCGAAAGCAGGTGATGGAAGCGGGGCTTTGCCGAGCAGGCGCGGGCCCACTGTACATGTTAAGTTGTTGTTTTCTGCTCAGCTAAGCAGCAGAGAATTGATATGTTAGCAATGAAGTGCAATGACAATTAAATTGTAACTGACCTACATGTTACCATCATTATGCTTTCTCTTTTTTACTGCTTTCCCTCTTATTTAATCACACAGTATGGGGTTTTTATTAGGCTGTAATGTTAAAATCTTCATCCATTTAGCCATAAATGTTTGACTGGATATCTATCAGACTTCCTTGCACTATACAAACAAAACCATTTTGCTGAATCATTGTTGACTTGTTTGTGGCCTAATTTAATGAGTGTAATAACTTACATTACTATCCAGTTAACATTTAGGAGCCCAGAAAAGACCTGCTAGCATGCAGCAAGCTACTGTATACGTTTTCTATTCCTATCACTCCTCTTCGCAGTAAATTTTACACAATAATATGCACTTCTTGCAACGCTGGCTTTGCTTTTCCTCAGCCCAGGTCGAGTTCTCCGTAGCCAGGCTGCAACGTTAAAAATCAAGTGCCTCAAAATTCCGATGCAGTTTCAGCTTTCTAGGTATCGGGTAACTGCCTACATAGCCATCAAAATATCAAGCAAAAGCAGCATATATTCATTACATCACGCTCATGCAGGAGGCTGTATTATTGAGGAGAAAATACCAAAACAATTACTATTACTTAAGTAGAATTAAGGTTTCTAACTTCAATATAAAACTGCAGAAAGCTAAACGGGCTTTGCCAGACCTTAGTTCAAATGAAGTGAAACAAATGTTGCTGCTTTACAATAACAAGGGTATAAACCTGGTATTTGGGTTTGGCCCTGCGTAATTAAGAATTTAAGGCTGGCTGTGAGCCCTGGGGAGCTCTCAGCAGGCTGCGGGCGCCTGCAGGAGCGCATCCAGGCTGTGGGACGCTACAAAGCCATTTGAACACCAGTGGTTTTGAGACATCTTCATTTTTACTCTATTATCTGGAAAAAAAATCTCCTTCTTGTCACTCCCTACACTTTCAGCATTCATCTAGCATCTGACAGTCCTGAGGATCAATTAAGTAATAAAATAAAGTCTCCATATTCATACAGCGATTTAACACATACCTGGCAAGACAGAGGCATTTTCCTGCTTGCAAGGCAGGAAACACTAATACATAGAGAGGGTGACAATTCGTGAAGTGCAAAAGTTGAAATTTTCCTTTTTCTACGGGGGGGGGGGGGGAAAAATCATTTCAGTTTATCAAAGGGATATCACCAACTACATTTTATTGCAGGCATCCTTTGCTAATTGCAGTGAATCAAGCTGTACCGTGGAATCACTACAAAGTCTCTGTTGTAAAAGTTACGCTGTACTAGGTAAAGCCCAAGGAATGGAAGAGTCTCGGTTGTCCCCCAAACATATTCAAACAACCCTCTTATTTTCGTCCACAGGAAAAACAAAAACCAAAACATGTTACAACAGACAGGAAAGATAATTTTGACCCAATAAGCGTAAGCCTGACCATGCTGTCAAACTGCTCACTACCTCCACAAAGATGTGTTTCAAGCTCTTTAGGCTTCTTGAGGCAAGCGAGGTTACTCCATATACTTTTTTTTTTAAAGCATATTCAATGAAACCTTCGGAATTAATTCTGTTACCTCCCCAGCTAAAATTGTCTTAATGCTTTTCCCTCTCACATTGCCCTGGCCTCTTTGTCCCTAACACTGGACTGAAAAGGGGGCAGGAAAACCACACCTTTTTAAAGGAATTAATAGATTGCAAATGTCTTGAAGACAGACAAGTAAAAGCAAAATTGTGTATTTCATCACTCCATAAAAGAGTCTGAGCGTCAGAGTGGGGAACACAACACGAAATCATGACTTCAAGATTTTGCAAATTAAAAAACAAGTAATGTTGTTGTAGATCTGCCCAATCTGTGTATGCCGCTGTTTCTGGAACACCTCATCCACGGGCATCTCGACCATGAAACTTACTGTGCACTATTTTAGTACAAACTTTAATAAATACAGCAATGAAACCTCATTAGCGATAGTTATCAAATCAGTGTGTATTACCTTTGCCACTGATAGCATTTCATATGGAAACAAAGCCTTATCAGGACACAACTCTCAGCCATTTAGCAACAAGACACTCACATGGGTATTACAAACAAGGATTCCCCAAGTTGTTCTTTAATCTCCTATATCCTTTGTGGTCAAATAACACAGAAATACATCTTTTACAAACTCCTTCTCAATATTAGATTGCATAGATAGATGAGGTACTCATACTCATCACAGGATGGATACAGAATGATGAAAAATTATTTCCATCATGCAGAAAAGTAGTTAGCAGAGTATAATGTAGACTGGAAGAAGTTGTCTTCAGAGGAAAGTACGTTTTGAGGGGCATGCTAGTTCCTCATAACCAATGTTTAATTTAGGATTTTATTTTATTTAGCTCAGCCCTTCTTTTAGTTCTAGATCCCACCCTGCCTGTGCCATGACAATCCAGAAATTCCTGAAAAACACATCCTGAGGTAGGCTCAAAAAAAAAAAAAAAAATCACGGAGCTTTTAAGGTCAGATTTATTACCACCTCATTGCAAAGTTTAATATTAGGGGAGGTAAAGATAATGAGCTACAGTCTGGCTGGGAATGCCATTTGATTTGAGCAGCATACACGGAGCTGAGCAGAAACCAAAGACAGACTACTTAGACAGCCGGGAGCATTCGCACGTGCGGGAGTTCCTTCAGCACCGCCCTGGAGCAACTGCAAGAGTATTTTTCCAAGGCACATATCAATGCTGTGAAGTGCTCAAACCTGGAGAAGTCTATAATATTACTGTGCTGGTTTTAGCTGTGGTAGAGTTAACTTCCTTCATAGTAGCCAGTACGGGGCTATGGTTTGGATTTGTGCTGGAAACAGTGCTGATAACTCAGGGATGTTTTGGTTACTGCTGAGCAGGGCTTACACAGAGTCAAGGCCTTTTCTGCTTCTCCCCGCACCCCACCAGCGAGTGGCTGGGGGTGCAAAGGAGCTGGGAGGGGACACGGCCGGGACAGCTGACCCCAGCCGACCACAGGGACATCCCGCACCATATGGCGTCACGCTCAGCATATAGAGCTGGGGGAAGAAGAAGGAAGGGGCGGACGTTTGGAGTGATGGCGTTTGCCTTCCCACATAACTGTTACACGTGATGGAGCCCTGCTTTCCTGGGGATGGCTGAGCACCTGCCTGCCGGTGGGAAGCGGTGAAAGAATTCCTTGTTTTGCTTTGCTTGTGTGCATGGCTTTTGCTTTACCTATTAAACTGTCTTTATCTCAACCCATGAGTTTTCTCCCTTTTACCCTTCCAATTCTCTCCCCCATCCCACCAGGGGGGAGCGAGCAAGCAGCTGGGTGGTGCTTGGTTGCTGGCTGGGGCTAAACCACAACAATTGGCTACAGAGCTTGATGTCCGACTTTGCAATTTTAGATCTCTATTAACCACAAAACCTCACTTAAGCACATGAGACATTGCACGTGCAAATGCGCTTTAAGCTAAACTGGTAGTAACCCCATACAGAGCATTTCAGTTTGCAGCTGTTCCAAGCCACGGTCTGAGCAACCTCTACATGAAAGGACCGAACACAGGGATTTTAAGCACTTTTTGGCAGAATGCTTTCCTAATGGTTACAGCCATGAAACTGTTTATATGGCGGTGACGTAGAGTTACCGTATAAGTGAACTATACAGTTCATATTGGCGAAGATCTTGCAGCAGGATTATTATCCCACTTTCAGAGCCATCAGTGAAATTGTATGGAAGCAGACAAAGGAGAAAAGCTCAGACATAACTGTCAGGGATGCTGGATGAACCACCAAAAAGCTGGTCTGGTAAACAGAGAAATGAGCTGGAACTACTAGATACAATGAGTACGTGCAGGTCATTTGTTTCATCCTCGCATTCATGTAAAAACAATTTATCTTTCTGTATTATACACATCGTTATGAACACAAGCAACATAATACTGACTGTTTTCAAGTGCAGGGCCACTTCTTGACTGTAGCTGTTCCTTGGCAGCGTACAAATACACACATGATTTTGTCAGCAACTGTAATCAGTGCAAAATGCTGCTTCACCTGATCTAAGAGGCTTACTGAAAAGGATAAACACATCAGGTAGAAGAAGATACCAGTACGACATACTGAGGACATCCAGAAAAGTTGAACCCTGCCAAACTCGGGCCATAGGGATCTTTTTCCACCCAACGCTTGCTAGATTTCAGTGGGAATCTAATACTGAACCCTATTTCCACACTCAGCACCTTCCGCTAAGCTCAGCTGAGCCCTTCTCACCTTCTACTGTGAAAGGCCAAAGCTCCAATCATCATTTCAAATTTATACAATTGTCAGATCAAAAAGAGTTGATACAGTATTTCTAATTGTTCCTCTGGAAATTACTAACATCACGCAAATGCACTGAATGCAGTGATTTTACAATAAAGCTATCAAAGGTATAAAAAAATTCTATCACAACCTGAACTGCTCTGAATTTGATTTCAATCATTCACAATTTTTCTGCACTTTCGGTTGGAGGTTTGTTGGGGTTTTTTTAATTGAAAAAGTTCTAAATATTTTATTTTTCTGTGTTTATAATGAAATACTTCAATTTTATTTCTGCATATGCTCAAGTTAAACCATAAGGAATATACCAAGAATTAAATCCATCATTTTATTTTGGGTAGAACAAAACATTTCAGCTCTTCTAAAATACGCTTTTTGTTGTCTTTCCATTGAACTATTAAAAAGGAAAAATGTTGTACATCAATCACATAGAAGTCATTCATTTGGCTAGCACCCCAAAAATTATTTCTATTACTGTACACAAAATACATTGACTCTGATTGTGCGGTGAGATGTCAGCTGAACAGTTTCTCTTCCTTCCTCTATTTTTTCCTCGCCTTTTTTTTTTTTTTTTTTTACTTCTTTTTTAGGATTTTTCATTATCCTATTTAGAAAGAACCTCTCCCTTCCTCAAAAAGGATGTTCAAATGACACCTCTCCCTCTCTCTCAGGGTTTATGTTTCACCAGAATAACAACATTAAGTAGCAACTCTACTTAACTATTTTTAAGGCCCTGATCAGTGTCAGTTATACAGTGATAGGAAAATTATTTCAAGTTTGAAATAGCCAAAGAGCTGTGAAATGACATATATGAATCAGCCAGGCTTAGAGACAAGTAGCAGCACCCTGTAAAAAGACTTTCTTTCCTTCACTCGGTCTGTTTTGCCAAAGAGTTAAAAGTCAGAGACCGTCAGAGAGACCCTACATACCTCTTGAAACACCTCAAAAAATCCAGAAAAATGTACTAATCCCATCCTCATTTCTTAATATTTACTTTAGGACAAATGATCATGTATGGATTTGCCATGGATATGGATTTTGTAAAAATTTTACTTGAATTTCTATATTTTTAGTGAATGTCATGAACTTCGAATGAAATTTCTTTAAATCATAAATATGAAATACCCAATATTTGATGATTGTTTATATTTTGGCCACTCAGTTTTACCATAAAGTGACAGGCTTTGTTGTTGGGTTTTTTTGTTTTGTTTTTTTTGTTTTTGTTTTTGTTTTTTAAGTCTGTAGCATGAAGTGCACTCTCTCTTTATTGATAACATAATATTGGTCTATGGAAGTCACATAACAAATCATTTAATTGCAGGAAAGGTTTTTTGAAAGATATCTGAATTCAATATATAGTTCTATTTGGTTTTAAAAGCCTTTAAACATCTCAGTAATAGCAAAATGTGTAAATTGTCAGAGCACTGTGTATTTCAAAGTATTACCAGAGCCATGATTATTAGTTTTATTTTGAATGGATAACAGCACACACCATGTGGCCCTGCGAGTCATGCTGAAGGTTTCTATTATTAAATCCTGCAACCTTAAATATTTGATGTTTTTTCATTGGCATTTCTGACTCTCCTTATATTCCATTTGTAGGACTGAAAAAACGGGTCTGGTAGTAAAAAAAAATCTGATGAAACAAGCCTCTGACTCACAAGTTTTCTGCTTTTCTTCTCACTTTCTTTATTACCTTCTCGACGTGGCACGGAAAGCATGACCCATATATGTTGAGCACATTAAAATGTGATGCACGTTACTAATCCTAACATAACACTGGCAGCTTGGCACTTCTTACTCAACTCCGCATGCCCAAATTAACACACCGAAAGGCAAAGGCACCAGCCAGCTTCGTAGCTCAGCTATCGGGTTTTGCATCTGAGTCACCAGAAATATGCAAGACAAACTGGAGAAGCAATTCCTTTTTGCAACTTGCCTTGGAGCAGGCACCGTCTAACAGGAAACAGCATCCTGTTTTCCCTTGGAAAAAACAGCGGCAACTCGAGATAACTTTCAGGCTGTGGCTCAGACAACTGAAAAACAGAATTCCCCAATGTGCAGGACTCGGCCCCGTGGAATCCAGCAGGAAATGAAGGGAATATTCATAATAGAATATAGTTTTCTGCAACTTCCTGAACAGAGGATCTGCAAAATCTCCAAAAAAAAAAAAAATCCCACATTATTCTTTAAAACTTCAGTCGCTGCTGCTCATTACGCTGCTGTTCATGCTGTACAGAAAGCCCTGAGTGGAGAACTGAGGCAGGCACACTGGGAGTCGCACTGCGACCCAGGGAAAAAAACTAAAAGCTTTTATGCTGGATGAACATACAAAAGCTGGATGATGAAGTTAATCCTCAGGGTTTGGTGGTTTGGTTTTTTTTTTTTTTTAAAAAAAAAGAACAAAATTGTCTTCCAAATCACATGATTTTGAGAACAGGGAATGAACTCTGAGAGCACACAAGTCCCTCCCTCACCCCACTCCCCCACCACCTCATCATGCTGTGCAGAGCCAGGCTATGCCAAATTTAAAACATTACACCTTCCTCCTCTCTAGGTAAGCATCACTCTGCTAAATTCAAGAGTCTCCCACACGCCTTCCTCTTGGCAATTCAGAATTCATCCCTAGCATAAATTCTTCACGAGTTCCCTTTATATTTTCTAGTGATGAGGTTCCTGCAGAAAACACATTTGCTGGACGTCACTCACAGGCCAGAGCACGCTATCCAAGCCATTTAATTACCAAATCCTCCATTTTGACAACATTGCACTTCTGGTACTATCAACTCCTCTGTGAAGCGGTTTTATTCTGGTACTGCAGTTGAAATAATCTAAGGTACTTCAAACCATCTTTTATGTTAGTTGGACAAGGCAGGTTTAGAATTAACTCTGAAATTCTCTTGTTAGCACAGCTAAACCATTCGTGTGAAATTTATCCACGCTCTGTGTCTGAATGAACGTATACAATTTCCAAAGTGATGCTCCCTTCCTTTTGTGAAGCTTCTTCCCTAACTCTACAAATTTACTTTAACTATTTAATCAGTTTGGCTGAAATTCACAAAGCATTAAGTTGTTAGTTGTTACTTAACATTCCTTATAAATTGCATTTATTAATTTCAGGAAGGAGACTTGCCATTGCTACAGTAATTTAAATTAGTACCACATGGCTACAGGCTGCCGCTAAGTGATTCTTTGGGGCAAAATCAGTTCTTTAAGGATCTTTAAATGACACTAGAGGTAAGCTAACCAAATTTTTGCCCAGGAAGTTACAATTTATCAAAAATGTAATAAACCATGGACGAAATATTCATTGTAAGCAGCACATAATGTGGTCCATGAAATGACATTTTAGCATCTCTCACTATGGTCATACTAAAGTTTGCTGACAGTGCAGGGTAATGCTCCATTGATATTTAACAGTCCCCATCTACATGGTACTTTGTGATACTGTAACTTTATACACTCCAGTCCATTCTCTCACTGGCACTAAATCAGTCAACTTTGACACACAACATTATTCCATTTACTTTGCTTAATTTTCATGCTGTAGATGTTTTAAACTTCCCAATATTATTAACTTTGAAAGCAACTGGGGAAAAGAACCGCTTCCCAATTCTCCCTGCACTTCTGGGATACACGCACGCGCATACCCTTGTGATAAACCTTGGCATACTTCTCCCGATCACGAGGAAAATTAAGGTCTCTGCTGGTGATCGCCAAGCAGCACTAGCTGTAGAAATTTAACAACTGGAGACTCTTTAGTCTTGATGTAGTATAGACAAGAGTACATCAGCACCTCCTATAGGAAGATCTGGATGAACGCCACATATAAAATAACAAAATAAATGTATAAAATAATAGATTCATCTTCCTGCAGCTAAAGATAAATATTAAATAATCCTATCTGCTTCTGGCTGAAAATTAATTTCTTCTAAGGCAAATAGTGTATATGCGTTTCAATTCCCATTTGGCAAAAAGCCTATTTTCAGTATGCAGTACATAGACTTTTGAAATACTAGAACTGCGTTCATCACAGACACACTTAAACAAATAAAATTTTCTTCCTTCGGGTACCAATTCACTGTGGTCTAATAAAATATATATACACACATATATTTTTAGAGCATCAGTATTCCCACCAAATCCAGATATCCAGAATAAAAGCAAAGCATTTTTTTTTCACCTTTCCTTTTCTTCTTTGCAATATGAATAATAGGTTGCATCAGAAACATTGAGTGCCATTACTTTAAAATAGCCACAGAGGTACATCTACATAATACCATGCAGAGATATTTGAGAGCTAGCTCTGAAAAAGCTACCCTGAGCACCAGGTATAGTCCAGTCCTAGCACCACAACTCGACACATCTTAGCCAAAGTGTTGCTTCTGGTAGCAAGGGGAGTTCATTCAGAACGAGTTCAGATATCTCTGCACAAAAATGCATTATGCCATTTAGACACAACTAAAGTGCTAGATTTACAAAAGTATTGTGCACCTTAGCACGACAGACTTTTCACATGCATTTCTGTACTTATTCCCAATATACTTAATTAGTCCAGAAAACCCCTCCAGGATGGTTATCTTTAGGCATCCAAACACCTCTGCAAAACAGGACCAAAGCTGACTGTCCATTTTTTTAGCCCCGTGTACGTAACAACGAGAAACGTATGTATTTAAAGATTAAGCTGTACATGCAGCACTCCTGATTAATTCATTACTTGAGGAAGGCTGGGAGGGCAAACACAGAGTGCCCCGAACTGGAAGTCCGAGGACTCCCTCTCGCTGTCTTGGCTCGGATACGAACGTCTCCATTGCCCGGCGCCTTTGTTATTTCCCCCGCTGCAAAGTGCTCAGAAAACGCCACTCCACGAGAACGGCTTCATCGTGCACTGATCATTTGCTGCTCCCGCGCTGGCGTGCATGACTTGCCAGGTGAAGCATTTTGACAGAAAGCCTGAGGTGGCGTGGCATTTTGCAGCATTGTCAGCTTCCTGGTAATACACGTTCTTCTCCACCCCTTCCCCACCAAAACCCACTTCTCCTGTTTCAGAAACAGCATCCGATTGTCTCTTGCACCATCCTCCACATATCTTCTTTCCTCCCATGGCATATTTTAAGCATATTTTGTCCTCTCTCGGCTATTTTTAAAATGCCCTCCCCGTGCTTGGAGCCCTCAGGAGCAACGGGTGGAGTTGCTCATTACCCAGGCTTGGAGAGCCTGGATATCTTTCCAGACCCACACATCCTTGCCCACGCAAACATATGAATTTAACAGGCTTACTGGCATATTCTTCATTCTAGACTGTTTTGTGGTCCAGCCTGGGCTCTGATGGGAAGTTTGTTGCACAGGATTTTTTCTCTGAAAACTTTTTGAGATATCTTCATCTCAGTATCTTACCTGGGACCTATTTGGTAGTATACAAACTAGCTGCTCTGATGCAGGATGCACAGATAAGATATTAGACCTAGCTACCATGGTGATTGATGTTCTAAAAATATCCAAGTCAGCTGTACTGACAGATGGGTTAAATATATGGCTGCACTATACCTGGATTGCAATCTGTTACGATGAGGATGCAGATAAGGACCAGCAAGTGTAATTCAGTTTAGAAAGTTAAAAAAAAAAAAAAAAATGCACAAAAAAGTATGCATAAAACCAACATTATGAAACTCTATTGGTCTCATATGTTAAGAAGGCACCTTTTTTATTTTGTATCTTTCTGGTGTGGTAACTATATCTGGTACAGTTATGCACGTGAGGAGATGACAAATATGTAGATTACAGCAGTAAGAAGAAGGGATCCAGTTCCTAGCAAACATAACATGACAGAAAGCATTTGTTGCTGCTACTGAAATGTGTGTATCCAAGCATTCTGTGAAGTCTAATGTGATCTTAGGCTGCCTGCTGCCTTGGAAACTGGTGGTCAGATACTCTCAGCAGTGGGCATAACCAGCTAGAACATTTTGATTAGATGAAATTTCATGGAACTGAAATATTTCACACACTGGTTTCAGTGAATTTCTCTCAAGGACTGAAAGAGAGAGCACTCCTTGAAAAAAAAAAAAAAAACTTGTATCCTGGTGGTTTGGACACCAGGATGTTGGAGCTCTAGATTCAAAGCCCTGTTGGACCAAGCGATCTGGAATTAAATCAATTGCACCTGAAGCCAACAACAGGCTAGCCAGGCTGCTAACAAAGAACAAAGTCAAAAGATTTAACTCTCAGCTAAAAAAAAAAAAAAAAAACCAACAAAAACCAAAAAACAAAACAAACCCCAAAACCACCCCAAAAGCCATGCTTACTTTTCAATGTTGTATGACTCTCTTAATTGCAACCCTGAAGCCTTGACAAATCAAGTAAAATTTACCCATTTGCCCAGAAGCACAGCCCTCGGGTTACAAAAGCTACCTGTACAGAGCATTTCAGACAAAGGCTGGTTTACAAAGGATCTAAAACTACTGAAACATCGGGTAACGAGGGTTTCACTTCACTTCAGTTTTCGCTTCACTTTCAGAAATTCATTTTTCTCAGATACAATTTTAAGGTTACAAAGCTGAACAAAGAGTACTGTTATTGTAGGCATAATAGAATCAAATTAGCAAGGAGAAAACGTATTAGTGTTGTTAGGTGTATTTCCACATGTCCTACCTCCGCAGTATCAGAACTGGAGTTCAGAAAGAAAGCATGGTAGACGAGACAGCTGTGAAATATTGCCAAATATTGCTTTCCACCCACCAAGCAAGGCCCGACCTTGAAATGAGTAGATACATTGGGTGTGGACTTTCTTCTACACATGTCTATAAACCTAAATAGCCATTTATAAAATGTGAAAGGCAACTTAGCTTTTGGCATACACTGTGATTAGAGAATGGCACATTTTCAAAGTGCCCCTTTCAACCCACAGAGCTGCCTCTGCAACTCCCTCATCCTGGTACCGCGAAGCGCCACAGCCAGGATGCCGGCACCGGGTCAAACTGGAATTGCGATGGCAAAATCTTGCAAATCGCCTGTGACTCCCCATTAAATTAATGCTCTTTATTAAAAATGTCTTTTCAATCACTCACATTTCTTCGCATCCAGATATGAACATTCCTGAGATTTTTCAAGGTCAGCTGCGCTTGTGGATGTCCCTTTCTCCTATTTCAAAACCACTGAAATGACTTCTATTTTTGTCTTTGGGCTTAGAGCAAAGCTGCCCTTTGAAAGCACCAGGTGGGTCACACTTCCCAATAACAGTCATTAGCAGGTATGGCTAGGATTTTGATTTCAGCATATTTGTATGGAAATCATCCTTCTGTGGTCATTTTACTCCTTATAGATCATTTCAATATCGGGCTCATAAAACCAAGTGATTCTAGAAAACAAATAAATACGGATGCATTTCTGCAAAAACTGCTGTGTGCATCAAGAAATGCTATTATTGCTCTGCGTTCTCCAAGGGCTATGGTCAGTGCAGGGGAGGCTTCCCACCTACTCCTTCTTTTGTAGCAATTGTGTTTTTACTATTTCAAATTTAATACTTTTTCTAATATATTATACGTTACCTCCCATGTATTTAAACTGTACTTAAAAGCATGCTAAGAACTGGTAATTCTTTAATGGTTGTTCACTTACAAGCGATTGTGGGTCATTACACAATCATTTAAAGGGCATTAATGAGAACCATTTAATGGTTTTAGTAGAATATCATTGTAAGGGACAGGGGAAAAGTTACTGGCTGTAAATTTTTATGACCATTTCTTACAAAACGTATTACTTTAAAGATTTATGTATGTAACAATGACTACAATAAAAGCCATGCTAAAAATAATTTGAAATCAAAGTAATGCATATAGATAAGGTCCTGCTTGCTGCAGTTTTGCATGCAGTCAGTAAGATTTTCTTTCTTTTCTTCTAGATACCGTTACTACTTGCAGTGCAGCTTCAGATCTCCTTTATGAAAAGTCATAGCAGAAAAAAAATTGCTCAGGTCTACATTTTAACAAAGCATAAATTGTCCTTTACAGTCTATATTTTATTTTTACTTTTCACTCATTGTTTTGCATAAAAAGTCAGTATTTGTTCAGTTTTTCCTCAGATACGGCACAATAAGACAGCTTTTAACCAGAAAGTAAGGAGAATTACTTTTATAAAGCATCCTGAACTGTACATTTGGTTGGCTTTTTATAAATGGAAAATAAAGGAGAACTCTGCATGCCAAAATTAAAAGGTTGACTATTTCCCCACAGGGAAATTCTTTATTACTATACTAGACCAGAGCATACCTTCAAAACTACAGAAACTTATTTTGAAAACTATTCATGTGGACGCATTAACCTTATTAAAGTGCTTTAATAACAAAACAGTCATCATATTATGCCTGGTTTTGTCCATTTGTGATTCGCATGGAATACCTAATGAGGAAGACAATGCCCTTTTTTCCCCAGTATTCTTGCATAAGTAGGAGAATATTTCTAATTAAAAGGCAGAGTTAGTACAGCACATGAATTGAACTGAACCATATCTCTGGAAATGCTGATATTTTTACTGTTTGCATTAAGTAAGGATTGTATTTCTCCCGGAATCTGGCCCAATACCCATTACCAATAAGATTAAGATTTAAGATAACTTGGTCAAAAGATGGTGAATTATAACTTTTAATTAAAATGTAGAAAATAGTTTCTTTAAAATAAACATGGTAATACTTTCAAGATCATTAATTTTTTATGTAACTAACAACAAAACCAACCTGAATATTTTAAAGTGTGACATTGTAGAGCCAAGGAAAGGGGATTTTTGAAACTTCTCGATGCAACAAAAGCAGGCAATGCAGTTAATCTGCAGCTTTTTTTTTTGTCTTTGGAAACACTGCTATTCTTTCTTGATGAGTTTTAGGCTTACACTACCTCTCCAAAATTCAGTTTAAATTCTAATTGAGACGACATAGATATCAGGGTGAGTAACAGGGGGGTCAGTTATTATTACTGTATTTTCTCCACTTACTATTTTACTGTTTTGTTTCTATTTTGAAATTACTGAAGAAATTCAGGAGCTAGACGGATCCGATTTGCTTCTGTGTTTCAAATTCTGCACAAAGAAATGTTACTAATGATTAACTTTATGTGAAATGGTGACTGTCACACATTTAGTACAGACAAACATTCTATGGACTTCTCGGTAATTCTCATTGCTGTGTATCCCTGTATTTATTTTAGTTCCAGAATTCTGCTTAAAACAAGAGCAGAATGTAACTAATTTTATTTAAATATTGTAAAATATTGGGAGGGAAATGTAGGGCCCGTGAAAGTTGGGAACTAAAGTGATAAGACAGATGAGAGAAATCCAGTAAAAACTCCCATGCAATCCAGCGAGCTAAGATTTCACTGGATGTGGCAGAAGACGCATCTCTGCATCCCAGCCTCTGACTGCCATGTTATTCTGGTTCTTGAAACCTCACGAACGAAAAAACATCACCCACTCCTAACTGTGGCGTGGCCATAATATAGGGACTAATGAGAATAGGATGAGATCAAATCCACTTTTACCTGCAACCTGAACTGGGATTTAAAACCTGAATTTCTGAAACAAAAGGGCGATACACTAAAATCAATGGACCACTTCATTCCCTGGTTTTGTGATCCCTCTCATTATTTGCATTTTTCAACTCTCTCCCATTTTATTTTTCACTGGATATTAATCACTGCTAACTATATTTTCCCCTACCAATTCTTCACCTCATCAGAAAACAGCACCTGCACTCAGAGCACAAAATTAAGAGATTCATAAAAATAAAGGAATGAAATGGCACATTGGTTTAGTGTGTCAGTCTTTCACCTCTAGGAATATAGGACTGTGAAAGAGGAAGGAGGGGGGAAGAGGTAAAGAGAACAAGAAGCAGAAATTTAAATAAAGACAATAGTAGGGACACAGACAGGAAGAGAGGATGGGAGAAGAGGACGAAGGGGTGTGAACGTAGCTAGAAAAGGAAAAGCAAAAGCAAAAGTTGGGTGGATGAAAGATTAAGAATTACATGAAATTATTTCCTTTATACACCTCCACACATTTGCATGTGCTACAGCACACACTAAAATGAAGAGAAAGACGAAGGCAAAGCACCAAAATTGTTCACTTTTTTCCTATAGCCCCACTGAAAAAAAGAAAAGGAAATTAAATGCCATAAATATATTCAAACATTAAAGACTTGATTTACAGTCAGAAAAGCAAATAAATTGTGAGTAACGATTTGAGGTTGTAGAGGTCTCCGAACACTACATCCTTTTTATTTGTCATGTGTGTTGCAGTGTCTAGATTCACTGAGGTAGATTCAGAAGAGAGATTCTGCCTAGGTTTTCAAGATATTTTGCTTGTGTTGGGCTCTCCCCTCCCTTAATCAAACAACAACAGTGTGGACTGCACAGGCACCTTTGTAATTACAACACTGTGAGCCCAGCAACTGCAAAGCAATATGGTTATGTTGCAATTATTGACTTCACACACACACAGAGAAGACTGACTCCTCTTCAGAGCTTTTTGAATTTAATAATGTTTACTGATGGTCCTTCGGCTACTCATACAAATACAGACCTTCATGTGGGTAGTATCCTAAAAATGTTATAACATGGTATGCAATGAAAAGGAGAAGCTGTTTATGCATAAAATACACCTTACCTTAAAAATACTTTAGTCCAGCAGGAAAACTCCTACATACATAGACACACACATGGCTTTAATCTATTACCTTCTCCCTAAAATTATTTCAAATAGCCATTATATTCAAGAAAGCTGTCTAAAGTTCTGAGTCTCCTCTTCTGGCTTTGCAGAAACAGTTAACTGAGAACGGATGGAAAATTAAGAGAATATGGAATTCAAAGATAATCAATTTACTATATATTTTCAAGGTATTGAAGTTTAAAAACACCTGTGAATGACAGAAAACCAAAAAATAGTAGTTAAAGTAGCTGAAAATAGCCACTGCACAAACACTGAGGAGTAATTGCACAGAACCTGGGAAAGCTAGAGGGACATTTAAAGCAGTGTAGATCAGTTTAGCTCCACTGATCTGCTCCATGATATCTTAAATGCAGATATGGCCAGTGTCTTGGAAAAGTGATTTGGGATAAATGGTGACTTGGAGATTGTCACTGTAGAACTGTAGGCGCACATCCAAACCCAACGGTCCAAATGTGTGTGGCCAAGACTTGACACGGAAAAGTAAGAGAGCTTGGGATGAAGAAAGCGTTTCCCGAGAGGTACGCTTGGTGGGTCCCATTGCTTGAGAAGCACAGTGCAACCACAAACCAGACGCATCAGTCCTCATGCTCTAGGGAAAGCCTTTGACTTTTTCCTCCCATTTCCTGAATTGGAGACAGCATCTTTCAGGATTAATTGTAAAGACATTTGAATTTAGCACTGTGCAGCTCATGCAGCTGACCACAGGACAGCAAGGTTAGTAGTCCTGCTCTGCCAAGTTAGAAAAGGATGCTTTGCTGCATGATCACAACTTCATTTCTCTCTCTGGCTCTGGATTTCAGATGTGCAAAATATCCTGCTCAGAAATATATTTCTCTGCAGAAAACACAGAACTTGAGCTGTTAATATCTGATCTACAGGGTCACTGAAAGACAGAAGGGGCATTTACTGCACCCAAGAAGATTCAGAGATACTACATCAGGGCATTCCGCTGATCAATAAAAGCTATTTTAAGATACAACAGCAATGAAAGACAGTTAGAAACGGCTTATTAAACATGATTATATTACAGACTGCAAAATTTCCATGGTGGGGAACTCATTATAGAAATGGATACAGAGCCTACCGCACACCGGAGTCCAGGCTCTCGCTGGCTTCTAGCTGTCACCAGAATACAGGAATAGCTGTTACAGTACTCAGGGGCCCCGGTCACCATCACTGTTCTGGTGTGCTAACTTCTTTTGGAAAAAAGTCATAGTGACTTCTCCGAGAAGCTTACAAGCTAAGAAGTTAGGAAGGTGAGGGAATTTTGAGTGGTAGTGCATTCCAATAATCCATTTGATACACATACAGCAATCAGGGTGCATATAGTGATCAAAACAGGTCTTTAGAAGCATCTGCATGAAAATCTAGATGGACAGGTAGGAAAGATCCCTGCATTTGCTCTTCTTTCCAAGAAGTTGCTGGTATATCGCTCTGAATCTGCTGGTATATCGCTTTCCAAGAAGTTGCTGGTATATCGCTCTGAATCTGCTGGTATATCGCTTTCCAAGAAGTTGCTGGTATATCGCTCTGAAGTTCTGGTATAACGCAGCTGTACAAAAAAAGTCCATTTTGACGAGTGTGGATCTATGTGTGGATAATTTCACCATGCCAATATGTCAGCTTCTTCTATGCATTCTTCTGCCCACCACACCTCTGGGCACTTGCACAGCAGAAAAGTACCCAAGTATGGTTTATAGTAAAACTTTGGGGTTTGTGACTGGGGCGCACGAGCAGCTTTTCTGTGAATCACTGTGAGAGACAGCCCTGTAAGCTCCACCTGAAGGTGCAATCATGGTAGAACTGATGTACTAAATTATTTTTTATGAATCTAGGAGCACATTTTTAAGCTAACTATGATGCAAGCAGTGCACTCTGCGAAACAAGCTGGGAAGCAGAAACTCCCCAGCTTCAATTCCTGCCCGAGTGCTACTGACTCCCTGAATGATTTACCTCTTTGCTTTAGATTCCCCTTGTGTAACCGGAGAACAACAACACTTACCTACTTCACAGCAAGACTCTTGCGAGAAGTAATTAATGTTTGTTGCACAACACTTTGAATTGTAAAATGTCATTTAAGTGATAAGTATTATTGCCATTATCATCAGTGTTGTCCTGGGTACCACAGATACATAAAGCTGGCTTCTGTAAGAGCTACTTAATACATGAAGAACAATGTACAAAATAGTGGGAAAAGCATCAAATCCTTTTCATTTTCTTAGGAACACCAAGCGCTTAAAAAAAAAAAAAGCGGTTGACAAACATCTGCTTGCCTTACAGATTTCTCTGTTAGGGTCTGTATTTTCTGCCACACCCACTCCGACTGGGGAGTGCCTTCTCCCCCAAGTAGCTACTCTAACTGGTCATCAATGGGACCCATTGTGTAACGGCAGTGGAACCCGCCACACCGGGAGCCGGCTGAAACTGAGATGTTGCATACGTGCAGTTTAATAAGTCTATTTTTTCCTAGCTTTGCTTCCTGTGGAACCTCATTTCCCTTTTTAATTTCGTTTTCCCTTTCTAGACAGCGAAGGTAAGGTCATCAGCCAATGATGTAATATGCTAGTTAGTAATGTGCTGGAAAGTGTACCACATATGATAATAACTATATTTAGTTATAAAATTTCAACATGAATTATGTTTAAAAATCTATTTATATAGCTCCTTCTGTAGCTAAATTACAAACTATTATTATTAAGTATTCATACTGGTTGGGAAAAAAGAAAAAAAGAAAAAAAAAGAAAAAGAAAAAAAAAAGGAAATGTCTTAAATTATGTCCAAAAGCTAAGGATATGATTCTGCACATGAGGAGTGAGACCCTGGAGGTTTATTCCCTTCTGAAAAGCTGGGATTCCAAGAAAACCCTGTTAGTTATAACCCTGGGACAGATGAATGTCCAGTTTGGACCTCGTACCCTACCAACTCAGTATGCTCTGAAAAAATTAAATAGCGGCACCAAGGACTGTGGTTCTCTGGTAATTTTTTCCTCATTAACCTGAGGTTCTGGGGAATCAACTCCAGTCAGGCAGATATTTACATCAGATCAATGGGAAATGAGCCTACCCAACACGGATTGTCTTCTGCCCAATATTTTAGTGTCCCAATCCTATTAAGTGCTAGGAGATTTATACCATGAAGATCATGTACCATGCTATAATTTACATTTAAAAAGTTGGCTTGCAGCTGCTTACCCTTGGCCTGTTCTTCCATTATATCCAAATTAATAATGGCTCTAACCTGTGCTTTCCTATGCTAAAGAAAATGCAAGAACAGGGGGTGGGTGGGAAGGAAGTAATGACAACAACAACAACAACATCAACACTAAATAACAAAATTTCTGAACTGTTGTAAGGTATCTGAAAAAATCTGGCTTGATTAACGCATCTATGATATTGTGTGTTAAAAATAAAGACTCTCAATGTACTTTTCGTATTTTTGACTTCTCAAATAAGTTCCTCAGCAAGGTATCATTATAGCAGCTCACAGTATGCAAATTACAGAGGGCTCCAACAAGATCTTCTCTGTTAAACCTCCAGTGATACTGCAAAGCACAGATAAAAGTGTAAATAAATAAATAGATATATAGATAAGATATCAGGGTACAAATCACAGAGATAAACTTAAAACTTGAGAAAACAGCCCTTGTGAATATAAAGTGAAGGATATCTTCACTTTAGACACTGTAAACTGAAGGACAAAGTATCATTCCTTAATACAGGTTTAAAATACTCCAGATTACAGAAGAGGAGAACTATATGCACAAGAAGCAGCAGTGTATATTTTTGCTTTAACATAATGATGGTGAGGGCTTTCAAATCGATAGCCAGGAAGGTATCTGTCCCGAGAGCAAACGAGAGCCGAGTATAACACAAGTAACAGCAGTGCAGGTCATGGTACCAGTCTGCAAACAAGCATCAGCCCAAGGAAAATGGATTGCCAAGTCCCAAAAGTACAACTTCAGTTTGCACTGTCATTCATTCAACTGCCGACTCTGCTAATGTTGCTGAGAAAAAAGGAGGGGGGCAAGAAGTAACAAGAAGTATTAGAAAACCTACCATGAAACCCACCCAAAGCAGATACGTTTCTGTTGTGAAGCCAGGTTGAGACCAATAGCACATCTCATGTAAACACAAGGGGCATCTGAACATTCAATTGACTTGAAATAGAAGGTACCACACCGCACAAGTGGGTACAGGTCATTCAGCACCCAACGCAGAGAACTGACATCACTGAGGTACATGTAAACTGTACCTCTACCCCATGAGTTGAATTCAAGTCCCTTGCCATTATATGGATTTTTCTTTCCAAGTAATAGACTACACGACAGGACTGAATGATCCAGAAAGACAGAGAGCATCACAGAATGTAAATTACTGAGCCAAACTAACCAAGGCGGGCACAAAAGGTGTTCTGCTGCACATTCTATTTCTCCTTCAGAAGGGGATAATAAAAAGCTGGAACAGGAGAAGAGTTGATGCATACAGGCTGAGAGGAGCTTAAAAATGCACTGAAGACCAGAGAGTGAGCGGGAACAGGACCGGCAGAAAGGGACAAGGGTTCTGTTAAACACGCGGCGCCCTTAAGAGAAAGTACGCCTCATCCCCCTCCAGTAATAAGGGCACCAAGCCCCATCCTTTATTTACTATATATGCACATATCTTTGACCTATATTTTGAGAGCCATTAAGAATTCAGAATAAGGACAAACAAAAATGAGGAGGAGACTTTTTTTTTTGGTGGTGGTGGTGTTTTTCCTCCTCTTCTCTTTCGTGTTAAATAGCACAGCCTCAAGCCATTCCTTACAGTTGCAAACATGTTCAAATGAGACCTTCAAAGACTGGAGGCTGAACTCTCCAGGGTGGACTCTCTTGTAATCATTGGTCTAAGCATAAATATAAAATTGCTGTAAACAACAAACTTATATAAAAGAGAATGTTAAATATCATGCCACCAAGTCAACAGGAAACTGAAGCTACTTACACACAAGTCACAGTCATGATGCACGCTGCGTTCGCATCAAAACGTAACTTGGTTTCCTCCTGTTTATTCTTCTTTTCTGCTTATTACTTCGTGTGACAATGAAAGCCGGTAGGAGAAGAAGAGAGGCAAAAATAAGACAGTCGTGGTAAGAACGCCACTTTCAACTGCCTTTTGCCCTCCTAACGGCATCAGGAAAACAAAGAAAATAACCACACGCTGCAAGTTTATTAAGTAAAAAAGAAGGTGAGAACTCGAAAAGACAGCACAATCCAGAAACAGCGGATTTTGTATTAAACAATCAGCGTATTCATTTATAAAGACAGAGCTTTTTCTTGTGATAAATAATCTGAAAAGTACAAGCCCTTTAGCAGGCAATAATAAGGTATGGCATGCCTGCCTGCCTACACAGCCTTGCCACTTCGTAAATCGTCTCCTACTAGCTGAGTTGGAGCAACTTGTCCCTTTCGCCCCAAATACGCAAAACTTGCTGCAGTTGCCCCCGTGCATCTCAGCTGATGACCAAGAAACGAAACAGATGAATCTTCTCTTTCTTGAACTAAATGAACAACTTGATTTTTGTGACATGTGATTCCAAAGCTAATCATTGTGTGATCAAAAATATGTAAAACGCAAAAGAATGCTGCACTACCACCGGGTGTAGGGCAGCACTACAGAATTAGCTGCAGCCAGCTCTATCACACGTACCACGATGCACATCGGAGAATTTTTTTTCCCAGTGACATAAAAGCCAAAGTGCATTAAATGATAAAAGTTCTCAAAAGAATGCCTACAACCACAATTAACAGAATATGTTGCATTTTAACTAATGTCTTTAGCTAAGAACATCCTAAACTCTTGAAGCTAACAGTAAAATATATTCATTTAAAAGCAAAGAGATGAAATAAGAATTAATAATAAACTTGCTGCTTGCAAAAATGCTGCTTTATAAACAGCATATTTACTAAAAGCATGTTCCCAAGAGCCTTGTGTTCCAACTATAACACTTTCCTTTACAATTGCATACTCCGAATAATAAGTTTGGGCTTAAAGAGCTTCCACATTTTGTTGCACCCAAGATCTACGCAGTCACATCACACGAAGCCGTGTACACTTCTAATCCTAGGCTGCCCGCCTAAGCATCGCTGTAATTTATGCTACTGGCATTTCTTCTGCAGATGCTGTCTTAGTGAAAGACAGGGACAGCAGAGGGGTCCACATGCAGTAAAATTCAATTCCAAGTACAAATAGATCTGTATGTGACAACGGGCTGTATTTTGCCTGAATGGGAAAGCCCAAACATCTGCCTCTGAAAAACGTGACAGCATGATTTCTCAGCTAAGTTGCACTAAACATATGAAAAGCAAATAAAACTCTCAATTCATGTACTACCTGGCAAAAAGAGAGAAACTAATAGCTATAAGGGCTTTGATTAATTAAGTTTTCACTACAGTCTCACTTTTCAGCAAGCTGCCTGCGTTGCTCTACGTCTTTGGGTATTCGTTCTCAGAATATTCACTAATATCATTTAATGCTGATATAATTCGCTTGGCAGAGCATCAGAGAGTTTTGGCTGAAATAAGTACTTCTAACATTTACAGACCCCTGCCCCAACAACAAATCCAAATGGAAGCAGCTGTTCTCCTGCCTCAGCGTGGAGCTCTTGTTGGCACCTTGACCACTGCCACAGCACGTCTGCGAAGCCTGTGGAAAGACTTGACTATAAGGAAAATACCACAATAGTTCAAACCAATAAGGACCTGATCTGTATCATGACTCCTCTGTCACATAAGAAGAAGTTTCTTTTGTTCAATTTTAAATTTCATTTAATGCATCTATTGTTCTGCTATGGTTTAAAAACGTAAAGCTGAATAACTTCATGGTAAAAATTACAGCATATAAATTTCCCACTTTATCTCCAACATTTCTATGATACTAAAGAAGCAGCAGAGTTCCTCCTTCCTCCCCTGCCACGAACAACATCAGCCTTCAGAAAAGTAAAAAATAATAGGTAATGCTCTGTGTTTACATTCACACAGCTCCTTTTGGGAATGAAGCTCCTGGTGTTTATCAGATCCTACGATACAGATTCTTAAACTACTGACACAACAGGTGTGCTGACCTGCCTTTCCATATAAAAACACCCAGTTCCTGGAATATTACAAGTTATTAAAAGTTAATACAAAAAGTTTAAAGTAACTTAGAAGAATTTTAAATAGCAGAACTCATTAAAGAGAGCAGCATTGCTCCGTTGTGCACAGACCTGGCTTGGAGAGGAGCACGACAGAGGTGACTAAGGAGGGATGCTAACAGCCAGGCAGCAATTTTAACTGGTACTATAGCAACACTGATATCACAGTTTTTTGTCTGGCTTTGGTGTTGTATCATAGGGCAATGATTTTCAAAGGTCTACAAGGATTAGATGCCCAGCTCCCATGGACATTCATTTAATGCTGAGCTCTTCAACATCCCAGCTCAGGTGCAGATCATAAGTTGTTGGTATCCTATTGTCATGGCCTTAAAATGGTAAGTGCAAAAAGGTATTCATAAGACTGACTCTTTAAGTTGAAATTTTCCCCAGGAGTCCTAATTTTTTACTTCATAGGAGTGGGTTTAGCCCAATTTTGAAAGAAAATCTGCTGTAAAACTATTAGTCACATTAGTGAGCTGTCTCAGGACTGGCTTCCCATGTAATACAGCGATGAAGACAGCGCACCAAGTAACCACGCCAAACAGATCTGTGATTTCTTTCCTATTTTCTGATCTCAGTTTCAGCCATAAGATACAAACCTCTGTCAACAAAAAGAGGAGGCCCAACAGAGACATGTTCTTAAAGAATGGTTAAAATGAAACCTCTGCTTAAGCATTTCGTTGGATCACATCCAAATCAAGCCCCAAATCTTTTTGTTTTGACAGTTTTGTAACATAAAGTAGAAAACACATACAGTAGGAATACAATCAAAGTCCTTGCTACTTGACTATCTGGAAGTCTTTCCTGTTTATAAATAGTAAAAACGTATGTTTATGTAAAGGGAAACACTGATTTACTAGAACTGATTGCTTCACAGTCTAATTACTTTTCAACTGGCTGTTCCAAATTAAGATGTCATTGATGGCTTTTTGTGATATATTTCATTTTAAGCAAATTTATTCTATAATAGAGCACATCATAATGGAAAGCAGAGTTCCCACTCTTCCCTCCTCTTTGTAGCCTGATATCTTGACAAGTAAATTAAATTTAGCAGTTAAAATGCTTCCATTAGTAATTTTATTAAGTTAATTAAGGAATCTCTCTTTCTGAATTTTAACTACGTTCATTTCAGCACAACCTTGATGGTTTTTTTTTTTAATTCCATATATTTAGTAACCATGATGGTTTCTAGGACAAACAACTACCTATACAACGTACTTGAGACTATGACAAACTTAACTAAGGAAAAAACCAAAATATTTTACAAAACCAAAACCTCATTTTATCTCTAAATTCTTTTGCTTTACAAAAAAATAAGACTCTCCTACTCAAATCTAGGGAAAATGTTTGCTATGAGCAATTCCAAAAATCTACAAGCCACAGCAGAAATTACACGTCTAGAACACTTAAAATAGGTAAAGATGTGTAAACCAGTATCAATAAAATGAGAATTAGCTGAACCCTCACCTGTTGCTTAAGCCAAATTCATAACTCCTGGTTCATGGGAAGTCTACGTTTTATAAATAGTGCCTTACCTTTCATTTACCTTTTTCATCTTTCAACAAAGACAAAGCATGGCTATAACCAAACATTATGAAAACAACTGTTCTCTTTTATATCCCTCCTCCCTGAAATGTGGGGTTGCAAGAAATCCCCTGAGATTTTCAATTGCCTCCAAAGCAAAGAAGTCTGGGTAATTTATATCCAAACTAAATTCAGATATTGTAAACATGAACTAGTAAAGTGCTTCATTTTTTCAGTCACCACCACTGCAATATGCAAGAAGCCTCTTGGAACATTTTCTGATAGTAAAAATTCTAATTTATCTCCTCACCTGAAGGAAGGGGATTTTTCAATAAATAGTCAAACATTCAATTTGCCCCAGGACTAGGGCCAAACTAATGATAACGTCCACTTGACATTCCATGGTCTGCTGAAAAGAAGTGTCTACAAAAAGTAAAATACGATTATTTAAACCCAAACACTAACCGCAAGGAAGGCTGACATTCATTGTATATGACAAGGCCACCCAGGGGCATGGCTCAGCACAGGCAGATTAACATGTACAGATGTAATAGTGCTCCCTATCACAGCTAAACATGCATAAGTATAAGGAAGAAACAACAACTGTGAAGGGTGAATTATTTGCTGTACAAAAGATCAGCTGATATAGGTATGGAAAAAAAATTCTCAAGATAGCAATATGAAAATGGAGAGAAATGCTACAGGACTCATTGATCCAACCTGATCTTAATAAAGGTCAGGCAACACCTGCAGACAGTTCCTGATATACTAACGGACAGAGAAAGCTTGGGAGAAGTATGGTTTATGAGTATAGGGGAGAAAAATCACTTAGATGAAGCAACTGTATAAGGGGCACACATTAAATTAATTACTCGGCTGTGAACTGTTTGGACATCTGCCATTCTTTACTACAGGACTGACCAACCTGTAGCACATGAGCCCCGTGTGGTTCAATCCAGCTCCCACATTAGGGCAGTGTGGGCTGCGGTTACAAACGCATTTCTTCTCCGAATCTCTGGCTATCGGTGGCAGGGCTGCCCTCAGTCCCCCACTCCACAAAGGGGCTGCTATTGGCAGCGGCTGAACAAATGCCAGGACTTGACCCTTCCTAAAACTCCCTCCGGTCACACACATACTGTGATTCCCAGCCACAGGGACATATTGGTATGGGGACCATTAAATCAGCACAGCACTTATTCTGATCTTCCAGGTCTATACAGCACCTCTCAAACTTCTCTTCTGAATGCTCCTCACAAGAGCTTTCCAGCACATAGCTGACGTGACAGGCAAGAAAGAAGAATGCTACGCCAAGGATGAAGTAAAATTAGAAGTCTACGTTACTGCAACACATATCGTCTCTAATTATGTCACAGTTGGGCTGCAGATAAAAATAGTCATAAAATTGACTACTTAAAATCAAATTCATATTGTACTGGTGGAGAATTGCCTATCGAGATGTGGAGCCTGCCTCACAATGCGGTTCCAAAAGCATTAGGTTCCTTTTGCCAAGTGTTTTGGCAGAAAGATGGGAATGAGGTCAAAACATGGCAGAATTTCTCTACAAACAAGAGCAAACACAGAGACTGTGGTTTTTTCATTAGTAATGGTCAGAGGACTTTGGATGAAACTTTTCCCAGCATAAATGACTTTTTGTTATAAAATTTGTACCTTATAATTTATTTTTGCAGAAATAGAAAAGCCTTAGACAAATCTGCCATTGAGAAAACATAAACAAAATTCCTCAATTTGAATAAAAATCCTTTGCTTCATGTTAACAAATCAAAAGATTTGTGTTGTGTCCGTGTCCCCCCGTCCCCCCCAGTTAAAAAGTGGACACGCTGCATTTAGAGCAAGATTTCAGTCATGGAATAAAAAAAACCTAATAAAACTGGAAAACGCATGAAGTCTTTAAGTCTGTTTTTCCTATATCAAAGCAAAATTAAGAATAGCTATTATATCATTTTTGATGTATCATTGGCATTAACAAAAAAAAAAAAAAAAAAAGGAGGGAGAGAAAGAGAAACAAAGAAATCCCCTGCCCACATGTCCGGTGGTGGGAACTCTCCACGTTTCTCAGGCAAGATATTTGAGTGCTTCAGTACCCCCGGCACTGCAGATTTCTCATGCACCTCATGTGAATACCTTGCTGCAAGCTGATTCTATTTTGTCCTTCCCCAGGCTCTGGCCATGGAAGGCATATATTGTTCCTTTCTTCTCTACAAGAGAAGTATTGAAGGAGGAAAAACAAACAAACAAACAACCCCCCCTTTCCATATAATGAAGTTTTGTATGTTTTAAGGGGGAAAGAATGATTATGTCTCAACTTCAAAGGAAGGAATGTTGAAAAGCAAAAGTTTGTGCAGTGGATAAACTCCTTACCACTCCTCCTCTTTGTTTTTTTGTTTTTTAAATACATGATTCTAATACTTAGACACATATACAAGCTTGCAGAAACAACCAACCGCCCTCTCCATCCCCAAGATTTAACATTAATTACCTTCTGAATCTTATTTGTAAATCAATTCAGAATATTAACAGTGATCAAGATATGACACACAAGTTCTCAATTCATTTGACCTGAAGCCTAAACTCTATTCTTACAGGTAGAAAAACAATAGAACAAATAAGCAAGCAAGCATAAATAGTCTCAGCAAAGTGATTTTCAAAAGCAGACTGGACCACAACTTCTCTCGTTTGCATTCATTGCCCCATCATTTTAGAAATATTCTGCACCTGCATTTTAAACAGGTGAATGAAGGTTCCAGAACTGATGTTATGGGCACAAAGATTTTTTTTTTTGGGGGGGGGGGGGGGGGGGGGGAGGGGGAGATAAGAATACCTGCAAAAGAATCTAGAACATGCACATCCTTGACTTTCCTAATTTTTAATCATCTTTTTCACTTTCTGGTAGCTCACCTGAGCAACATACCTTTGTAACATGGCACTTTGTTAAAAGGTAAGGGACAGTATGAGACAAGTTAAAGTCAACTTCTCATTAGGCTTGTAAGATCTGCAAGTAGGATACTAAACTACAAACACAGGAATCCAGATTTTCATTACATGGAGAGGAGCAACTTGCCAAACATTATCTCAAACAGGAGGAAAAAAGCAGAGATGTAAAAGCCATTTATAGGATTAAATGCCTCAGACTCTCCCATTTGTATTTTCAAGAATGGGGTCCAAAAAATGGTTCTCTGAACTGTGTGTCTCTACTTCCATCTGCAGTCATCCACAAGTGTTATCTATTAAGTGATATTAAGAACAACAGTCTCTCTCTCTCCCCCAGGAACCCACTCTATTCCTGCATTCAGCCAACCCAAAAAGTCTGGCAATGTTTAAGCCAAACAAATGTAATATCTTCCCCTAAAAGTTCCTGCTAGTTTGTATTTTCTTTCATTAAATCCAGTGATTAAAGACTACACGAACAAATAAAACAAAACCTGCTGAAAACAGCCACCATTCTAACTTCTGTTCTCCTCTACTACAAAAAAAGGAGGCCATTTGCAAAAGCCACAGAAACACAAAGCTGGAAAGGATCACAGGAGGTCAGAGAGTCCATCCCTGGGCTCTGAGGCAGGATCAGGTATATTTGCATGGTTTTTAAACAGGTGTTTTTCCATCCTGTTATTTAACACCTCTAATTGCAAGGTTATACAGTCACTCTCAGCAGCCTATTCCCATAGTTAGAAAGTTTACATCTGTACTGAAAAAAAAAAAAATCAGCCTTGCTAATAATTAAGTCAATTTATTCTTGTCCAACACTCAGCAAATATGGAGAAAAATGATTGTCTCATAACCTTTTATATTTTAGGAGTATTCAAGTGCCTCTCCCAAACTACTTCCTTCTAAGCTAAACACACATAACTATTTTGACCAAGAGGTTTTATACTTCCAACATACCTTGCTAAGAAGGTCCACAATTTTCATTTCTATCTGTACTACATCTTCCATGATACATCTCAGAAGAGTCAAAAAGAAAGCACCAGTTTGCCCACAGTTTGCAGTTTGAAAAGTCGCATCGAGTTAAGACTTAGAGGCAGGCAGTCCCCCTCTCCCCTTCTCCACACTCACACCGCAGCAATTTTCTCTCTTTCATAGATTCAATCAGCTACAATCTTTAAAGCAGGAATACCAGACTTCCCTCCTCAGTCTTACAGAACCTTTAACACATGGCATTGCCTCACCTGAAAAGCACCATTTGGCAATTTGTACAAAAGTGAAGAGAGATGAGCTTAGATAAGGGTTCATTTTTCTGAGACTCAATCCGGACACACAATTGCAACGCTTGCTGGACAAGGGTAAGAGCTGGAAAATATACACACTTTCTTTTGCAGAGATAGAGGATATGCTTAACCCTACAAAGCTGAATCACTCAACACGCCACCATGCCTCAGAATTCATATTTTGGGCACTCCAGTACTTCCCAGTCGAATGCTAACATACACACACACACACCCCTTCTTATAAGGTTGAAAACCAAAAAATACCCTTGTTGTTGTGGAGATACAGAACCCCTTCTCTCCTCAGCATTAAGTTATCTTTCAATGTCTTATCAATTCAAAAGCATGCTTTGTCTCATAGCTGTTTCCTTCGATTGAAAACATACATATTTAACTCAATGGTTTTTACTGGTGTGCACCAAAATTACAAAGCAAAAAAGACATATACAAAACCAGTATGAATCTTCCAATAATATACACCACACACTGTAACAAATAAACAATCCTGTAAAACTTAGATATAAACTTACCATGGGAAGAAAGCCTCTGTATTCTCCACAGACGTTGTTCCTTTGGTGTTAGACAAAGGACTTTCCCTGCCCATAGGTAGTTACTCAAGACTAGCTCAAACCAACTGAAGGAAATCTGAAAATCAAATCTAGCCTTCCATAATTTGATTTGTAGAAAATTGAGGAACAAAGCTTTACAGAGTGATTTTAAATAAATCATAATTAATTACATGTGCAAATGCATCAAGTAAATTTGGATGCACAATTAAAGAACTAATCATGGTTTGGAAAGGCTGAAAATTGCAATTGCATGCTGAAATGGCCAGCCTCGCCCTCAGGCATGCCCAGGTGTTTCTGTTTGCTCGGAGAGTCAGGGATTGGTTTCTTTCTAACGAAGGACCCACCTGTTGAAAGCACCTGAGTCAACTTGCATTCGGAATTAAAGGACTGGTTTTTTGTGTGTGTTTTTTTTTTTTTTTTTCCTAGTGGGTCAAATATAACCATTTTTCAAAAGTGTAGCCAAGAAGATCTTTCCAGAGTATCAACCCGGAACAAAATCAGTCTTAATGTGATAACTGGAGATGTAAAACACACATTCATTTAAAAACATTTGACACAATTAGAAATAAGTGCTTCTCTCCCAAACACTCTCTCATGAACACCAACACCTTGTTTAACTCAGCTGCAAACCCACCCTAAACAAAAAAGCAGAATGATTTAGCTAGTGAGCATTCATAGAAGTTGACAGAACACCAAATGAATTCTCATCTCATTTACCCTATGTTAAATAGAAATATTGCATGAGCTGTCAACTTTATTTCTTAAAGATCTTCCTTTCCATTCCAGTTTTATCCTGCCAGCAAGTACAAACAGCACATTGAGATGTTTGGAGATGTTATCTCATGATATCAAATAAATACACTTTTAGGTCAGAAGGGACTGTTATCTTTATCTAATTTCATTCCAAACCATATTTTCCCCATCACTGGAGCCAGGTTTTCACCCCTGTTTCTCATCTGCTTTGCTGGATTGCTCCTGCTTTACATAATACTCTTGAAAATTTTCCCATCAAAAGCCATAAAAAAGTGCTGCTGAATAACTCAGAAAACTTGTTTGCCAGAGATTTAACTTTTCAAAATCTAACATACAAACTTCTTTTAAAGAAAAGTGTAACCCTCCTATTACTATGTCCTATTCCAAGTTTGAAAGAGTATCCCTATCAGAGAACATACAAGCTGACACACAGGGGTGACTTCGGGGTCAGAGGGGGAGGATTTTTTCTCTTCTGGTTTTCTGCTGTTATTCTTGTACTATAGTAAAGGCCCCTGTCACACAGAGCTCGTAAATTGAACAATAATATAAATAATCACTTAGAAACTAAGTACCTTACCTGAATTACATGTGCATTTATTATTTAGAATATGCTGAGTTATGGTAAGCAGAGAAGATGAAAACAAAGATGTGGGGTGTAAGAGAGCGACAGCACTTCATGCCTTTACTGCAATGCACGTCTGGACAGAAATAGCTGAGACAGAAGAGCCGAGACATTTTCTGTTCCAAGGAGCTTGCAATCTAAACAGCTGCTGATCTCTAACAAACCTGTTACTTGCATGTTTACAACTCCGATTCAAGCTGTGCTGTTCACTGGTGTTTACCTGACAGGGTGGGCATTGCACTGCTAGATATAAATTGCAATTATAAACTTATTACACCTGTACATTAAGCATCTTTCCAGGCATGCATATGGTCAGATGGCAGCTGACAGTTTCATAATTCTCCAAAAACTCTCAAGGCTGACGTAATCCATGGCTAACACCCATTTCACAAAAACTGGCAGTTTTGGCCCTTCAGAATTCGAGGGGGGTGAGTCCGAGGCAGCTGTAAACGCAATCATACCGGAGGTGGACAGGTTGTGACTATGGAGCACAACAGTTTTCTCTGGGAGGCGCATGGGCGGTGGAATTATAGTTCTAATGAAATTGTCAATAGTAATGCTGTTACCGGGAGCTTGAAAACCCTGTTTAATGAACTAGACAGTAACAAAGAAAATAAAAATACTTTAAAAGGTACGGTATGAGAAAATGATAATTGGTCCAGATTTCATGTCCATGATGAAACGCACAGGGATGGCATTACCACCGAGCAGTATTATGACCTACCAGGGGACTGCTGTTTTGTCAGACCTCGTGTAATTATCAACTGGAAATGGGGGCTTGCTTTACTCACACAAATTCTTTGTCATGCAGCACATAAAATGGTCAAAAACATAGTCATGTCTGCATGGAAAAGTTTGCAAGGTTTTAAATAATTTGATGCCGAAAGAAACACATATTTTCAAGTGGCAAGAAGGGATGAATTTCATGCCCTGCCATGATTTCTAATGCCCTTGATCGCTGTTCACAGCAGACCCGAACAAGCGATGTGTAGTACCAAAACCTTCGCATAAATAGTGTGTTTTGGGTTCAGGGGATTTCTTTTTTAAGGAAACTATATTTTCTTCTAATTTATGTGACTAAGGTGCTGCTGCATGCCTCACACAGAACATATAAACATGTGAAAATTCAAGTGGCGCACAACTTTTTTGCAAGTAATTTGTTTTTGTTAGGAAGGAAAGCAATGCAGCAGTACAGAGCTGAAATCTTCACTAGTTGCCTGTACCATACTGAGACCAACTAGAGCAGAATCCCAGACACAGCAGAAATAGCAAGATAATTTTCTCAGCCTACTGTTGTGAAATTTAGTAAATGATACTTCCCCCCCCAAATGAGACAAAAGATTCGATTTGTCCACCCCAGTGGATAAGGGGAAAAATCAAGATGGATAGTTTCACCTGTAAACCTTTAATAACAATACCTCGTTCTGGCAGATCCCAGAACACTTCTGAAGCGCTTTTAAAATATGGGGAAAGTGAGATGAGAAAGGACTTGCCTTTCTCACAGCCTGTTAGCAGCACAGCAGCAGGACCGGTGTCCTGAACCCCAGACAAATGCTCCATTCGCGAGGTTACAGTCGCTCCTGTTTAGTAACAGTGTCGGGGCCCAGAGCATGTGCCCCGCTGCCTGACTGGGGACCAGCTGGGGACCACCCTGCTCTGCAGGGCTGTACATCCCTCTGCTGCAGCCCTGCAATGACTCCCAGCTAGCCCAAGAGAAAAACCAGAAACCTAATCTAGATAAAAGAAGATTTTGCAGAAAGATAGCCTAGAGGTTACAGGTCCTTTTAGGCCTTTTGATAGACACATAAAGTGATCAGGACTCAATATAGGGTCATATTTGAGCAACAGAGGTGCTGGACGCAAGTTACGTCTGAATAGATGACTGGACCATTCAATCTCCCCAGTGACAACTTCGTATATATTTTTTGTTTCAGCCAAAATGCCCAATGCTTACTTGTAGGGGGCTAGCTCCAGCTTACATGCAGCATTATTAATCAAAATATGCATCTGGGAACAGAGGTTAGCAAATTGGATGCAATTCCCTTTCACTGCACGCAGAGTAAGAATTAGAATATGAAAAATGTCCTAGTTTTCTATAGGTACCTTCTAATTAAATATAGAGTCTAAACACCAGGATGAAGATCTGTAATGCTTGCGAGGATGGCCATTTGCTGTTGATAACTCCTGATACAAAAGGGACAGGGACATCATCATCTTTACATTCAGCAGAGGACAATGCTAGTTGTATTCTTTCCACGGAGAAGAAAGCAAGTACAGCAACATGGGCCTCCTCTACAATAATTTCATCTGACATCACCTTAGTCCTCTTCCCTCAGGCACTTTGTCCCCATTTTAAACTTTCCTCCAACATAAACACTGATTTAAAGCCAAAATCTGGCCTGTGCCGCACGAGGTGGTGATTTCAGATCAAGTGACTTTACTCAGGACTACTCTTGCGAGTGTAAAGGGAGGAACAGCTTGACCCATCGATAACGGCACTAGGTCCAAAAGTCTAAGTGAGGCATTGTCATTTGCAGAGGAAATCCAGTTATACAAAGTTTTTTGATCGTTCATTATTCAGCACAACATATTAATCAATGTAAATATGATCAGCGCAGTCTGGGAGAGTGCTGTCAGGCAGTTAAAAGTGACATTGAAGCAATGTACTTCCTCGATGAAGATGTACCAAACCAACCACTAAGAGGTGGCAATGAAAGTAGCAAGGAAAGTCATCGGCAGCTAAGAATGTCACAGATTTTGAGGACGTTTCCAAGGGTCAGGACAAAGACTCTGACATTGAAGCATGTGGCTGCTATTACTGGCTTCATCATCACTAAGAATTTCAAGGAAGAGATCCTCCTGTCACCAACAACACGGTCCTATTCTTGAAAATGATTCAAAAACCCAATTGGACATCTCTAGCTCCTCCTGAGATGGAAAAATGCCACTAGAATGTGCCAATAATAACAAAAAAAAAAAAGCATAAAAGGAATAGAGACACACTTATGGGGATTTATCAGGAAACCAAATTCTGACATTCATATTACTTAGTAATAATAACACCTGGCCACGCATAAATATAAAAAAATTCTATATTTAGTAGCCATATCAGCACTAGATTTTATGAAGAGAACAGATACAATGTCCTTAGATTCGCCCACATTTCCCATGACTTCATTTAAAGAAGAGTTGCAAGAATATATTATTTACAGTTATATTATTCAATTTTGTTTCTAGTAAGCCTATTATTACAGAGGAAATATTGTGCCTAGAAAAAACACAATGCTACAGTACAACTCAACTGCATCGTCATTGTCATGCTGTTGTTGAATCAAACCAAGCTCAGTTACAGGAGGACTCAATCACCTGCACGTGAAGATGAGGACTGTGAAGAAAAAAGATGAAAAAAGTACTTGTCTTTGATGGACAGAGACTCTAGTTACAGAGACTGACTTCTGGGTCCTCAGGAGAAACTGACTGAAGGTATTGTTAGAGAATATTTAGGTCAGAGTGAAAGATCTGTTTCTCATATAGCAGGCGCTGCAGATGGTGGAAGAAAGCTGTAATATGTCAGAGTTCACAAACTGCTCAAACTCTGGTGATGAAAATTATGGCAGAGGACATGACTGAATAGATGTTCACAGCTCTGTACTCAGCCCAGTTGTCTTAGACATGCCACCAGACACTCACAGCTAGCACCACTCTCAAGTCAAGGTCATTTAGCACTAGCATTATTAATCTCTAGGATAAGAAAAAGAAAATGGGCCCAGCAGCCATTGCAGCAATGGCCAGATACATTGTCTAGACCACGCGTCTCAATGAAAGATAACATGTTTGGTCAGGAACAAGTGAGTTTGGACAAGAACTCTGCACTTTTCATATTCTTATTTACACTATGATGAAATCCATTCCACATACACATGGGTGGTTATGATTTTAAAGAAATACTAGCTATGTTTTCACAACTTCTCTGTTGGGCAACTCCACTGCCCACACACAGAGCTGCCAGTCCTCTCTTTTGGTACCCTGTCTTCGTGCACCCGAGATGCACCACTCCTTTTTGCTGCCCGGACTAGATACTTTTTCATTGTTGCTCACTCTCTGCTCAGCAGACCATTATTCCAAATCCCTCTGTTTCTCTTGTGACAGACAATTTGTACTCAAGCATTCATGTGAAGCTTTATATTAAGGATATGTAGAAACAAAATATAAATGCAGTTTATAATCTTGTGATTAAAGAAGAAGTTGTATCGGACACCCACATCAGTGTAGGTGAAAATGCAGTCTGTAGTTTCAACCAGAACAGGACTGTAAATTCAAGTGAAACCATTTTCTGTGCTTAGAACTTTCATTCCTTCAAATGTATAAAATAAGTAAATAAACACAATAAAAATTCTATTGTGTACTCCAGAAATCTGAAGATTGCCTTGTCTCAGAGTACCAGATAAAGAACAAATTTCATAAAAGGTTGTTGATATAATATATAACAAATATGATGAAGGAGGTGTTCACATAGAAATAACAGAGTTGAGAGAAAGCTTTGCGTAGAGAGAAAGGACTTTTAATACACTTATAAAAAATGTTATACGTGGACACAAAGAAACTTGTTGAAAGACTGTGGATATCAGTTTAACATAATGCAATTACTTTCTACCCTGTGTGATTTTGTATTTTAAACAGCCAGGTGTGAATCCAACAGAAGGTTTATTTTTGCTTATTTATTTTACTGCAGGAGGAAGAATAACTATTGGTCTAATTAATGAAATTGAAATAGCTACATCACAAAGATGACGAGAGTTAAAGATCAAAGTGTGACTGAACCTTGAAAAGTCACTTGGGAGCAGATTTACATGCAAGATCTGAATCAGCCAGATTCAGATAGCCTAGGCTCGCTCTCAGTCCTTATGCTATTTTTCCCTTCTGATTGGCTTTCTGTCTTGAGAGATACCTAAACAATAGGAAATGTTATGCACTGGGGCTCAGGAGAAAGATAGCCTCCTGGGGCCTATTGTGATTTTCAAAAACACCTACCTTCCTCTGAAACCAATAGTAATTAGGTGCTTGTCCATTTTTTAATACCGAACATGCAACTACCTGCATTTGCAGATACCAAAATACCTTTAAAACTAAATCCTTGATCTTGCTCTGAATTTAACCACTTACATGACACAAAAGTACTTTTAGGGGAAGGAAGCAATAGGAGAACTGCAGACAGGGAAATTTGGGAGTGTGATGTGGACACAGTCGGAGTTTGTTGTCTAGACTTGGACTAGGTTGTGAGAAATCTGCATGGAAACATTGGCATCTTTGCTCACGTCCTTTGTTTCTTGAAAGTCATCACCTGCAATGGAAATCCCTGCAACCTTTTTCAAACTACTGGAAAAGAGGAAAAGGAAAATCCAGGCAAAGCCTCATCCTCCCCATGCAGTGATGTTTGGTCAGAGCATTCTTTGGGTGCAAGAGAGCCTGTATCACCCATACTCCCTCAGTGTGGAGCTTCTCTGGGACTTGGTGCTGGGCTAATACAGGCCCTTGCTGGCCCCAATGCAAAACTAATGAGAAAGCACAACTGAGCTGTGTTTCTCAGTCCTACAATCCAAAACAGAACTACCTGTGAAAATGCTTGGGAAAGCGAAGGCTAAAGGACACAGAAAAGTAATGAGTATGAAAAGACCGGGGTAAGAACTCAGCTGGAGAAAGGATGGTGACCACACGAGAGTGACGTGTGAGAAACAAATGTAAATCCTGTGAGATAGGAGGACAAGTTACCATTGTAGAAAGGCTGCTCTGTCTCTGCTGCTTCTTGGTTCTCTGGGACCAGGTACACAGAGAAGTGACAGTAATTCCTCCCTGTTTCATTCCTGATACCGTTGATGGATTGTCTTCTCTTTTCCTTCCATCACCTTTCTTTCTATACCTATTTCATGATTTCCATCAGCCTGAACCCACAAATATTACCAAAAAAAAAAAAAATCCTTGCGGGCATGACATCAACATGCCCATGAGAAAATATTTGCGAAAGCAGGCATGGGGGTTGCAAGTGCACAAAACAAAGTACTCCACATTAAGGCAGAAACTCTTGTGGAAACTTCATTTATCCTTTATACGCTCCTTTTGGTCAACACAGCGACTGTGTACCAGCTGTGGAAGGGCAAATCATCCTCACAGTTCAGGCTCAAGTTGCTTTTCAGAGACAGAAGACAGTCTTACGGCTCTGACAGGGACTGAAGGGCGTCACCATGGGACATGGGCTGATTCAGTTCCTGCGGAGTTTTCCCACCCAAAGCCCCGTAGTAACCAGAGTCCAGGGGTGTGCAAAGCTGGTGCTTGGAAGAGCTTCTTCCAAGCTGTGTCTCCAAACCCACTCTTGGTTCTCTGCCAAGCTGTTAACATTGGTTCGGAATGACTTGCCATACTAGTACTCCAGTCAGGCCATCGCTGGGATGACTCCCGGATTCATACATACATATAAGAGCAGAATAAGATCTACACACTGCTTTGCATTACATCCACTCCAATCCTATACCTATTGGTATTGGTCACTGTTTATTTCATCACTTGATCTAGTACTATGTAGCTTATTCTACTACATACCTTGCATGTTGTGAGACCCCTTAATATCATACTTCAAAATTTGCTGATATGAAATACTACATAAATGTGAATTATTACACTAATACTAGGTTTTAAGAGTTGTACTCTAAGAGCTCTAGTCTTACTGAAGCCCAACACTCATTAAAAACATTTTTACAGAAAATAGATGAAACTGTTCATGAAGCATTCTTGTGTTAAAGTTCACAGGCTCAAAATCTAAGCAACTGGGATGATAATATATCCTCTTAATCTAATATGTATTTACAAGATCTGTGCAAATCTCTACAAAATCTGAGTTGTTTCCCAAAGAAAAAATGACTTAGCTGCTTTTTGTCTGTACTAAATATTCAGTGCCAATAGGCGAGCATGCATGAGTAACCCTAAAATAATAAACCAGTATGCCCGCATGAGAAGGGGTGAAAAAGAAAGAAAACAGATTTTAAGTTTCATCTTCTAAGATTTTTTTTTAAGGAAAACTAAGAAAAACACTCCATTTCCCCATAAAGAGATCTACAAAGTTTCTCTTAAGGTTTACAGCCAAGCAGCTACTCTATGACATTTTCCATTATCCACTTGTATTGTTTCCTAGTGAAAAAACTACCCTGTTAAAACCCTTCGGTTCCCCTCCGACATCAAGCCGAAGGGAAACTCCCACCTGCAAGAACTCCTCTCTCCGCAGATGCTCAGCCCCAGCTTACGCAGGGCTGAATCAGAAGTAAATCTCAGAGTGCCAGAATGAAAGGCCAAGGAATGTCATCTGTGATTACAAAGGCTTTGCAGCAGTTCCTTCTGAGCATTTTGCAAAATCCGTACGAATCACAAATGCTGGAGTTTCATCCATTCGTTCTCTGCTAGAAACTACCAAGTTTCATGGCAAAACATAGCACAAACAGAGTTTCAGCTCCAGGTTTCCTGAAACGGGCTCCCGACTTGCTCGGAGAGTTCATGAACTTCTCCCAGCATTCTGGGTTGGGTCTCCAATGAAAGCAGTCAAGCTTGGCTTGGACTCAATGAGTGTGTACAGCATTGAACTTAATAACAAAAATCAGCAGTGATCAATGAAGTGTAATAGGAAAAAAGAGAAGGGAAACTGGAAATGTTTGTGTTTCCTAACCATGGCATTTTTAAATGCTATGATAAGGAACTTGGTTCATTTTCTCAGTCCCTGGTATGGTAAACATCCTTCCTTTTCTGAGTAAGTGCAGGGCCTAAGCTTTCTACCAACATTTTCTGCTCACTTTAAAACTTAACTTCAACAATATAAACATTGGTGCCTATGTGCAAGGTTGAAATGAATAACATAGCTATTTTGTTTAAACAGACCATGCTGAATCTTTAAACCTTTTTAGGTGGCATGACCAGTGGGTTCAGGAATGCAGTCTGTTTGGACAGTATAAGACCTTTGTTGTTGTTGGGGAAACTCTGGCTTGATGCCTCTATCTGTCTAAATAACTGAAATAAAAGTGCATTGAAATTAGAAACACATGCGGTCTCCAGACTTGTATTTTCACTGTGCAGGATAAATGGGAACTTTTCATCTCTCTCCGAACTATTCAGGCACACAGTGCCATGTGTCTCATTAGCCAAACGATAGGTTCCCCTGAACCTTCCAAGGAAAGGGAAATGGGGTTCCTGCCTCCAATAAAAACATTGTACTTTCAAATATTAGCCAAGAACATTCATTCTTTATGTACCTCTCCTTTCCTAAGTACCACCAGTCCAGAAGGCCACCGAAACGTGTCAGTTTTAGTGGTGTTCCCTGAAAAGGAAGGACCTATTGATGCATTTTAGCACATAGTTGTTGCACAGCCAGACATAGACTTATTGCAAATTATATTTTATACTTCTTGTTTTATCAAATGAAAATGAAATTGAGAAGGGTATGTAGTGATAGCACAAGGGGTAATGGCTTTAAACTGAAAGAGGGTAGGTTTAGATTAGATATAAGGAAGAAATTCTTCACCCTGAGGGTGGTGAGGCACTGGAACAGGTTGTCCAGGGAAGCTGTGGATGCCCCATCCCTGGGAGTGTTCAAGGCCAGGTTGGATGGGGCTTTGAGCAAGCTGGTCTAGTGGAAGATGTCCCTGCCCATGGCAGGGGGGTTGGAACTAGATGGTCTCTAAAGTCCCTTCCAACCCAAACCATTCGATGATGATGATGATAATCCTGTATGTGAAATAAATTACTGGGAGACAAAAGGAGCCTGATTCACTTTATAAGCTATTAATAACTGGCCCTTGCAAATATCGTTAGTAGGTAAACTCCTATTATAATGCTTTTTGCAGTCTTACAAATGGCAATGTAAATGGATTAAGATAAACCTTGTATTCCAAGTCTTTCACATACCCATTAAAAAACATAAATATGGGCTGCCCCAAGAGAATTAAGAGTTCAGTGTCTCTGTTGTTCTCGAATGCTTTATTAACATGCTTTTTGCATCATTTATGGAATCGCAAGCAGCATAGTGTTGGGAGCAAACGCCCACGACGCAAGCCTTTTCACTACGGGTACATCTCTGACCTGAACAATGATCTCCCATCGCACGGTGGCAACGCCTTGGCAATACCTGAGACAGAGTATATAACCGATCCTTCAGCTACATTGAAGGGGACAAAAAGAGCACGTTGGAAGGAAAAGGTTTCCTTTACCCTCTCCACTTAGCCTTTTGCACCTTTATGGAAGTCTTTGCATTACACGTGCCTTTAGCAAGGCTACAAACTATCCTTTGCTTAGCTTTCCAGTGTCAGAACAAAGCTTCTTCCCATATCAGCTGCAGAAGCAATGCTTTAACTCTACCCTTGGATTCAGCAGTTCGTGCAGAAAACAAGCAGAGAAAGTATAGAGTTATCGTAGTGGTTCAATATTACTCTGTTAATGGATATTAACATCTTCCAGTTACACTTAAACACATTTATTTTCTGGCTATAAGTGTGCATAGAAATATTTAAACGATACGACTTTTTATGATACTTCAAGAAACAGCTAGCCTATTTTGATAACAAACATATAAATGCTTGGAGGTGGGTGCCAAGATATTCTGAACGTCATATACACAGAAATGTTAACTTTTCTTTAAAACCTGTGGAATACTCAGTGATTGCACAGGGAGATGCAGTACAGTGAAAGAAAATCAATGCTAATTTATTCTATTTTTCTTGGTTTTTATTAGATATCTATTTTTCAGAACGATGTCCCTACACATGTTTTTAAAATCTCATGTTCACTACAAAATCCTTGGGAAAATGAGCACAACTATAGTATCACCATGAGAATGACCATTCTGAGTAAATGTTTCTCAATTCCTATGTTCATGAAAATATTTACAAATTTTGAACGTCTGAGTGCTTTTATAATCCTACAGCTATTTAGTAATTTTCCCATATTAAGAATCTCAAAAACATTTTCAAAATCTGAAGTATTTTATTTCATGTCAGGCTGAGCTTTATGCCAGATTCTGATTCCTCTTAAAATATTCCAGATTCAGGAACGCATGCACCAATGACAACTGAAATATATGACATTTTTCAAAACGCACAGAGAGGAGAATCAGGTCAACTTTGCTTCTGGCAGCAATCTGGAAATTCTGTAAGAACCAGAGCCCTCCTGAGACCTCAAGACATAAGCTATGCAAGAACATCCTTTGCTGAAGTTTTTCAACAAGTCTACCTACAAACCATCACTTGTCTCTGAGCATGAAATGCAGATACCAAGGAAAAGCAAAGTAACAGAGAAAATGTCTGAAGCTCTAAAAAGTTTTAAAGAGTCATGTTTTGAAGATCCCAGTCTGTCTTACAAATCCCAGACAATTCTGCTGGTCTAGTAACCATCTCAGAACTGAAGTTTTCCAATATCCAAATCCAGCTCTGATGTCCACTTGCTCTACGGACTTGAGCACAACAAGCAAGGCTAAATTCAGCCATGACATGACACATACAACTGTATGGCTCCCGCACCGGATTAACTCAGTCTCAGGCTTTCTTATGTATTATGTTACATTATATTATATTGTATAATATGCACCGTCATACATTTCACTCCCTGAAACAAAAGGGAGCAAAATTATCCCAATGTTAAAAATAGGCATCTGAGGCTACTGAGCTGACTAGCAGCACTCTGACAGTTTTCTTATGAAGAATTAATTAATTAAGAATTAAACAGGTAAACCCACATTTCCTGCATGCAGGCCTTACTTTCAGCAGAGCATCCTTCCTCCCTCCCTGACTTTACAAGAGGCTCCATCTTCCTCCAAAATTCAGGCTCCAATTCTTAATTTTCCTAATTGTAAATATAAATTGGAAGTATAAACATTATGTTCAAAAGCACCAAAACAATGGTGATGAGGGACAAAAAGACATGCGCACTCATTCACTCAAAAGCTGTGAGAATAACGCCGAACGTGATTTGTATAGGAAAAATGGCACCTAACATCAAAATTATTTCAAACAAAATGACTGATTCATTCCCAGGGAGAGGCAACGATCTTGTATATTCAAGCACATCAGGCAAGCAGAGTGAATTCTAATACGTAAATACTATTGTAGTTTAAGATAAAAGCATGGAGTCCCCAAAACATACTAGAAAATTAGCATTTGAGTTCTGGAGACCGGAGTAAGCCGAGTACACTTCTGGGGAAAAAACCACCTGGCTTCACCAAATTATAACTAGCTCCCTCTCATTTAGCTGCATGGAAATGACAACGAGACTTCTTAACACAATGCAACTGTCCTCCCTACACCTCTAGCTGCTTTTTTTAGGTCTTGCTGTTTGTTCCAAAACACACAGGACAAGAAGATGAAGGAATTCTGTGTATTTATTACTGGTGCAGATAAGATTTACATCTGACAGCCCAGAATAATGACACTGCACTAGCAACTAAGATATTCTTGTTTCAGAACTGAGCAACTTTTTAAATCCCCTTTTAAGCTTTGCAGCCACAGAAGACTCTTAATAATTGATTATAATTGATTTTAACCTTGTCCTAACCTGGGCAAAATGGCAAAGCCAATCATCTTTGTCCAGATGGGATATGAGAAAAGAGCCCCCAATACACATCTTTAAAAGCTCCAGACATGAGCAGAAGATAAAATATTTAGTCTGCAGAAGCCTTGACCTCCCAATTCTAGCCAGTTTTGAACTTGAATTGATTTCCGACAAGGCATCTGGGAGATGATTACAACAAAATGCACTAAAGCTGGGCAGCCTTTATTTTAACATCCCAGCAGCTTAACCTGTTAATAACAGCAATTGTTTTAGATACAATACCAATTTCTGTAACAGACACTAGAAATGGATAACAGCAACAGAGTAACAGCGGCAATGTACAGTATTAGAGCACAGCCATTCACAATCCTCTCGTTAAGGTTGTGTCAGCACTTCCATTACAAACCCCTGTTTTCAGGGGTTTAAAACTCAGCTGCGAAAATACCTGCCAGGGCTGAGACGCTGCAGATGAGCGGTCCCGTCTTGGGCAAAATGCCGACTGAAGCCGAAGGGAGTTTTCCCTGAGTAAGGGTAAGCACAATCAGAACTTGGTCATCAGTCAGAGAATTGATTATGAAATGAGAGGTGAAAATACTACAGAGCTACGTATTTCTTAAAGACTAGCTATGACTTTGCTCAAAGGACGAAAAAGGCTTTGCAGGTAACCATGTTCCAAACAAGGACATCCCAGAGGTACTTCCACTTCTGCATAACCTTAAAGATATTCTCATACTTTGAAAGAAAAAGCCAGATTTGTGGATTACTTGCGGATCGAGACTTGCTGACCTTACTCATACAAGCAAGTCAATGGAATTACTTTCCTGAATGGATGAAATAGGACATGGCCTTATGTTGTCATAACGTTAAAACCAGACATCATCAACACGAAAATCACACTTGTATCTAAAAAAAAGACCTAGCATTACATAATTTCTCTCCTGTTTTCCCTTATTTCCATGGCATAGTCAGTATCTCCTGACTGACTGGTAAATGTTTTATGTACTAATATACTTGTTTATCCTAAACTCACAGCAAACGCTGAAGCAAAGAATATAATTTACAGACTATATTTTCACATACCATAAAGGAAGGTATTGCCGTCTGCACATGGAACACAAAATAGAAGTATTTATAAACTTCCAAAAATAAAATCATGAGACCACAACTGAAATTGGCAGCAACGCTAGGCAGATAGAATGGCTTATACCTACTCTTGTTTCTTCCCATACCATTTGCCTGGTATCAGGTAGTCAGCACCTTCAACTCGTGTGGTTTTCTTTAGTACTTTACGATTTAGGTTTTATATTAATGGAATATTAAGGAAAAAATAACTTTTACAGAGATGCTGCTGTTTGAAGAATTTGCAAGGCAAATGTCAGGGGTGTCAGTACTGTGTATATCCCGTGAGGCTCTAGAAGCAAACCCAAAATGTACTATATTATAAACACTGTCTAATCCAATCAAAATTAATAAAGTGGTGGCACAAACTGTTGTTTAGTTGAGTGGGGTTTTTTGCAACAGTAATCACTATTGAAATATTCCCTATTTTGATATGCAGATATTTCTTTAAGCATAGACATTTTAAGCTCAGATATCGTATTCCATGCAGTGCATGAATTCCTGAGCATGTTTTTTGACTTCACCCCTTTTCCATTAGGGTTTGAGGATAAACAAGTGTGTAAATGAAAAACAATTCTGCATTTATTACTAAAACAATATTGAGATTTTCACAAGTAACCCTTAGACAATTACAGCTGTTGGTACCATATTTTCACCATGGAAACTTTTGTTTTACTTAACAATTGAAATTACAATCAGATGTGCTCATCCCTTGTTGAAGTAATGAACAATGGTACATCTGAGAGAGAAATTCAAAGTGCATCATTTATCTTATCCTATTTTCAATTAGGCCGAATAAAGTGTAAGATGGTTCCAAACTACACCACAGTAACAGGGTAAGTAAATTTATTACCACTAGAGTGCTAATCTTAGCAGATGGTAAAAAAATATTTTTAGCATGAAATATGCTAAAGCAATAAATCTAAACAAGGTAGATGTTATCAACTAATATCTCCCTAGTGTGAGGTAAAACTCCTGCATGACAACTCAGCATTCTTATAAACTCTGGGTGAATGCTGTAAGATATAAGTCTCTCTATAGGATGAAAAATAACAGAAATTAGTAGAAAAAGCATTCAACGTGCAGTTTAATATAGCATACCTAGTAGAAGAAAGAGAGGTGCAGAATTTTGCTTAGCAAGATTTTTTTTCCCCTAGACAACTCATTTTTTTCTTACAGGAAATTTTTCATTGGCTCTGGGAAAAATATAAATCCAGTAATTCTCTCCTGCTTTGAAAAAAACACTACCTAGTTTTTTAAATAGAAAATAAAAAGACAAACATTACAATAACTTAACAAGAAAATAGGTGAAACTTGGGGGGAAAAAAGGATACAAAGAGAGCCCTTCACTTGCCGGTCTATAAGCATAACAAAAAATATAATAACAAGCAACAGCAGAATGAAAAATGGTTTCCATTGTTATCAACGGCACATTGCAAACCACTTGAAATTTGGAACTTAAAAGTCCTGTACCTTTGCAGCAACGAAGACACTAAAAATACATGGAGTAAAAAAATGCTTGGGAAACTTTGGAGACTTTTTTTAAGGTAGCCATGCTGTTAGGCAACATATTATAATCAAACCAGTTCATTAAATGATAACAAAAGTAAAATTAGTAAGCATTTGCCACAGGTTAACTACACCTTTCCTTTTTTAAAACTCATACTGCTGCTCACCTTTGTGATGGATCGTGAAAATAAATAATAGGTTCCAAATGATAAATAAATAGAAAAAGTGGTCCTTTTTGAGGACAAGAAATCAGGATTTTGGCCAAAGCCTTTTCCTGAAACCATAAATAGCGGCATCAACATTCTGTTTCAAAAGGGGAAAAAAAAAACAAATAAAACTTAAGACTGAATTTAAAACATATATAATATATTTGAATGTGCATTTGAATTTTACTAGAAGTATAACTTCCTAAGCAAATGAAATAAGGAGTTCATGTCGGGAGATCTGAAATGGACTCCTGAGTCTCTGGGTAGTGAATGGGCACCGTTAGAGAAATAAAGGGAGTGCGAAGACAGGCTGGGAAAAAATAAACTCAGAAGATCCTATTTTCCAATGATTCACTGAATCCATCACTGGCGGTCTTGATTTGTGCAAGCAGACAGAATATGACAAAAAATGGTGGGAAGGAGTTTGGATTATAACAGATACTAAAAATACCTAAATATGATACCAAAGGTGAACGCCCCTCATGTGTCAACTTTCCATTCGATCTCACAGTACCAAGTGACAGGGCAGCCAAGGAGCAGATGATAATGCTGCTAAGTACAAATTAATATCTACAGGGGGAAAAAAAATGGTGTTGAACCCACTGCAGAGTTTGTGGAAAACATCATCTCCATGCTCAATGTCCGTCACGGAACAAAACTGAAAGCATCATCATGATGCTCCATAAACCCATCGTGCACCCACATTTTGAACATTACCTGCAGGCTACAGTCATCCCACATCAGGAGAATATAAAAGAAACAGAAAGGATAAAAGGAGGATGACGAGAATAATCAGGGAATGACGGCTCACTGTTTCTCCTCGTAGAAGAACAAAGAGGTGTGCATGGAAATAACCAGGCAGGAGCCAAAAACGAGCGTAGGTGTGCACCATCCCCTGCACGTGTGACCGGCCCGCGGAACTCCTTCCTGCGGGATGCAGATGAGGCCAGAAATTTAAAGGGGCTCAGAGAGGGATTAGACAAATCCACAACCTTCAAGTTAGAAAACTTTTAACATTGATCACCCGAAATTGGAGGAAATACCTGGGACATATTACACTGCACTTGCTCAACTTTGTTTTGCTCTTTAACTAAGCATCTGCATTAGCCAGAGGCAGACTACCAGTGTAACCAACCTTTGGGCTAAGCCAGCACAGCCGTCCCTACGTCCCTTCCCTTCACAGATGGTTAATAAGGCAGACTGAAGAGTTACTGCAGCCACTTCCAGGACAGCAGAAAATAAAAACCAGTGTGGAAAGATGTTTAATAGAGTGAAGTTTCCAGAATAATGATTGCAGTCTGGGGCAAAAAGGGACATATGCTTGCCCAAAGCTATATTCATACCTCATAATGCTAAGTGATAAAGAACACATGAAATATACTGCATACATTAACAAAAGCACTTCAGCAATTAACTGCTCACCTCTTACAGCAGAATTTGCCTCCTCCATATCCTTTTATTTGTCATCTTCTCACACTAGAAATATCTTTAAAAAGGCATTACCAGTTTTTATTCATTCACATAGCTTAAAAAAAATTTGTTCCCCCTATGAATCATACAACTTTTTTTTTTTGCTTTATTCCACCTTTTCCAAGTATCAGGTAAAAAGTATTTAAAAAATAAAATAACTGATCATAAACTACCAAGCAAGACATGTGTGGCTCCCAAGTATCTCATCAGATTCAGCTAGCTAGGTAATGAAGTGGAACTGATGACCAGCTTATTGGCCACAATTAGACGAAAGAACAACAGGAATGAAAGAACCTCATACACTGAAAACAGGATAAAATTTATATATTGCAGACTAGAGAATTAGCTGGAACTACTCCACTCCCAAATCTTCCCAAGCGAAGACTGTCCAAATTGAAATTAGTGTAATATATTACCCAAAACTTTGTTGTAACCTTAATTTTCAAATCACTTGGCTGCTTGGCTCAACTTTTTAAAATACATCAGACCAGAAGTAAAAATGGGGAATGTATATTTGTCTCAACAAAAGCTAAAAAGCTCAGTTCTGTAGTTTTTACTCAACAGCAGAGACTGTCAATAGCAGACCTACCTGAATGAAGGCTACAAGATGAGGCCCACAGAATTTAAATAACTTCCTTATCTAATAAAATATAAAAACTTATAATAAAATTGTGGCTATAAAAAAATCATAGAATTAATCTATATTGTGTCTTTACAGTTTTGCTTCAATAATGGAAGTAAAATAGATTAAGGTTTTAAAAGCAGTAATTTTGTTGCTCTAAGATTTGGGTCTTGCATTTTTATGCCTCGATTAAGAATTTCCTTAATTTGCTCAGTTCAGGTATGCCCTAGTCTCACTGGCTGACCATACAAAGACAGAATTAATTCAGAGTTTTTTTTAATAAAGCTCAGAAACTTTTTACCAACCTTACAGATTAAACATGAGTCCACAAAGTTTAGATCAGGATTCAAACTCTGCCAGCAACTGAGGCTGAGATGGCATATGCTAGAGAGGCCTCCCTGTCTACCAAGCAGGCACAGGAGAGCATTTTTTCAAACTGAGAGATGCTCAGATCAAGAGTCTCGGTTGTGCCAACATCAAGTCCAGCAGTTCAACTTGTGCAGAATCAAGATTTTAGATGCAGTATGCCCAGGAGAAACCTCCTAGGAGGCTTCAAGTGGGGGAAAAAAAGAAGGAAAAGATTATGCACAATAAGGGAGCAGAAGAAAATCACAGACCTAATTTAAGCTGGGGTTACCTTTGCATCAGAAACCATGAAGAAGGTGTACTGGGACCCGAGTGATGGATGACATGTGAAGAGGAAATACAGACGCAGCAGCCCGGGAGCCGGAGCGAGCAGCGCAGAGACGCGAGAAAAGCGATCCGCCAAACCTGCCCCCACGGACGGGAGATACTCGGTGTTGACAGCAGGGCCTCTGTGGCAGCAATTACGATCAGAAAGGCTGTTGTTTGCGGCCCAAAGAAAAACGTTCAAAGACTGGACCCTGCTCTCAGAGTGACCCAGCCTACCTATAGACTGTAACGTTGTCGCTAGATAGGTGTTCTGCAAAGCCCACTGTGTTAGTTCAAACCTTTGTATTTTATAGCACACGTACCTGATGTGGCCAAACAGAAAGTACGCTGGGGAAATGTGTGTCATCCAGCAGCATTCTGGACACATAAAATAGTAAGTAAAGTAACAGCAAAAACAAACAGCTTAGAAAAGCAAACCAAGGCGCCTCTATATAATTCCTGAAAAGGATTTATAACCTATATAAACATGGATCATAAACCCATTGGCAAATAGATACAAGCTATTTCAAAAAGCTGCTTAGTTTATATGTCAGAACTTACAATTCTGAATGAATGCAGTGTGGCAAAGAGATCGACTCCCACTACTCAGGACACATAATACTGTGGCTTGTGAATGTACTAGCTTTTCTTAGCAGAGACTTGATTTTTGATCCTTTTCAATGCTTGGATTCATGTTCAAGGACAGGGCACTCAAGTAATCTTATGAATGCACTTTGTGCTATGTGTCCGGATGAAAGATTTTCATAGAAAAAGAAGCTTACAGCATCTGGCCACTCCGCTTCCATTCAGCACAGTACTGAAGGACTTAAATGGAGATATATACTGAGGGGTCACCACCCAAAGTGTAATATGCATGGCAGGGAAGCTTTCAATCACCTGTCATATGGAGTCAAGTTGCTATAAATCTTAGGAACAAGATGGTTTTTTCTTCACTATGTTTTTATGAGAAACAGGTTACTGATAATAACTGTTCTGACACTTCGACCTACTTTCTAGTGAATTTTGCATTAGTATTTTACTATACGTACACTGTGGGGATAAAATTTTACTCTCAGAACTGCGTGATGGATCTGAGCTTCAGTATGCTTTTCTGCTTAGATGCAGAGATCTTACGCTGCTGTCAACGTGAGCTCAACAGCTGTGTGTTAGTACGGTACCGGCAATGCGACCCGCCTCCAGAACAAGGGCTGTGATTCTAAATTGTCCACAACACCCTCAACTCTGGCAAGTCCACGTGGCTCCAGATTTTACTTTCAGATATTTCTTCTGTATTTTCTCCTATTGCAGAAGCCCTTGTAATGCAAGCCTACTAAGGCAGAACACAGTCGAGACAGAACGTGACGACTATCACAGATTTCTAGTCATTAGAAAGACAGCATGCAGATGATAAGCAAACAGAAACAATATCAATGTCATTTTACAGGTGGTCAGTTGAGAGGGTTGGTTTTCTCCGTTTCAGAGAAAGGAGTTAGCTGCATTTTTCAGCTCTAAATCCAGATGTTAGGAGATGCTCAGGAGTTCAGAAGCATGCCTGTTTGTTGGGGTGCATCCCTGTTGCCTGAGGTGCAATTCCCATTCAGTGAGATCAGTAGACACCCCGTATGTGAAATAAGTACATAAATGGACATGGTACTAGAGATTCATCTTGCTAGCAAGAGGTCCTCAGTGCGAATCAGTGGAAAGTTTTATGCAGGGAGAACATCTGTGTCGTGCATTTCTTTAAGTTTTGGGGGTTTAAAGCGTCAACTATAGAGAAACAGCAAATCACAAGAAAACACAAGCATGGTTGTTCTAATGTAATTTTGAAAAATATTTCACCTGTTTCAGAGTAGAAAATATCGAGGGAAGCCATGTCACCACTATTACTTGTGTTATTTAACCAATCTATTCTTTCTAATAAAGAACCAGGAGAAATAAAAAAACATTGATCTTTATTTATTGACTTCCTAGTGAGTTTAGTTAAAGTTGACACAAATCAATCACAATAAAGTTAAAAGGATAATATAGCATAATATGACTTCAGATTGTACTGCAAGTTTAATTACTGAAAAACTCCAAGTTTTAGCATACGTAGAGCAGTGAAGAGAAATGCCCAGCTAATAGTATTCAGATGCACACCGTAAGAACACAAGAGATTCAGAAAGGGCTGCAGCAGCACGTTTCTCGAGAGGTTCCTACACAGAAAAGAGGTCTGCCCTGTAGAACTTCATGTAGGACTTTCAGTCATTTCACTAATATTTGAAGATTTTACCAGTTTGGGATTTTTTTTTTTTTTCTTTAGATCTGATTATTTGGCATTAGAGCACTAAGTGGTGCAGCAGGCATTCAGTCAAAAGTCTTTAGTAACAAAGAAAAAATTGCCCAGAATCATTACATCATACAGCTTAAAAAAGAATCAGTCCAGTATATTAAAACATCCCAGCCAGAACACCCTTTTCTCCCTCCAACAAGATGACACATCTGCACACGGTGGGCACTCAGCTGGACACGTATCTCAAAAAGAAGAGTTCTCCGAACTCTGAGCAGTGTAGGATTTATCCTTTCATTGTGTCACTGCACTTTGTAATTTCAAAAAATATATACTCACTCAGTCTTTTGCTTTTCTGTTGTACAAGGTGATTTAAAGAGAACAAAGGATTTATTTTAAAAGGTCATCTCCACCCCTTTGCCCTGTCCCACGGTTTATACAGTGATCTAAGAGTAAAAGGATAGGGAAATTCTTGGTGCTTATAAACATTTTTAAATGTTTTCTCAGCTGAAGCAGATAGAAAATATAGAAAGGTGAGGGGAAATAGGTCTCTTTCTAAGGGAATAAATGCCTCTGATTTCCTTTTCTCTTGCATTCATTGCCATTACTTTAAAACTTTCCAGGCATTCTGCAGGCAGTAAAATGGGCCAAAATATTCTTTGCTGTCAAAAGTAAATCTATTTATAGTTTTGCTTATGAGGCACGCTTTCAAAGACGGTTGGCAAATGGCAAATATACATGCCAATAAAGATCACTTCTGGCCTTATGCTATTTAAACGTGGAAGAAGAATCAAGAAGTCTTTTGAGACAAGGGAAAGCGATATTAAAATCACAATTAACAAGACAAATCTAGTTTTCCTCACCAGCCCTCTGTTATGTGTAGTTTACTGCCATTGCCTTATTGCTCTCTACAACTACTTGAAAGGAGGTTGTAGCGAGGTGGGGGTCGGTCTCTTCTCCCAAGTAACAAGTGATAGGATGAGAGGAAACGGCCTCAAGCTGCGCCAGGGGAAATTTAGGTTGGATATTAGGAAAAACTTCTTCACCGAAAGGGCAGTCAGGCACTGGAACAGGCTGCCCAGGGAAGTGGTTGAGTCCCCATCCCTGGAGGTATTTAAAAGATGGGTAGACGTGGCGCTCGAGGACATGGTTTAGTGGTGGACTTGGCAGTGCTAGGTTAACGGTTGGACTCGATGATCTTAAGGGTCTTTTCCAACCTTAATGATTCTATGATTCTTGTTAACTTCTTATCAGCATGTGTCCTCAGTGAAGAAAGTAAGACCTGTTGCAGAAAAGCATGCTGTGGGTTTAAGACTAGAGGAAATGATGCTCTTCTAGTTAGTGAAATGACGACAAAGGTCCCTGTCTTTTGAGATATTTCAGAAACTTTTTTGTAAACTGATTCATACTGATTTTCCAACGTTATTCCTTTTACATTAAGCCTCAAAGGAAATAAAAAACACCTTATAACTAGTTACTGCTTTCATCCAGATTCTTCTCATACATAAACAAACAATTACTTCTCTGCCCTAAAACAGAAAAGAAAAAAAAAAGACCAACAACCAATAACAAAAACTGTCTTCAAAGGCAATTGCTTGAGAGTGCTGTGTAACTGCGTTCTGGCTTTGCACTGGCCTTCCTGTTGTAAAGTGGTAGAAAGGAAGGTAGAAAGGAAAAGAGAGCGGAGGAGACGCAGCCTGCACAGACGTGGATACGGATGTGTCTATAACAGAGCCTTCGAAGCTACAGGTCTCTCCCTGCCCTGTTTCCCTGGTTGTGGCCCTTCAGCCTGGTGATGGGCTGATGGACGTGGGATGTAGCGGAGGTTTGTAAAACGGTGAGTGGCGTGAAGGCAGCATCAAAGCATGAAGGAAACAGCTGCTTGCTTCTGTTTTAAAAAAGATCCAGGAGACAGCAAATGAAATTTGCAACTGTTTGATCCAAAAAAAACCCGAAAGGCGATGGTTCATGCCGTGCGTAAATAAGCTGCAGAACTCCTCACTGCAGAACTTTATGAACACTAATATTTAAATGGCTAAAAAAGCAACTGGAGAAATTAATGGAGGAAAAACACATCCATGGCTACTAATAGAGCCACCAAGTTCACTCTTCTAAGATGGAACTAAAGCACAGGTTTCTGGAGGCTGAGAGGGTACCTTGGGGAAGGTCCATGATGCACTTGCTCCACACCACTTTCTTTCCCTAGACATGTGCTACTAGCGACTGTTGGAAACAGGACACTGAGACAGATGGACCCCCAGTAAAGCTGTTCCTATAAATACATTTGCATTTCAGGGTGGTCTTAGATCAGGTAAGACAATTTTTTTCTTCAGATCTGGAAGAAAATGACCGAACCCAAAGAATACAGTTTTATAAAGCCCATTTTGCCTGCCTGGACATCTGGTGGCCACAATCTTAATCTTTCCCTGGGAGTAAGCCAAAAGTTGCACATTAGAGCACCACCACCACAGTGCTGCAGACCTGGAGATGAGATGGGAAGAGGAGAGATTAGCTCTCCCCCCTTCCCCGCCATCCAGCCTGCACTATATTCAAACCACCAAGGAGGGACTTCTGTGTAGTCAGGAATACAGGTGAGCAATATTTCTTCCAGTATAATCCCTTCTTGGGGTTTGCATTGGGTTTTTTTTCCCTCCCCCTAGGCTCCTCAGGGTGGAAATGAAGGGGGCAATAGGCCTTAAAGTTGATTCATGTCATTCGGAAAAAGGACACATTTGGGGAAGGTGGAGGGAAATTATGTTGTGCAATTTCTTTTCAGCATCATCTCCCCTGTTGCCTGGTGATGATGGCACCCTCCAGGGCACTCAATATCAACCCTTTCAGAAGGACTAAACTGACTCAAACATTGCAATAGAAATGAAAATAAAGGCAACCTTGCCTAAACCTCAAAATGGAAAACATAAAATTATATTAATTGGTTAATATCATCAAAAACTAATTATCATAGCTATAATTTTCTAGCCAGCCCTTTTTTTTCCCCCTACTGATAAATAATAATTATCTATTGGCTACAATAATGTGATAGTCACAAAAGCACAATCCATTAAGATTTAATTGTAATGCATACAAGTAAAAGTTATGCTTTTGGACGATACTGTTAGGATTTGCAGCGTCAGGACCAAGCTCTGTAAACGTTTCCTCAAATGTTTGGGGCGAGGTAGCTCACCAGTTGGTGTGATCGTACTCCTGGTAGTTCTGATATATTGCTGCAATGGCCTAAGGACACAAATGAGACAAGGTTTGTGGGCATAGATTCTACCACGAAGGATAGCTGGAAAAACAAACAACCTTTCAGGCACACAAGCCAAGGGTGCCCAAAGACGTTTCACCCGCAGTTTGTCCCAAGTCGCAGGCAGTAAGCAGAGCTGTCCCAGGAGCAGAAAAGGACTCCGATCCAGAATCACAAACTGGTACGTCCCTTCTGGGAAAACAAATCTACCCAAGCACCCTAAGCAAGCTTTCCTTTAGTGCCAGCTCAGCTGTGCAGAGCAAAGGCTGGGCCCGCTCTTCCCATTACCTGGCTGGCTGTGTCGGGAAGCAGCAGCAGCGCCCTTTGGGATGATGCTCTCCGTTTTCCACTTTCACCCTTAACACAGGCTTGCGCAAATGCCTTCATGCCCCGTGCACTGGTCAGGGCAGCTCGCAGAACTGTTGTCCGTATACAGTAGATGAAATACTAGACTCTTTTGCTACGTACATATACAGAGTACGGTATTTAACTCTCATTTACAATGCCCTACCTTTGGAGATACCACAGTGAGTAATGTTCGGGGTGTCTTTAGTTTTCCTACTGATCAAAACCAACCATGGCCTAAGATAAACTGAAAGTTTAGCTTTTCGCCATAATGCAAATGGACCTTTAAGATATAAATAGCACTTACAATTAGCTCAAACTCCAGCAGCCAGTGGTGACATTAAAGAAATGCTTGGCAAGAACAAATGCTGAGTCATATAAAACTGACAAAATAATATGGGCAGTTATCACCAAAATGCATTATTTATCACTGAAACCCATTGATGCCTGTGCTTACACAGGAACCCTCCTGTGATATTGAAGGCCAAAGTATCTTCTCTCCCTAACAACAGTGTTGTATCTTTGGCAACTCTAGCAGGAACTCAGAAAATCAATAGCACTTCATGAGCAAGGTCTCGGTCTTCTTCTTTTACGAGGATTCTGTCAATGCAAGTGGCCATTACTGTACTTTAAAGGCATGATATAAAATTGCTTCAACAAGATATAAGACACACGGTTTGAAAGAACCTGGTGAGAGTATTTTAGTCAAAGTTAAATAGTTTCATCACGTAATTACTTCTATTGGCACATCTCCAGCTGGATACACTCATGCAGGGTATGCGCTTTCTATGATGGGGTGGGGAAATTGTAAGGGAGGTCTGTCGATTTGATTCAGGTTGATCTAAACAAGGTCAAACTGCTAAAATGGAGCCACAACCAAGCATCCAATACTATTGACAGTAACACAGTAACAACAAAGTTGCTGTCTTTTTTTTTTTTCCTTTTTCTTTTTTTTTAGCTAAGTGGTCTAAAAGTAGTTTTAGTTTTATAGCTGAAAAATATGTCATCTTGATTTGCAGACTGGTAATTCATTTTCTAAGGACTGTTTAGAATTTATTCAGGGGGAAAAGGAAGCTGTGCTGGTTCCTATAACTGATTCACATTATATGACAAAATTTAACTTTTGTATTTTATGGGATTTTATGAATTCCACTAAAACCATTAGCTGGTTGTCTCTTTGTGATTAAATTTAACCACTTATGCAATACTTTAAACTGACGACAGTCTCGCCTGTATTTATGTTTTCTTTTGTTTAAAATGCTTGTATCTCGGAAAACTACCACATCACAGAGAAAAGAAAAAGACACTTATATCGATTCTTTGTGAATGAGAGAGCGCCCCTGTGAGTACCAAAAAAATCACCTAAAAATAGAAGGGTTTAAATATTTTCTGCATGGAAAGGGCCACCCACAGCAGAGAAGAGATTTAACATTGTTTCTTTTCCTGAAAAGACTTTTAAAGTGCTAAATACCTCAAGTCCCTGACTCAACACCACTCCCAGGCTTGTCTACACTGTACGCATGCCAGTTCACTCCTAGGTTCCTTTTTTAAGAGCTCTCCCCTCAGTCAAAACCTTCCAGGTTTGGGTTATAGTTCAGTGTAGGACCACTGCCATTAGACAGATTAGGTGCACCAAGACTTGTTTGGCCCTTTAAAGCCCAAGCAGTCCTCAAAGCTGTAGCAATAGGCTTTGCAGCATCAATTCACATGGCCTCATTTTATGCCCCAAAACATGTAACAGCTATCCTCAGCATCAGGCTATAAAAACGCCGCTTTAGTGGGTTGTAACACATTATTTCGTAGTGTTTTAACTGAGAATACTGGCTATAGCCATGCTGTATAGCCGCAGAGGGTCAAATGTTCTGTAATGTGGCCGTGAACAATCTGCAGGAAAAAAAACGTGATCAGTGGGGACATAAGTCACTTTGCACCATTTGGTCTGGGAATCGGAGAACAGTCCTTGATCCTAACTGAACTGAGACAATTGATATGTTGGATCTACGGAACAAAACCTCTGCTTGTATACACATGGGCAGATAATGCAGACATACTATGTAGAGATGAGCCTCCCATATTAAATTGCATTTATGAAGCTACTTTGATGACTGCAGTTGTCCTCTAATTTAGCTCAGTTGGCTTTTGTTCCAGCTTCACACAAATGAACTCCTTCAAACAGTTTCTTGCTTTTTTTATACCTTAATTAGCTGATCTTAGGTTTAAGACAAGAAATATTTAGTTCTGGAACAATGACAGAAGTAAAAATGAATACTGTATCACCCAGCAAAGCCAGACATAGAGTTTCTGACCTCCATAAAAACCTTTTCCCTCTATTTCCAGTGAGACACTCTCACATATATCTCTGCAAGCTATGTCAAGGTCTCTTAGAAATTTTTCTAATACCTTCATTATAACTTTGTCTCTCCCCCTCTCTCTCTGAGGCTAGTAAGTTCCTATGGACTGAGGAGTTAAAAGTTCAGGAATATGATAAACAGTATTGATAACACTTTTAAAAATAATCTCTCTATCTGAAATATTCACCCTAAATTGTTAACTGCTTAGGTACAATACATGTAACAAATCATTGCATTTCTTCTAGAGGCTGGGATTTTCCAAACTTCACGCTAACAAGCCTCTTACAGCTGCACCACAGCTGAGGGACGGTAATATCCACAGTTACAGCTGACTAAAACTTCTATAATCAGAATCCATGCTAAATATCATATCACAAACTGTGTAAGCTGATGACATGTTCTTGGAGTCTACCGATTCATAAAATGGTAAGTTACATCTATTTGACTTGTCACCTTTTCTTAGAGGCTCCCAAAATACTTATTTTTTAACGCATTTACTGCAACATTTTTGGGTTTCATTGTTCCTGTTAATTTATGTCCATAAGGCCTCTGGGTTTCTTCTCCTTGATTTCTGTGAGGCTACCCCCTCTACCAAAAGGCATTTCAGTTGCTAGTATGGATCAAGATTATCCGCATGTGAGCTCTGTCTTGTTGCACTGCCACAGCGAGAGAGGAAAGTGCAAAGAAAATGCTCGTTTGCATAAGAAAAAGCAACAAAGGGGAAGCTGAGGATCAGTCCGTCCCATGTCTACATCCCGGCCTGAGAGAGGGAGAGACGGAGACAGAGACAGAGAAGGAGAGGTGCTGCAATAACTCTGTGGAGCTGCCTTCTCCCTGAAGGACAGGTTGTACAGCCTGGTGGATGGCGATTAACGAACGTACTTGCTGCCGTATCCCAGCTATGCACAAGGATCACCTAAACACTACGCTATATAGTGGAGTTGGCTCATTTAAAAAAAAAAAAAAAAAAAGAAAATCCAAGTATTTGTTCCACTTCCCATTCATTTCAGGTGTAATTAACCTGCGTGCTTTGTCCTCCTACCCTTCACTTAACAACCCCTTAAACTTCTGAATCCTTGGATGGGAATTTGAGATCATACCTGAACATCTAAGTGCTGTTTTTCCAGGCAGTACAAGAGCAAAACATATTAAATAACTAGCCATTAATGTCAAAAAATCAAGCTTTACCATACATTTTTGGCATTAATTTTATAAGTGCCATAAAACAAGCTTTTTACTGGGTAGTTTTGGTATATAATTTCTTCCACAAGAAGAACAGTTTCTGTATAGTTAACACATGTGGCAGTGTAAGGAAGCATAAAAACAACATCACTGTAAAATTCATACTAAATGATGGAAATAATAACTAGAATATGTGTAATTTGAGTAGCAGCCTGAAACAACAGGCAGAGAGTCGAGCAGTGCAAAACCAGACAAACTGCGAAGGAAAGTGGTCAAACCCCGAGACCTGGGCAGAAAAAGAGGAGGTGCATGTTTTGGGTCATGTTTTCAGTCAAAAATACACTTGCCATGAAGAACAGAAGCACTCGAAGGAATTACTATGACACTGATCAAGGACTTTTATGGATGTTGAGCTAAGGTCTGCAGCATCTCTTAGAAAGGGGGTGAGTCAACTTGTGGAGGCGGTGTGAGCGAGCGTGTGTGCTCAGGTAAGCGGGCTGCTTGCAGAGGGAGGCGATGTACATCTGTGCATCTTAGAGTGGGACCAAGCCCTGTAATTTTCAAAGTAGAACAGCACAATGTTATTTAGCACAGGTGTCTCTGTAATTGTGGTACTGAGAGAAATCAGTGCTCAATGGCCCACAACTTCACCCTTCCACCGGTATAATGTGACAAGTAGTCTGCAATACAGGAAAAAGAAAAGTAGGAATCTGTACAATCCACAGCACAAAAAAGCATTTTTAGCTACACACTGACTCTCCTGTGTGACAAATATTTATTCAAGTGGTGCAGTTTCTGTTCAAAACCAAGTTTCCTCAATCAGGAAAACAGATAATAAATTTAACACCTCTACAATTTCATACTCGTGTAGCAGGAGCCATCTTAAAATGTTTCTGTTTCTTTCAGAAGTAATTATGTTCCCCACATAAAAAGGTATATGTCAGACCAATATAATCTTTCAGGCTTTTTCGTTCCAACTACTGTAGTTTTAGAAACAATGAAATTCCTTTCTGAGGACAAATGACATGAATAAGTCAAACGGTAATTTTAAGAAGCGATGTGAACATCAGCAGCAGGAGGCAAGCCCACTGTATTCCAATTCTACGCTTGCACAAAAATATGTGAACCCACAAAACCCCACAAAACTCCAGGCTGAGGGAGAGTAAAAAACTTTATGTTCAAGGGAAGTAATACTTCTGCCATAAATCTACAGGTAGAAATCTCACAAAAAGAAGAAAATTTGTTTACTCTTCTCCTGTAGGATTTTCTTTTCGCTTTCCACCACTTATATAGCGACTCGAGAAAGCCAAAATAAAATATTTAAAAGGATTAAAAAGTAAATGGGCTCTTTAGGAGATCAACTTGCTCACATACACGTTAATAACTTCTGATTGATTGACTGATGCTACAGTAAACTAAATATGAAATAAGAAACAATCAAGTCCAATATCCCCCTGAATTCATTACTGTCTATCATCTGGCATCTGAGTATGGACTAACACCCAACAGTACCCCAGGCTGCATTAGGTAGAGCATCACCAGCAGGTCGAGGGAGGTGATCTCTCCCCACTGCTCAACACTGGCAAGACACACCTGGGTGCTGTGCCCAGTTTTGGGCTCCCCAGTGCAAGAAAGGTATGGATGTACTAGAGCAAGTCCAGCGAAGGGCCACTGAGATGAAGAGAGGACTAGAGCATCTCTCAGATGAGAAGGGGCTGAAGGAGCTGGGACCATATCGTCTGGGGAAAAGAAGGCTCAGGGGGGAATCTCATTAGTATGTCTAAATACCTGACGGGAAGGAGTAAAGAAGATGGAGCCAGGCTCTTCTCAGGGGTCCCCAGTGACACTACAAGAGGCAATGGGCAGAAATTGAAGTACAGAAAGTTCTGTTTAAACGTAAGAAAAAACTTTTTTTACTATAAAGAGGACCAGGCTGCCCAGAGAAGTTGTGGAGTCTCCACCCTTGGAGATATCCAAAACCCAACTGGACAGGGCCCTGAGCAGCCTGCTCTGGGTGACCCAGCTCTGAGCAGAGCGTTGGACTAGACCATCTCCAGAGGTGACTTCCCACCTCAACAGAAGGAGGCTATCCTGAAAATGTGTCATTTAGACCCATTCAGACTTGGTCTCTGTCTTATATCAAACAGTTTTTATTGCTTATTACCCAAAGAAATCGTGCCTGGCATCTGATAACCTGAACACGTCTCTACAGCTGCAGTGTGTGTGCACACTGCCGTGGCCTTGGAAATTTGTGGAAGGTACTTGGTCTCTGAGGCAACTATGTGCCAGTCCACTACACCTGTCTAGGTAAAATCAGAATTAATTGGAACTGTACCCTGAAAAGTCCCTTTTGGGAGCTCCTGCTGAACTATGGGAAGATGGGTCAGAAACCTGCAGAGGCCACCTATTTCCAGCAAGAGTCCCCAGGTGAGAAGGAGCTCAGAGGTTCCACTAAGGATTTGGGGTTATCACTACCTGGCCTTTCTGAAATTAAGATGGGCAGAACCATCAAAGCAGTCACCCCAAAAGCTAAATAAAAGCTCTTTATTGAAAATTTAGAAACAGTTAAAAATTCAAAACCTAATGACAGTTTTAAGCTTTCATATTAGTTCTGGTTCTAAACTATGGTTGTTAAGGCTACATACAAATATTACTGCCCTTAAACCCATGTCAAATATATGGTTGGAAATATAATCAAATTGCCATCTTCATAAAGTGTGCCTTCAGCTAGAAAAACACTCAAACAAGAGACTATAAATACCAGCAGGGAGCATCCTCTGGGTTTAAAGACAAGAGGAGACACACACATACAAACACCTTTAATGCCAAACACACAAAAAGAAATGCTCAAAAACCTCAGTAGCTTTTAAGCTTACAGAAAATGAGAAGGAAAAACCAAAAGTGAATCTGTTTAGTTTGAAAACATGCGGTATTTTACAATACAGGCAAACATAGAGTTTATTGTGCATTAAAACAGCGCAGTCTTTTAAAAGGTTTTTATTGCATTTTTTCCTAAAAAAAAAAAAGGTAACATATTTGCTCTGTATGTTCTCATCCTCTCAGATTTCTGAATAATTCTCCTCTAACAGCAATTGGTCCCTGCTATGCAGATCAATTAAGAAACAACACTATCATTATAAAACCCCCCACAGAAGAGCAACGTGGGGTTTTGCAGCAAGTATATAATTGTGCTAGCCTCAAAGATGCATAAAAGGCAACCATAGGGAAGCTGACCATGCATTTTGTGTTAAAGACAACAAAATTATCCCAAATTCTCTTAAAATTAAGAACTAAACATTCAGTTTCAAATATCAAATGAGAGCTAATAAGACACTTTTTCAAAATCGATAAATCAGATTTTTTTCAATAAGTTTCCTATTAGCATTCCCCCATCCCCCTAAATACCATTATTTTTTTCCCAGCTGTATAAATAGTCTTAGAGAGTATGGCCTGAATGAATGCACCGTTCAGAAAACAACATAATTACAGCCATTTCCAGCAAACTGGGTGCCAAAAAAGTTACAAATTAATTGAAGGTTAGCACTGAAAATTAAATCCTAGTCAGCTTGAAGTCATTTTTTAGGCTAGTTTATATAAAATTAAATAGGAAGTTCAGTCTTCCAGTGTTCCATCAGCTTAGTGGAGAGATTTTTAAGGTTCAGCTGAACAAGTGGTTTGTACTGTTCTGTCACGTGAAAAAACCTACATTTCTCCCCGTGGGCATTTCTTCTTCTCAGCTTGCTTCCCAGGTTCTCCAAATGGAGAGACCAACAAAACTTCTGGGTTCTTCCCCAGTCCTCCTGGCCATGGACGCTCTCCAGAAGAAAAACCTATTCAGGATGCCCCTAGTCATTACTAAGTAAGTTTACACCTTCAATCTCACACCACACACCCCTCTTTTTGGCCCTTTTTGTTCTTCTGTTAGCTCTTTTACACGTATCTCCAAAACATATTGGCTAAAAATTTTTACTTCTAGTGTAGAAAAAGCAAGGAAGCAGAAAGCATGATTTTAGGACACACAGTTTTGGGTATTTCAGAGCTTTCCATGGAGTCCAAACACAGAAAAATAGCAAGAAGAGAAGACCCAACATGCCAGCATCAAGAAGCTCAATTAAATGACCACAGTTCAGTCAGAGAGCCCAGTAATAACAACAATAATGTTCAGAAAACCTCTTCCATCCGTCCAACTTGGAAGCAGTTACGGAGCTGTTAGCCTACTTGTTTCTTTGATCATCCCTTTGTGGAAGCACACTATCTGGAGATGAAGAATCAGGTGGATTTTCATGCTGTAGGCATACATCAAAGATGGGCTGACATTTTAAATTTTAAATCAATTCCCAGAGTTATCTGGAAACATAGTCTTACTTTCCATGAAATCCCCAAAGCTGTTTCTATCTTTGCTTGAAAGCACTGCCCACATGTGTCTTGGTTTTGTACACTATCCGTGTTAGGCAAAACATTCAAACAGGATCTCAGCAATTAAACTTGCATTTCAGTGTTTTGCCTGAAAGGGATACAAGCACGCCCACGTTGAGAGGTAAAATCCAGGAGGCTTTCCAGCATATAGAAATTAAGTTTTTGGTCCAAGGAGGATGATCCTCTGTTTAGCTCCCTTCTCTCCTGAATCAAAGTACCTCCCCGAGGAGGCATCTTCTACTAGTTAGATTTTCCACTCCCTATAGGAATCTGCTAAGCCCTCCTCATCCTAAATGAATTTCAAGTTTCATCTCCCAACTCCCAGGAAACTGCTGTAACCGTCAAGCTGAGAAGGGACAACCACTACCTTTCCTCCCATTTGGCAAGGAGGTAACAGAAAAGTAAAAAAGTGCCCCTGGAAGAAAAGTTAGCAAAAGAGACCAAAAAAGACAGTTACTGAGTGGTTGAGGCGTTCCAATGAGAAGGAAGAGGCCAGGGTCTGGGTGTCTACTTTAGGGGCTTTTTATTCTTGTCTACCAAATGTCTAATATTAAAGGCACAACAGCAGAGAGCAGAGAATCCCTCTCCTTCCTTGCTCCTACCTTAGTGCCCAAACCCCTGCACACCACAGTCGTGTCCTACTTTCACACCCAGCTGGCACTTCTAAAGTTACCAACGTAACATTACAACGAAAAAAATCTCGTCATCAAAACTGACAAGGCAGGCAAAAAAATAAATTTCATATTTGTTTCCTGGGTGAGTGAATATTACTTCAATATTCAATTGAAATGTTTTTGTTGAGCATAATTAGCCTTCTAGGCATTTAAAAAAATAATTGGGGAAGCTTGAGGTCAAAAGGCTGTTGCACAGAAAGCCTGAATTTTGAAAACATTCCTGGCAAGTATTTTCTGACATATTCTCAGCCTCTTCATTCTCTGTTTTTGTTGTTCTTTTTTTATCCATGAAGGGTATATAAAGGGCATCTAAAACTTTAGTCAATAGATCCATTATTATGATTGGCTGAAAACCATAAAATGCATCCATCAAGCCATTGTGTTGCATCTTGTGTTAAATTACGGTGATAAATAGTCCTTTTTTCATGACGTCACCTACTAATCTATTCAGAAATCCATTCACCGCTGCCATTATGCATCACTCACACTCATGCCAGCTTGCTGAAAAATCCTCCACATGACACGGCCCTGCAAGACTGCGCGTTACTCTGTGGAGACAAATATTTTCTGTTGCTTTTATGTCCTATTGTGAAACAATTGTTTTTCTGGTTCCCAGAGTTACCCCAAGCGTGCAGTAATGTCCTCAGCTATCAGCTTTGGGCATTGTAGCTCATGTACTTTTAATTGTTTACAACTTACATCAGAACTGGATTGAGTCCATTTGTACTCATATTGTTTTATCACTACAAGATGATACATTTTGCCACCTTCTTCTAGGTCAAAATTGAATCCTATTGAGAGTCTTTGAACAGAGAACTAATATTCACAGGAGCTGAGCTGGGGATGTATAGCAATTTTATTATTATGTTTGGGATTTTGCTTTGAATTTAGACAAATCTTTCTTGTATAATTAGATTTCATAACACTTGAATTACAGCTTACAAAAACAACAATGAACAAGAATAAAAATATTTGGCTAAAATTACTTTAAATCAAATGACTGCCTCTGAAAACAAAGAACATTACCAGCTTTGGGTTTTCTTCATGTTTCCTTATTATTATAGATCCATCTTATCTTTTGTTTAAATAAACTGTCTTTTTCTTCCCTCATTTAGTAAAGAACAGAAGAGACAGGATAAGTCGAGGCCAGCTTTTATAAGATATTGCTCTTACATTTTTGGCACTAACTGAAGAAAATTAGGGATGTATTCTAAGGATTGAAGAAATACCTTGCATTTACAATTCTCATTCAAAATTAAAAAACAAAACCAAAATTGAGTTTATATCCTATTTCTAACATCTATGTGACATAAATGGAAAAAGTATGATGTGAAGGAGCAGTGTCAAAAGCAAGAACCAATAGCAAAAACATCATATCATTTCAGACTCATATAATCTTCTTTTCTTGTTATTATCAACAGTACAACATAAAAACAAAACTAGAGAAAGCATATACCACCTCTTCTTACACAGAATAGGCAAGGATCTGCATCACTTAAGGCACAGAAAGCAGCTATTCCCGTCCCCCCTCTCTTTGGTGTTTCCAGCACTACTAAATGTTGAATTAAGCCTGAGGGAAGTTGGCTTCAGCTCAAGATATGAACAAAAACCTAACCGATGTAGTAATGATTCTCCTCATTGGCCCTCTGAAGGAGGAATGGACCTACAATCAGGCTGAAAAGAGTGGGTGCTCTTATCAGCTGGACTTTTTTCACAGCTGCATCTGAGCACCACCCTTTCGTGTCCGTGTGGTTTTGATGGTGGTGATGCTGGAGAGAGCCTTCCACGTGTTACTAAATGCAGACCCACCTTTTCCTTATCCTACAGGTTGTAGATCTTCCACATTTCATCGCTCTAAAAAAGAAGGAAGGAAGGAAACAGAAAGAACAGTCTGTGCTCTTCCTATATGCCACCTGCCAGAAAGTAGCTATCACTTAGCTATAATCATGCCACCTGTTTTACATTCATGACAATCCGGGAGCAGTGGCACAATCCCACCTGCAGCACAGTGTTTCCTACCTCCTGCTCCACTGATGAAACATGTCTCCACATAATTAGCAGGAGAAAGTAAAGTTCTTTCACCTGCACTGCTATAACACAAGAATAGAAGGAGCTGCCTCCAGAGACACACCAACCTTTTATGTACACCACTTTTTGCAGCGCCATCAAAAATGCACAGCAAGAAATAGCTTGGTTCCTTTCTTTACGCATAGTCTTTCCTTGTTATTAAGGTACTGGTTCCAAAAGGTTTGGGGGAAAAAAGCTGAAAAGTGAAAATTATCATTCTAATATTTAGAAGAAGGGATTTAGCCTTCTGAATCATCCCCAAATGATTATGCAGAAGAACTATACTTAAACCTAAAGCTCACCAATATACTAAATCCTTGTAATAGAATCCGCAGAGCTACTTAGCAGAAGAGAATAATGCCTCGTGCCCCTTTTTCTCTCATTCCTGTTGTAGCTCTAACCTCCGCCCTATGTCACTACTGGTACTGGTAAAATGATGAAAGAAGGCACTGTACAGTTAATAAATTGGATTGGATTGGAAGGACTAAATACCTAAATATGTCTGAGCATTCAGCAAAAAGATTTGAGGTGGAAGAAGGAATTTTACTTCTAGAACCCCTAGAAAGCCATGAAAATGTAGAAATACAGCTGAAATACTTTTGGGGAATGCAAATTGTCAACATAATTTTCAAATTCTTTTCAAATTCAAATTCCAGCTTCTGTTGAGAGCTGATGTACAGTACATAAGGTACACTTTGGGTAGCGTCAGCTAGGAACATTTATAGAAACTTTCTTTTTTTTCATCCATTGAAAAAGTAAAGCCTAAGTATGATACATTCAAAAATGATTTGCAAAATTTTGGCTTTTGCTTATGTAAGCACACTGTCAGCTGAAACTCCCCACTGAAGAGACTCATGAGACGTGAAACTTGGAAACTCACTTGAAGGGGCTGACCAGACCCAAACATTTGGAAAAGATCCATGCTAGGTGAACAACTGGAACTTGATAAAAGCAGAATCGACACAAATATTTTCTTCACATTTGATTATCTCTCAATTTATATTTTCAATTGAAACCAGAGGTCCAAATGCTGAGATACAAATGGGGAATAAAAGGTGGGGCTGATGCGGTGTTAATCCAAGAGCAGGGAAGCATCCAACATCTCTGAAATGACCTGTTATTGTGAACAAATTTCACCACAACTGTACCAAAACACACTTTGAGAATGGCATTCAGAGCCTAATTTTCAGAGGCACTTAGCACTTATTGGTCCTGTCCAGAGGATTCAAATAAGGCTAGGACTGTACAGGTACAGAAAAAATAGCCACAAAATTTAGACAGCCTTTTTGCTCTACACCTTCGTATTTTGTACCTTCAAAACCTGATTATAACATGGTTTAGTTCTTCCCTGCTTCATAAGGGTAATAGCTGCTGATGACTGAGGCAATAAATACCATCTTGAAGAGCATCACATGAAAAACCAGCAATTTTACATTTTCAAAACACCATATAGACATTACCTCATTGAGTGTTATTTACAGCTAGTTGCAGCAGCGGATAGCTCCTTTTCCAAGAGACGTACCATCGCTCTATGGAATCAAGTACACTTGTCTAACTCCACTGACTTCTGAGGGACTATTTCCATGAGGCAAGAGATGTATTTATCCCACTGCCGGCTGCCCACTGTATTCACCTGCTAAGTATCTATAGTACTAGGTGATAGTATCTATAGTACTAGGTGATAATGTGCTATTCTGTTTTCAACAATCCAGAGTGCAATGGAATACACCATTAATTCTGATAGGTCTGTGAGGACACCTTTGAAAATGTTTTAAAAGATAGATTAGTGTCTCATCAAGGCAGAGATTAAGTGAAAACACTTTCAAATTTGTCATGCGGCGTTGTATCTGTTGGGTTATTTATTATTTCGTAGCGCATGCAAAGTAATAGGATCAAATACACTTTAGAGACTCCTCGGAGATATGAATGCCTTTTAGTGTATTTAAATATACTGGCCAGCAAAACTGCAGCTTGGCATTTTACTTTCTTCCTAAGACAACAAAGAGATTGTCACTGCCCATGGAGACAATGCAGCTCCCTGACCAAGTGCGCCGCACATGTTGGTTAAGAAATCGAAATTCTCCCTTCTTCGCCTGGCTAGACATGTTCCTACTCTGCAGAACAGCCATCCTACGTACTGTGTTGCATCACTCGCACCTCTCCTGAAGTTTAAATGTTAGACCGATTTTGAGATGCTGTCTTTCAGCGTCTCTGTTTGCTAGGCACTGGGCAAACGCTAAACACGCGGCTGGAGCTGGCCACCGCCGCTGTCCTGCACACATTGCGGCTTCTCCTTCACAGGCACAAGTGGGGCAGAGGGATGGATGGAGCAGACAGCAATGTAATGGAAAAAGAACTTCCTTCTCCATTCTCTCTTCTTCGTATGATTTCACATAAGCAAATATGGGAAGTAATACCACAGCATATTGTTTGCAATATGCTCTCTTGGCCATAGGGAAAGGAAACAGTTCAGGGATTCTTTTAAAAGCAGTTAGCATGACATATAGTCTTTATATTTTGCTTAGATGATGCCTTCCTTCTGCTCGTCTTATTTATTTAGGTTTCAAGTCCTCTTAGCAAGAGTGCTCCTCTCAAATACATTTTGAAAATCCAGTAAATAGTTCTACTGTAAAATAATTAAGACGTTATTAACATTCATCCTTACAGCTTCTCGCTCCCCTAATTTCCTTGCCAAAATGTTCTGCTGCAAACACAAAGTTGAATGTTCCCTGCCGTAACACTTGCCTTTCTCCAGACACTTTGTCTATACAGGACAATTAAAGAAAATCAGAATGACAGTGATTATCAAAGGCAAAAGATAATATCATATTCAAAGAACAAAAATAGGATATGAAACCTCAAAATATCTTTACACAAATATCAAAGCTAAAAAGAAGGAAAGGGAGTTAAAAAGAAATTATTAAGTAACAAAAGGCTTTTTTCCCAGGCCCTTCAGATCACTCATGGCATTGTGATTTGAAAAGAGGATGACAGAAAGAGAGTAGGAGGTTGTCTAAAATTTTACACTGGAAGCAAACAGGTACAGACAATGAGAGAATAAGTGTGCTGAAAACTGCGGTTCTCTACTAAGAAATGTTAACGTACAAGTCAAGCCTATAGAAGGCGAAATCGCCATAAACAACAAAGGGAAAATGTAGATGTGACAGACAGAGAGATGCCAGGCAACAATCAAAGAAAACAGATATATAACCTAGTTATTCAGACATACAGTATAACTCCTATTATCCTCCCATTATTATGAGGATAGTGGCATGTGCCGGGAAGTCATACACAATGTCCCAGGACACACTTGAAACACAGCAGAGAAGCTCTTGACTTCAAGGATCCTATATTCAGTCTCCAGTGAAGACACAGGGTGAGGTATTACAGATCTAAAGAATATCATATAGTTAAAAGCTGTCAGAGGAGAAAAGGGGAGATCAGCTGTCTTGAGAGATAAGCCGAAACATAGGCTCTCCACAGAAATATACAGAAATTAGGACTTAACAAGGTTCCCACGCAGAAGATGACTACAGATCTGACACACAAAATTTGTGTTCTCTATATTTACTGCTTAAAGGTGCGTATTTTCTCACAAAAGCTTTTATCCTAGTTAAATAAGCTTTACTTTTGGAAGGAGGACATCTAGTCAGTTAGTCATTACCCCTAACTAATCAGAGGGGGGAAGAGAATTTGTCAGTCTTGCTGTGGTAATAAGTTTGTGTAAAAACCTGCAGGTCATCTTTTTGTCCCATTTGCCAATTGCAACCACAGCCACGTTGCCCTGTATCAAGTATAGCCTACTTAAAAAGGGACGCACTCCTTTAAAAAATAAGTAAAGACTAAGCAGCGTCATTTGTAGTGTAAGACAGAATGGAGTTCTCCTCCAGCAAGAGATTTGCAAGGGCTGAGCTACTGGTGAAGAGAATGTTAAGTCAGAGGAGTATTGTCAAGTATTAGCTGCTTCTCTCCTAGTTTTCAAAGCAATCCTTTTGTTACTCTTTTGTGTTTTTATTAATCTCTAACAAATTGGATTCCAGCAGAAACTCCAGCTTCTTTTCCCAATCTTTGCCCGTGCAGGATACCTCCCTCCTTTTACCGGCTAATCTGGTAGCTTGCTTCTGGTTCTGATCTCAGGCTGTCATTTGGGGATAAATTCTACCTGCGAGCCAGGCTGCACTCCATCAGCTGCATGCACTAAATAACAGAAGCATGCGCTCAGTGAAGTGCCAGCATTTCCAGTGTCCGCTTCAGGCTTGTCGGGAGAAATACACAGGGCGAGCACCCTTAGCTGATCAGTATTGAGGTAACAAGAGACAGGCAAAGTTTAAAATTTAATATCCCATTTCCAGCACCCTTACAAATACTTTGTCCAAACAGGAATCCCAAAAGGAGTGAGAGAAAGAATTTTTTATTTCCCCAGAATCACAAGCTAATATATTCCCCTGTGAAGATGGAGGAAAGAGGAATACGTATTTCAGTCTGATACCTCCACAGCACTTTGTAAAAACAAACCAATTTCTCGGAAAGAGTTGTCATTCGGCAGCTATTTCCCAACGTTTCCTTTATTCCAAACCCATTTCAGGTACTGTACTTTACACCTCTACATGCAGGTTAAAATATTTTACAACAGCTACGTTTCAACAGCAGAATACAGTCACTCAGTAGACAAAGATGTGCTCAGAGCTTCATGAATACATTCAGCAGTTAGGAACTGGGGAGAGAGGAGCACAGGGAAATGGATTTAGTGTTTGCATTCATTTCTGGGCATGAAACATTTTTCTCTCATTTAAAGAACTGTATTTGACTAGTTTGACATGTTGAAGATCCAGCTGGAGAGCAGCACCAGATGAGACCATGCTTACCAGCAACAAGACAATGTCTCCAGTGCATGTTTCCTTGCCAGTGGTTTCTAGAAAGTGACAGGCTGTGCGGGGATCCGCGTATCAGCTGTTTCATTGGGCTCCTTCTACGTTCAGGCGCTTGAGAAGGCACACGCTGGTGAACTCACCCAATTGCTAAGTGGATCAGCACTATAATAGCAAACTGGGGGAAAACTTCCACAGGAGGATTAGAAAGATGGCAGCAGAGCCCTCCCGATGCATAAAATACTGTCTACACTAAGGGCTGTGTCGCACTAGGAAGCAATACTGACCACTCTATTATGTAGACAGGACTACTGCGATGCTTTGACTACATCTGTGGTAATAAATCCAGTAGTGCCAGGGAGCGTTCCTGGCCACTGAGACAAGATTGCCTACACTTAAGTTATCAGCACTCCCTCTAGCCCAGCTTGGACCAGGCTCAACTACTACTCTCCCAAACAGTTCCTGGGTGCAGTTCAGGACTTAGCGCAGGGTAGGTGCCATTCCCAATTAGCAATTTATAATAGTACAGAGGTAGCCCAAGCATCTAAAGGCTCCAGAAATTAAGAGGATTATGTTTTTATGTACGGGTGGATACGTTTGTAACTATATGCATAACCAAGATTCCCATAAAAGAAAGGACTGAATGCAGCGGTCTGAAGCTTAAGAAGGTAAATTCCCATACCTGGGACCCGCTCTCTTTAGTTAAATATGTAGTTTAAAAATTCAGAATCGTATTCAAGGATAAAAACCACCCTTTTCATTTTCTCTTTCTATATGGTTGTCCACCCCACATACATTTTTGATTCTTATCCATCATCGGGACAGTGATTTCTAATTCTAGACATCTGACATCCACCGGGCAATTCAGAGCACGGTTTTAATGTAGGTAAATCCAAACTGTCCTCTGGAGGAGCCTCTCTCTCTGTCCACTGAGTATTTATTGATGAATAGGTCCATATCCCTAATTTAGATATCTGGATTTGGTGCTTAAAATTAAGCAGACTCAACATTCACCAGAGTTTGCATTGAAGTACCTAGACTGTTGGTAGCTTTCCACAAACATATACTATATTGAATCATTCCTCTGTTCAGTAATCCTGATCAACAAGAAGCTTCAGCCACAAAAAGATGCCCTTCCCTTTTTCCATGTCTTTGTTTTATAGGGAAAAAAATCGTAAATACAGGTTCAAATTATATCCCTATCAAGGACCTCTGGTGGAAAACTTCAAAGAAGAGTTTGACAGTGAGGCAACCGATGCCTATGCCCTCATCCTCCAGCCTCTGGGACACAGTATTTCTCTTGCTATGAGCCGTTTTGTTCTTCCCTATTATACTGAACTTCTTCCTTGACTCGCTACGAGCTGTAGCGAGCTTCTGTCACTTCCGATTAAGCTGCCTCCCTGGAGCACATGAGGATTGGCACTGGTCTGCACGTACATCTGCTCATGGCTAGGACCATCAGGCACTTCAGCATCAGCGTTTCTGCACGAGGCAGCTAGTGGTAAGTCTGAGGCCAGAGGCCAACAGAAAGAGAAAGATGCTCATCAGCTTTCACAGACTGGTCCTGTCTTTTCACCCTTGATTAGTCAGCTCTTAAATATCTTAGCTGGAGGATGCCACTCGCTCCCCGTTTGATTGAGAAGGTGGGCAGAGCTGCTAGTGTCAAGGGACAATAGATGCTACTGTGTTTCTGGCTTTTCTCTGAATAATACTGACTGCCATTGATATAGTCGCTGGTGTTGTCTTTTTCTCAGCTGTCTTAGGTCAGCAGCTGCTAACTAGTTTGATAAGAAGCGAACTTCGATGTGCCTACAGATCACAAGGAAAAGCAAGGCCACAAGTCTCCTCTGCTGAAGCTGAGAGGTCAGTAGCAGCTCCTTTAGTTAAAATACATTTTATAATGCACAGAAATACATAACTGTTGGGTTGAACAGGAAATTGCTTTCTCACTATGGAAGCTAAGATTTAGAAAGAACATATAATTCCTCAACACAGCAATGAGAAAACTTGCCATGTACCAAACTGAAACTATCTCACTTGTATAGAAGAATTATCTTATAGATGGCAAAGATTCTTTCCAAGCTGCACTACATTTTGCTTCTTTCTATGTTTTAAATTATTTTTCATACAATATTTCTGAAATCGTTTAAAAAAATCAGATGCCTAATGCTGCATTTACCAAATCTCGAAAGAGTAAATTGGTAACAAATTTCCCTGCATGTTAGATAAGCTTTAGAGGACACGAATGGCCAACTGGACACAACTCACCAGAAATAAATAAATGAATAAATAAATAAATGCAATACGGACAAGCAGTCAGAATCTCTGTCAAAGATGCACGGTGCCTTGGGTATAAATCAGTGTAGCTCCACTGACTTTAATGACATCAGGCCAGTTAAGACAGCTTGACACCTAACTCAGTTTGGGCTGTTAGCAGTACCATCAAAGACATAATCAGCTGCTTTCTGGTGTTTGCCTAGCTGCTGGGGCCAAACACATAGTCTTCATCTGCACCGAAAAATAACTCCAGGTCACCCAAAAAGAAAGTTAATGTATGTGAAAAGCGTTCACGTTTTTGTTTGAAGTGAGGTAAATGAATCTAGACTGTTGGGTTTTTTCCCAAAAACAAACACCAGGAGTGTATTAAATTATTTTTCTATAACAACAAGGCTCAAAATTTAAAACTTTTTCATTATAATTTTTAAGACACCACAATTCTTCACTAACACTCTGGCTGGATAATGCTTCTGAGATGATCTAACCAGCTATTTCAAATCGGGGGATGTGATTAGATCCTAAGTGGCTTAAGACCTGGCTGCTTTGGAAAGCTCTTCTCTTCCTATTGTCCTATCAACAAAGATCAGCAAAACTGCTAGACTTGGAATCCCTTTCATATAAACAACAGGAATTGTTTTAGCTTTGTATTCCACACAGACAATCCTCAATTTTGGAATTTTATCCTTTCTGATTCAGAGAGCCACTTTATTAACCGTCTGGGGGTACGGCAAAGACTATCTGTTTTAATTAAGCAATTCAAGAAGTGGGCAGCTGAAGGCCAAAGAGCCTGTGTTATTATTGCTATGATTACTTTGAAAAAGTATTATTTATTTGATAGTGCTTGCTGATGCATACTTACTTTTTGTATTGTTATATGAAGTTGCTCAGAAAATAGGACAGCCTTCTTTTAAATATTGAATAAATCAAAATAAACAGCAGTATGTTAACAGAGGACAAAGGCAGGGACTGGCACGGTAAAGACTACTAAGACTTGGCACTATCCTAAAAGTTATCTATTATTGTATGAACAGACAAACAAAGCACATTGCATGGGGACTGTCGTGGTTTAGCCACAGCCGGCAACCAAGCACCACCCAGCCGCTCACTCACTCCCCCAGAATTGGAAGGGTAAAAGCGAGAAAACTCATGGGTTGAGATAAAGACAGTTTAATAGGTAAAGCAAAAGCTGCGTACACAAGCAGAGCAAAACAAGGAATTCATTCACCACTTCCCACCGGCAGGCAGGTGCTCAGCCATCCCCAGGAAAGCAGGGCTCCATCAAGCTAACGGTTACTTGGGAAGACAAATGCCATCACTCCCAACGTCCGCCCCTTCCTTCCTCTTCCCCCAGCTCTATATGCTGAGCACGACGCCATATGGTGCGGGATGTCCCTGGGGTCAGCTGGGGTCAGCTGTCCCGGCCGTGTCCCCTCCCAGCTCCTTTGCACCCCCAGCCACTCGCTGGTGGGGTGCGGGGAGAAGCAGAAAAGGCCTTGACTCTGTGTAATCCCTGCTCAGCAGTAACCAAAACAGCCCTGAATTACCAGCACTGTTTCCAGCGCAAATCCAAACCATAGCCCCATACTGGCTGCTATGAAGAAAATTAACTCTACCCCAGCAAAAAGCAGCACAGGGACCCACGAATTTTTGTCTTACTAGGATACACTCTTTGTGGTTTTATCTCTGATCACAAGTAAAGATGACTTAGACTTTTTTACTAAAAGGGTTGACAAACTTTGAGAACAAACATTCACTTCATAAAATATAGACAAAAGAAAATATAAAATTACTGGGGCCAGAGCCTCTTGGGCCTGACAGAACCACGGACTGAATTCATCTTTGCTGAAATGACTTAACTTTTGAGAGTCTTGTGGAAGAACAGTTTGTTGAATTATAGATTGTAATGGTTCCTTCCAGATGCTGTTTTCCTTAAAAGGTGTCCTTTTCCTTCTTTCCCTAATTCGCAGCCATGTTCCCTGACAATTCCTTCCCAGTGGAAGCACTAGTTATGTTCCCTGTTCTCTTTGGCATACGATGTATTCACTGCTTCACCCTAAAGAAAACTTTGCCCAGATTTCACTTTTCCCTATATTCAGAAATTGAGCCCGTGTTTCAAAGCATGTTCTATATCTAAAGCTATGCCTTCGCTTTGCAGCGAGTTCCAAGCTTATGCCATTCCACCTGCAATTCCTTCAGATTGTAGCACCACTGGCTGAGATCAAATGAAGCACACAGACCATTTGACATAACCAATAAAGCCATTTGACGCCCACATTAACACATCCTTTTTGTAAGACGTCATTTGACAAAAACACTGGGGCAAGTGATAGGCAAACTATGCAGGTTAGAAAATACCAATTCTGTACATTTGTTAGGGGCCTTTTAAAAGAAAATGTGCCATTATAAGATAATAGCTGTGTCTAAGGTTCATAAAGGAACATAAAGAAGTGAGGTGTTCAAATTACGTTCCTCACTTCTACTGTTTCTGCTTAACTGGTCATCTATCCAAGACTACCAAATATTGTAAAGTCTATTTTAGCACCACAGAAATGACTGGCAATAGCAGCAATGAGACAGCAACAATGACAGACTGTCCCCAATGAATATTCCCCCATAATAAAACCACACTTACAATCTGTGCTCCTCCCGTGTTTTCTCAAGGCATCATGAATCTAATACTCAACTACTGTAAATCACTGTAGCTGCGCAGTGATCACCAATTTAAAACAGATAAGGATCGGTCAATGAGTCTTTAATGAGAGCTGGTTTATCACTATTGTTTTTCTGCAATTGTTACACAGAAATGCCATAGGAAGAAAACATTTAAAAAGCCATCTGATGTAAAAAACCCATAAATAATATCAAATAAAAAACTGGTACATGGAAAAAGCTCAAGAACCTAATCTAGTGCTCAGGTACATTGCTTCTGCAACACGGCACCTGGGAAGCTGTAGGGCTCTGCAGGGAACCCACAGTCTGTCAGCTGTCATTGTATTTTGAACTCTGTTAGAGGACCCAGTATCATTGATCCGACCAAATACAAAGCTCTGGAAATATCACATGCAGATCTAGGGAAATCTCTGTTACCTCTTCTACAGCCACAGAAGATGTCACATGCAGCACAACCAAAACAGATCCCACAGGGGGTTTGGGAAGCGGGATTTAGGGAATCTGCACAGCCCTGGGATGCAAACTTAGAATAACAGAGGCATCAAACGCTTCCATGTAACTTCTAAATATATTTTTCTGTCCTGCTTCTCCCACTTTCTCCTTTTCAAGCAGGATTTCGTCCCTTGTTAGGTATTTCTGAAGCTAAAAAACCGACTCCTCTTCCTTACAGAACTGAAAAGCCAAAGTAAGAACGTGAGCCTAAGCGTGAGCGCGTCCGCAAGCCTGCAGCACGATGAACCTCCGCGGTATCTAAGCTCTGGTGGTAACAGGCTTGCTCTGCACCCAGGCATTTCTTGGTATGATTTGTTTTTATTTTTCCTAACAGATATTGCTAGATTTGCACATGAGCAGCTCATACGCTGCCATGGTTGCTACGGGGAGGGATTGGTGTACTTCCCATCGCCTCCATCCATTGCGCTATGCAAATGGGTTCTATCCCTAATTTGTAGAGGTGTGTATTAAGTTTTGAGGCAACTAACCGTTCACCAATAACATATGTCCGTCTTTGAAAAGACACATTTATTTTCCTCAAAGATCTTCCAATTGGTTCACTATGTATTTAAATAAGAAATACAAATATGATAATATAACTATAGAGTACGAATCCAATTTTACTATGGTAATTGTGTTCCTTACATTTCTAAAAAATAGGTAGGGCTCAACGAAAAGTCTTTCAAACAAGCGTTACAAACCTACAGGCGCTTATAGATAAAATCACATGTAAAATTTCATGTTAAGTAATAAAGAGTTAATGGTAATTAAAAAACCACATGACTTTAGTAATTGCTGAATCATTTTTTTAATTCAGCACTTCCATTTATAATGCTAGATTTTTTAATTTCACAGAAGCTTTGCTTATTATTAAACATTTCCGAGAAGGTTTACAGCCATAAATTGTGGATTTGTCTGTATACAGCACTTCTATTGTTATGATTTAACCTAAAGAATACTAAATTAAAATTGATTTACTAAATAGGTTAAGGATAGCATACTTATTCAAGATTTCAACCCTATTTCATGCTTAGACAGGCAGATCTTAATTATACACAAAAGAATACAAATGTTATTAGCATGATAATAATTATTTAGAAGTCGTCCTCTTTAAAAAAAATTAAAGCAGTATTGTCATTCGTGCAGCCACATTTTTCAATAGAATGACAGCTACGCGAGTCATAGATATGTTCAAAGAACATATACAATATTCAAAGCTGTGCAGCCGACATGTTATCAGGATAAGCTAGAGTAGGTACTGCCAGAAACGCACTGCACACTAATCATTATGTCCTACGCATGGTACTACATGCAAATACAATCCTTTGTGACATTTTGTCAAATATTTTGAGGTTTCTATACTTATCGTTTTTCCCTTTGCACTCATTAACATACAGCCACCCAGAAACCGGAGTCGCGAATTGTTTGTACTTCAGTTCTTCACAAGGATAACACCATGACGAATTAATGAAAGGGAAATTACAGATTTAAGTATTTCCAAGCCTAACAGATGAGTCGAAGGGCAGCAAAATTTAAGTTCGCATTTGCAGCCGGGTTTCCTCGTAACTGATGGAGAAAATGCAGTGTTTCAGTCTGTATCTGTGCTCTTAAAGATGTAAACATTACATACAGTACCCAGCACATGACATACTCGATAAATCAATTTATAGGTCCTGCATTTTACTAGCCCACGCTGCAGGTCAATACTTACTGTCAATGAGCCCACATTCTATCAGATTGAGAAAATGTAAAAATGGTTCAGGACTAAACAGTTGGCTACCGTACAGCGATGCATTTCTCAACATTGATTTGCCAGAAGTGTTTCTGTTGTCTTGTTGCTCTAGGCTGGCATTTTTAATTATTTCTGAGACAAATGGATCATTCATACCCAGAAAATCTGTAGGGCTTCTTGTCAAATTAATAAAAAAAATAATGAAAGTAGTCATTTTGGACTGCACACTGTCAAAATACCTGAAAAGCTCTCCAGTAATCTACATGCTTAAGCAAACTAAAATGCTTCTCCGTGTTATTTTAAATCCTAAGTACTATGACATAAAATAGATTGTATAGTGTCCATTGTATACAATGACACCTACTGTGACAAAACCGACTATGTTTAATGACCTTTTTAAATCTTATACCTAGAGTCCATAAAAGCATTGTAATTCAGTTGTAAAACACACTTTAATAATCAAAATGCAGCTGTTAAAATAGCATTGCTCATAATTCTAACTTCAGGCAATTTTTTTGTTTTTAATGCAGAAGAGCAGACCACAGTTTAAAATTCCTATGAGGTCACTATTGGCCATTACAGTGGTTTTTTGCAACTTAATAATAGATGTTTTAAAGTTTAAGTGCAGCCTCAGGCACTCATAAGCATTTATTACAAATTGCTGGTTGCCTCCCTTATGCAGAGAGGAATAACATTTACATACAGTAGCACAGATTAATAAGATAAAAAATTTGAAAAAGCCGTCAGTCAGGGAGTGAAACTGGTGCTAATAAAGCCCACTATATTCTTCGGAAATATCAAGCCGTCTGTTCCAATATTTTGCCATTCCCCATGAGGTATACAAATCCAAATCAGATAAGACTCAAGCAATGCCAAAGACATGCTGCTCTGCTCTCCAGTGGCATCCAGCTGAATCTTTTATTTATCTTCAGAGCAATTGTACATTCGCGTCTACGAAAGACTGAAATAAACCAAACATCCCTCATCTGAAAGTTTCATAAAATGGGGCCCACTTCTTCCTTGTTTGCTAAACCATGATTAGCGACGACGACGCAGCGCAAAGTGCGTGCTATAGTAAGTATATCTAATAGCAGGCATGGGACCGCTATAGGAAAGGCTAGTTAAAAAGCACCACGTCTTGCTCCACTTTAACACGATGCTCACATGAAACAGAACACGGAGGAAATCAAATTGCTTAAGCAAAGGAAATCCAAGTAGTCGTACACTTTTCTGCTTTATATTAGAAAGACAGCTTAGCAGCCAGGCTGCCAAAGACATTAGGCAAGGTAAAGCGCAATTCTTGTAAAATAGCACACACAATGTGGCATTATGATTAAACTGCAAAGGTACTTGTTATAACAAATCACTTTGTAAATCAAATAAACTACAGCATAAAAAAAGAACATAAAATCATTTCTGCACCCTTGTAATGCCAATAATTTTAAAAGTACGGCATTAAGAATAGGAAGGCAGGAGGAGACCAATCAGTAATTTTTAGTAAGATTTCTCCCAAAGATAAAACACATTTATTTACTCGAGTATTTGTACGACTCTCCTCCTGAGCAGGGCTGCGAATCGAAGACAAAAAAGAGATACGGTTTCCTTCTCATTTTTCTTCAAGAACACTGTCATATTAACATTGAATAATTACTAAAAATTGTAATACACTGGTGTAATATTACCTTTTGCCAAATTGCATTAATCAAAAAGTGAGCCCACTGCAATCAAGTAATTAAGTGTAAAAAAATTCGGCGTATTTGCATAGCATATCTTCCCAGGATTGTTTGCCGTACCACAGTGGTTTTAACTCCTGGGTTTTTTTGTTTTGGTTTAGTTGCAGAGATGCCAAGCAAAAAGGTAAGCAAATGGGAGTAAAACAGTCGATGCGTAGTGGTGAAAGCGAAGCGCCCAAGACCGGACGAGGAATGACAGCCACCTTGCCTACGCTGAGTGTGTGCACAATAAAATAAATCCTGCTTGACCTCCTCAGGAAAGCAGACTATTGTTCACCAGGAGAAGTAGTAAACACGGCTGCTTAATTACACACAAGCAAGCACTCTGCTACATCGGGCTCATGATACAAAAATAAGGAGTTTCTTGTTCTGGTGGGTTTCTTTCAGGGGGGAAAAAAAAAAATCGTATACATAGTAAAGATCATTTCAGGTATATATTAAACTAGGAAAAGTCAGAAAGAGCTCCTTTGTATAATGTCACAAAGCAACCTTTAATGCTAATAGAATAAATGCACACACAATTATTTTTATAGTCTTTTGTCTCCCAAGTTTATTTTAGAGGTGAGCAAAGGTTTCTTTTCCAGATCAGCACCTAAACTTGTAGAATCGCCGTGCCAAAAAAATTATTAATTGGGAGGATGAATTTTATTAAAAGAATGGGGATTTTTGCTGAGATTTTTTGTTTGTTTGTCGGAACAGTGTCTGGAAAGCGTGGTTTCCTCCACCAGTCTATCCTAGGCTAGCTGTGAATAGTGCCCATTTTGAGATTAGGAGATTAGGTTATTCATCACTTGAGATGCTCCCTGCTGTGCTGCTACTATCAGAGCGCAGCCAAATCAAAACATCTCTGGAAGGCATTTCAGAATAATTGAATGCATCATAATTTCCCTATTAATACATATCTCATATTACAGATTATGCATGAAATGTTCACATTATCTGTTACTTTTTGTTAACGTCTTGCTCCTTGCCAGTAAATTTAATACACAGAGTGAATCAGCATGCCGTGATGAAGGGATAGGTTACTGATAGCCATTTTTTCAGGATTCAGTAGAAAATTAAAGTAAATCGATCATTTTATAGCCCCACTGGAATGTCTACAAGGGCATGTTGCTAAGCAAATGGTAATTTAAATGTACTGTGTAATTTTTCTAAGCAATTTACTGAAAGCAGATTTTATTTCTCACTTACTTAATATCAGATGCTCTTTATCTGTTAGTGCATGATGTATCAGTTATAGAAAAATTATTAATCTATGGTTTAATCAAATGGCAAATATACAGTGATTTGACAGCTAGTTGTATACATATTAGGATGTCTTAATTCACATGAATTACAGTAATATCACTTGCTATTATCTTAAAAGACACAAGATGATTAAATTACATACATAAAAAACACAGTAAGTTCCAGGTAAGTCAGCATAAATCCTAAAGAAACAGTAATCCAGCTGTCTACTACATTTCACAAAAAACAGTAATACTTGTCATTTACATTTTATTTTATTTTTTGCATGAATAGGTCTACTCTTTCAAAAGCTATCTAGCAACTGAAAATACAGCACCCGTTACCGTACCTATAGAATTCACCAGAATTAAAAATGAAACTGTGAAAACAAAAATTGGGATGGGATTAAAAAAATGTCATGAATGTTTCAAGGCGATTAATTACCAGCTGGATGGGAGCTGTGCCCAATTTATATATTCAGTGCACATATACTGCTTTTAACAAAGAATATTTAACATATACCTCAGGTAACTCCTAGCCCTTATTTAGGCAAAATGCCAGTTGGCTTTCAGTGCAAATTTTGCCTTGAAGGCAGAAGGATCAGGTTCATTAGAGTATTTTAACTTTAAGAATGATTCCAAGTATGTGAATAGTTTAAAAAACAAATAAGGCCACAGAAAATAATCTCCCTCTCCCCGCCCCCCCCCCCAACTCTGAAATGTGCTTGATGACAGCCTTCATTTTTATGAAATACAAAGAAGTCTCCATTTATCCTTCAGGTTCCTTAGAATGAACGTAGGGTCCTCCTACTGCTGATGCACAAAATGTATTATTGTCATTAATGAAAAAGTTAATGGGCCATTTTCTTATATATCAATTTACATTTTACAATTTGAGTATACAAATGATATGTACAGCAGAGAGCTGATTATTTTTGCTCAAGGAAATAGTTTTAATGTGTTTTATGGACATCAAATGTTGTGAATAATGATGCATCCACAGAATGCAAATAGGATGACAGTTCTTGTGCTGTGATCAACAGTCCTTGGATAAAAGGTCTGCAGCGACAATAATATTCTATGGAGGGTCTGAACAGTAAAAAATGGGAAACAAGAGGATACCATGATGTTCAAAATGTACATCAGGAGATAGATTTGAAATTGTCACTAACATCATTATTTCACAAGTACAGCGTAATGGCAATTTACAAGTGAAATATACTCCAAAATCCCATTTTATACAGTGGTGTTTCACAGCAAATGGATTGTCTAGCCTTTTTTAATAGCTTTTTCTCAGGTTGAAACTTTGGTTTTTAAGCAAATATGCTTATCTAGTGCATGCCCTGTGTTACATGAGGCCAGCAAAAATTTATTAGTAGCATCTCCCGGATGTATTAGACTGTTAATCTTACAAGACAGCCTGTGCAGGTAGGAGTGACCACACTACATCTCTCCATGCTGTGGCACTTGGCGCAGGGTGCAGTCCCTCAAAAGATTCAGGGTGGCCCCGGTACCATCTCTGTCAAAGGCTGCTTTTCCTAGAAGACGACTTTTACTGATTCCCAACAGAAGGTCCCAAAGGGGACTGGCTGCATCCATAGGATTGAAGTGGTCACTACTGTGGGGGCCTAAAATCACACTGATCCATATCCCCTAGTAGAGGAAAGATTTAGAGCAGCTCTGCCTAGTAGGAGAGCTGAAGTGCATCCCAGTTATGTGTACCACAATTCTCTACCGCACTCACAAGGAAAATTTCATATAATATATTTGGAATACACTTGAAAACGAAGGTACAAGATACATGAGATCAGACAGCACTAAAGCGTTAAAGTGTTTCCTTCCACAGCACTGTACTAATTTTCACCAGGATATGTTTGTAGATTGTTACCAGACCTACAAACTGTTTTCTAGAGTTTCTCACTACAGCTATAAAAGTAGGTGCAATTATTGCAGTATTTAAATTACTGCTTATGCTAGAGCAATCCATGTTAAATTGCAACATAGGATTTTTATTTCTTTTTCCCCCAAATCCAGTGCTGACAAACAAACTATGCTGTGCCAGCACTCCTCAGGTAGTTTCAGATTTCAAGATATACTACAGTTACAGTGGCCTGTGTAAATCAATCTTAACCCACTGTATTAGAAACAGAGTTACCCAAAAGATATTCAGTCCATAAAGGTGGCGGTGGGGGAGTCAGAACAGATGTTGTGGTGTGGTTCACCTTTGCTACATGTGCTGTGTGCAGTGCCCCATAACTACTGGCTATGTCAGCTGTAAGAGAAAAGGGATGTCAGGCTCACAGAGATTTTTTTAAAAGACATTTTAAAAAAGTAGAAAGCATAGCTGGTCTGCAAGCATAGCTAAAGCAGCATGATGCTCCTCTAAAGGCTCAAATGTTGCCAAAAGACAACTACATGCCACATTCTAAAAGCTACACAATATTCTGCATAAAACCCCTGCCAAAATACTTTCCTTAGTCTCCCAGAACTACTGGGTGTTGCACCTGAGCATCATTATAAGAAAAGAAAATATAGTTATTGGATGTTCATTGCTATGTGCCCAAATTAAAATCAAGGTGATAACTAGAGCTGTACACGAGCTGAAATACTGTGTATAGATACAGATACATGAACTGGGTTTGGGAAACCTCCAGGAAACTCTAGTATGCAACTTCAAACAGATCTTCCCCACTTTCCAAAATTCAGGCTGATGACATGTAGAGGCTCCAGAGCTCTGTCTAGAAATCAGAATCGTGAACAAATTCAAGTTGATGCCATCCAATTGACAAAACCTGGAACGGCAGATGCAGGGCCTTGCTCTCTAGTACCCCCGGAGGTTTCTTCTCAAAAAGGGAACAGGACTGATTTTCCTTTAGGCATATCCTAGCTACCCCTGACATGGGAACGAGTGTACAGAGCTCACTGGTGGCACTTTCAGTTTGCATTCGGGTAGGCGGGAGGACAGCAAAGCCTCTTGGCCACCTTTGATGCTCTCCTTGCAATCGAAAATTGGGTAGTGCACGTTTGTCGCTATTGATCCTTGTTTTTAGGAGACCAGTGCTGATTATTCCACATTTGCAACAGTGTAATTCAGATGAAGTCTATCTGGTCACATCAACAACAAAAAAACGCTTTTTAGGCTAGCGCTGGGGAATCTAATTAAGCATGAAGCAAACCATCAGTGTTTCGGATACCATGGAATCTCTTAACAAATACTCCGTTTCTGGTATTAACCATTATGCTGAATCTCTATAGTATTTTAACAGCTTTACACAGAAAAGACTATCCTGGAAGCGTTTTAACTATACTTTCAGACGATCATCTCTACAAAGCCAATATTACATGAAGTGACAATTCAGTGCCATCACCCTGTTCCTTTAATTAGCATATCTAATTTCTTCCAAATCTCCTTCCAAGAAAATAAAGCTTCTGATCAGAGGCGAAGGGCTCATCTGCACAGCACTAACTCAACCTAGAGTAACTGCCACAAAAAAAAGAGACGGGCAGTTGTCTGCTTTGAGCTCAAGATGTTTGTGGTAACGCATCTACGCTGATCCCATCTCCAGCCTAAGAGGGAGACGCTAAAAATTAGAGTCTCCGACAGGAAAAGAACACGAAGATTTCACGCCACTTGCAGAGATCTCGTCAGGGTTGCTCCGTGCGCAGCACTGAGGCAACGCAGCCAGGGCAGGGAGAACAAAACACACGTTTTAGAGTCACAGGAAAAATACAAAGAAGAAAAGAAACATCCCCCAAAGTAATCCAAGTTAATAAAACAAAAACATAATTCTCCTAAACGTGACAGGCACAATCTTCTATTTTTTTTCTGTTAAGTTAGCAATCCATCCTGAAAAATATAACAAATATCCTGCTGCACATTGATGCATTTTTTAACAATACAGAACCCTCCACTAGCAAAAACACTTGGAATGTGTAATCAGGAGCAAGATTTACTGTATTTTAGAATATGTGCACTGAAATGCAACTTCTCTGAATAATACTAATAATTCTCTTTTTTATCATTCCATATCAAACTGTAACCTAACTGTATCAAGGAAGCTGAAAAAAACAAGAAAATATGATGAACAGCTTCCTCTAAACAGAAGACGTTTCTGGCTTTAACTCCCAATTGATAGCTAATATTGATCAAATTCTACTCCCGATCAGGCAAACATACATCTCATTGTTTATCAACGGAGGGGTATGTAGACATTCTGTATGTACATAATTTGTCCAAAGAGAATGTTTGCTTTTAAGCATATGGTAAAGTGTTTTGATGAACAAGGATAAATACCGGTTTGCCTCTGTCAAAATGAATGTCTAAATGTTTTTTTGGACTACGGGTCACCTTTATGTTTACAAAAACACAAACAGCATATATTTATTTTCACTTACCTGTTTCTTGTTGTTTACTATTAACTTCCTAAACAAAATCACAGCATGTTTAATAATAAGGAAAAAATACCACTGTAGCTTAAAACTAGTGTTAAAGTCTCTGTCAGCCTAAATAAAAGGAAGTATTTTTTATAACTTTTTTTGGTACAAAAAATTATTTTGAGCATGATCTTTCTTGTACCTAACACTCCAAATATGTTCAGTTGCAAGGTGGAAAGATGGGATTCAAATTAGTGAAGACGAACTTGCTATATATAAAAGCAAGGATAAAAGATCATGCAAATAGCAGGCTTTGATTGGTATCTCTATTGAGATACCAATGATGATTGAACTGATCACTAAAGTGAGCAACTAGAGCTTGCCAGACATTTAGATGTTAGCCAAAACTCCGGGCTGATTTGCTGACCAGCTGGGAAGTCAATGAGAACGCCAAAGCATCCCGCAATCCCTCTGCTCTAATAATCAGGATACATTTCTTGACGCTGTAAGTCAAATAAGCCAACGTCTGAGGTGTACCAACAGATCAGTCCTCGTTTGCTGATGTCCACCAGCCCAATACCGAATTCACTCTAAGCTGCCTCCCCCTTCAAAGTCATCTAATTTAAAGTTTTGCCGATGGAGGTGACTGAAAATTGGCAGTCTTTTCTTGGGAGCTCTAAGCAATTTCACTGGAGGAGCTGGTTCATCACCATTGCTTCTTAAGAAGCCTTAAGAGATGTGCTTCCCTGGAGTAGCACTAGTCTGTACAGATACCCTGCTTAATCTCCACAGTTGTAGAAGAGGAGTAGTAATTTTTGAACAATGTATTTACTTAATTATGCCAGTGGGTATCATTTTCACATTTTGCTTTTTGTGGAAATCATCTACTTCATTTTAAAGGTGCAAAAATTGAACCTCGTGAAGGTTAAACGGCTTGTCAAGAATTACTGTAATCCTGATTCTGACACTAACTAGCTGTGCCAATTTGGATTTGTCACTTCATTTCTCCAAGCCGCTCCTTCCCCGTTTGTAATGTCACTTCCAAACTTTATTTAGTGGCAAAGTGCTAATGTAAGTGCAAAGTATTACTAATCCTGTGTGTGGCAGACACTGGGATGTAATTCAAGATCTTCTGGCTCCCAGTCCTGTGCTTAACTCTGTAGATCTTGAGATTGCTGAGGACTGTCTTGCCTCTCTCCATTTTTTAACGTGTGCGATTTCAGACAAAGGGTCGGGGGGGTTCTATTGTAAAACATTTCTGCCAATTTTAAAAGACTTTCACTTCTGGATACTCACTGAAAAAACCACAACTTTTTAACTAGAGAAAAATAAAACATTAAAATATTTTGGCCAATCCTGTTCATTAGTATTTTGCATAATTGGCAGTAGGAGTAAATAAACACAGACAGAAAGACAGGGAAAACCTAAATGGGAATTAAAGGCTGTTGTTTTAATTGGGCTGGGAGGGAAAAAGTAGGAAGATACGACCTGCAGCTCTGTTGTTTATTAAAGTTATCGCCTTCCTGCCTTAGGTGAAAATGATGGTGCAACCTCCCTGCAGATTTTCACATTTCCAGCTATCTTGCAGGAAGCCGCATTGATCTTTAAGTACTGAACAAATCAGGATGCCGAGGTACAGCCAGAACCCAGGGCTCATTTGTTCCACACAGGGTTATTGCGGCTTTTTGATAATAAGTTTTAATTGGATTGTAAACTATTTCTGTCTCATGTTTTCTTCCTGACCTCCAAGTAAACAAATTAACACGTGGCACGCATGTGGTATGTACTACTACTGCGCAAATCTGGAAAACAGTTTCTGCGTGTATTTCCCAAATAATCAGCTGATTTGGGACTGTGAACTTGGCCAAGGAAGCACAGGTATTGATGAGATCCTACAATAACAATCCTCTGTGCGAGATCAGCGGTCAAGCAAGGACCAGGCACTTTCATTCCTCTGCACAGCTCAGACATCTCCCAAATCTGTTCTCCAGACCAGATATATTTTGCACTATCAGAAGTACTGATAACATCATTTGCCATATCTTCTTCAGAAAGCACCTAAACCAGATCCGGCTGATGCAGGCAATCAGCAAGCGACCTTCCCCTGCTCTGGGAACACTGCAAACATTTGCCCATTCTGCAGCAGTGTCAACTGCGAGTGTGGTTGTGACAACAGTCAATTTGAGGTCTGCCGGAGCATATTTAATTACAGATAACACTATTTATATGTCGAACGTGTCTGATAAAAAAAAAAAAGCATCTGATGAGGACCGATTTCCCATGCTTTCATTATAAACTATTACAAATGGACAATAAACACATGATGCAATGCATTATTCCCTTTTGGTCTGACTTTTATCAGAAGTTCATTTGATTCTCCTTGCTTGAAGCGTGTATCTTTTTCGAGCATTAGTTTCTTTGTATTTAGTGTGGAAGGTACCTACAGGCTTTGGCACAGGGCTATGAAAAGATGAGCTCCGACAAAGGAGACCAAAAACTTCTTTATGGCTTACAACTCTGTCATTTTTTCTTGCCCTTTAGCAGTTAGTCTAACAGAAGAAGAAACAGAACAAAGAAACAACCATCAGTTTGTTATTGGCCATCAGAGCTGCGATTTGTTGCTTTAGTTAAGCAGCCAGTATTGATTTCTAGGTCAAAGTCACGTTGCATAATTCTGCCATTTTCAGTACAGAAACAAGAGAACGCGTTTGACCCACCATTTTGTCCTGAAAGAGAGAGTACGCTGCGTTACAAATCCACACGATTTTCTACACCGCAGTGAGTTTAACACAGCCCTGCTTGGGGAGTTCAGACATGCTGAAGCAATTCAGGGGGTAGATCTGCAGCTTGCTTAAATAGCTGTAGGTCCCATGGGCTTAGTGAAACTCTGACCAATTTACACAGCAGAGGATACGGCTCATCGTGTGCAACAGAAAAGGGCTCTGCCCTGGCTCCGTGCAAGCAAGTACAGGCAGGATCACTGGAGTGGGCTTGAGAAACAGGCTTTGGGTCTTTGGGGGATGCCGAGGTTCACACAGGAAAGGTTAGAACTGGCCACTTTCTTGTTTGTTTAACTCCACCAGCTTCCTTATACAAAATCCTATTTACTCTGCTGCTCTTCTGTGGCAAGAAGAGTAAATATTAGCTTAATGTAGAGAATCTAAGTAACACAATGGGAAAAAAGTAGCAGGAAAGGAGGTAATAAAATGTGCCTTTAACTCAGATTAAGTGCTTTAATTTGATTATCAACAATTTTTGCTTATTGTGCATTTGCATCGGGAAGTTCCAAGCCAGCATAGTGCTAGTATTAGGCATTAAACAACCTTCCTCACGAGAAACAGACAAAATACAGGATAAAAGCATTAACACTAGGCCATTTTTACAGATGCTTGCTCATTCTGAATGCAGGCACGGACCGACTGCATGCCCTGCCTACTGCCCCCACGAATAGCTACGGCAGAGCTGGAAACCGACCTCCAGCCCCCTGACTCGGTGCCTGTTCCACACAGAGGCATTTCTGGCCACGTTCAGCCTTACTGCTCCTATTTTGAGCGCTCCCTTCAGTGTTAACAACTAACAGTGCCTCAGCGCCTTATTGCAAACTATACAAGCTGTCACTCAGGTATGCAGGCGAGGAAGTTAAATCTCCAGTTTGTTTGTGGGGAACGGGCATGCAGCCAGTTCTCCACGGAGAGAGTCACTTATCTTCTGTGACTGATGCAAAGAGAGAAGAGCAGGGCTGGAGTGGGTTGGGGTGGGTTTTTTGTTGGTTTTTTTTTTAAGGTGAACTGAGCAGTTGAACCAATAAACCAGGGAGACTGGTTTCCAAAGCACTGCCGATTGCCATTACCTTTCTCTTTTGCGAGTTAACAATTTTTATTTTTCTTCTGGCTGCCGCCAAGCTTATAACAGACCAATAGTTTATGGCAGTGGATTAGAGAGATAAGATTTCTTCAAGATATGCAACAGAAAAACTAAAACATGGGAAAAGCTGAAGTGACGAGTTAGTGGCTTACTGGAAAGCGAGCTGGGATAATTAGCTGTGACGTAATAAAACGAAACCTGCGCCAGAAGTGGTAAGGCTGAACTCAACCAAGAGTAAAGAAATAACGTATTTTTCTTTATTTTGAGATTCAATAGGCCAAACCCAGCTACTGAATAAGCAGATGAAAGTGTCAGTAACTTCAATGGATTTGCATGTGCTTAAACCACTTTCGGTGGTTTGATCTATTCCCAGTACCTTACAGAAACAGAGGAGTTAGTTCAGCAGCACTCAGAATCAGCATGACTTCTGCCCATCTTAAACAATAGTGAAAAAATGGTGCTTTTAATTTAGAAGAAATGCCAGATTCACTGTCATTCAAATCCACATTGGTAAACCACTTTCTAAGGCTTTTTTTTTTTACCACTTTGTTCAGAAACCTGCCATTTTTACATTTTATACTCTTCATTCCAGGAATATCTGCCAATCATTTTGATCCTGCCAGCTCTCCTTTATTAATTGATTAACTACTGGAATAATCTACCAGTATTTAACAGACTTCTATCCCCAAATAATTACTCTGAAAAATAAATATATTTAACTGTTTCAGCTGAAACCAGAAATTCACGTGCATTGACCACAAAAACATGAGTCTCTGTAAATACTGCAAGGTGCTGCTGAATACAATATTCCCAGGAATCTGCATTTTTTTGTTATTTCATATTCTATTACAGAATTTGTGGAATGCATCATATATTACATTAAGTATCAGGTGAAGAAGGCTACAGAACTTGAAAAAAATTAATCTGATGTTAGAGTTTAGTGCAATTTAGATGTCTATGTTCAAGAATAACAACCACAAGAATCTTACGCAGACATTTGCGAGCCCTGTGTCCCATGCCTTTTCTCTCCTAATGCTGCTTCCCTATAAAGAGTTCTCTCCCTGTTTGTATACAGTACACTTCCATCTTAATTAACTACTCACTAGGTCTCCCTGAGCCCAAATCTTGCACAGGGCTGAATCTGACTGTGTTTAACCTATGCTGATGAGTTCAGTGCAAAGAAAAGAACTGCGACTTCTTCATAGACTCACAGAACAGCCCAGGTTGGAAGGGACCGCAAAAGATCATCCAGTTCAACCTTTCTTACATTGCTGTAGCTCACCTCTTAAGGAACAACCTTCACCGGGGGCCGGGGGGGGGGGAGAAAAAAAAGAGAGAGGAAAAAATCTAGATTCAGTGCCCTCCTCAAACTGAGGAGGTTCAAAGTCACAGGGCAGTCTTGGCCACTGAAACAGAGACACCTTTCAAAAAAAGAATATTCATAGAAACAGAGTGAGAGAGCAATAAGGAACCTTCTTCTCTAGCCTGGTAATAAGGATGATGTTAAAGGAGAAAGACCACCTGTAAACTAGTTCCTTGTGTCAGCAAAACATACACATTTTATCCAATGCCTCCTGAAATGCAATGAAATGAAATAAGGCATTAATACTTCATCCTCTTCTTTTTCTGAAAGCATATTCCTTCATTTTCCTGAGGTTTGCACCAACAAAAGTACACTGCAGTCTCCCTAAACACTGATATTTTGACATTAAACCCCAAACTAATGAAGTTTCTTGGATTTTAAATATCAGTTGAATGCAAGGAAATATTCTAGAGCTGCATTATCAGTGTACACAAAGTCACATTAAGTAGGACGACCTAATGACAGAGGTCAGTCAAAGGACAGGGAGGTCAGGTGAACAACTATTTATTTAATGACTCTGAAATTACTAACTATTCATTTTACAGAACATCATCCCAGTCCTCACTGATGTAAAAGCCAGACAGAAATATTCCAAACCCAGTTTGGGATTTACTTTTTTTAAACTAGATATATTCCAAGTTTCTTACAGCTCTGATGCTTACTTTGTAAGATAGAAGTTCACTTTAGGTCCACATAAATCAAAATAACTAAGATCCTCTTAGGAAGAAAAATGTAGACTCTCGTAACTTATAGAACAATGTTTAAGCAGTACAGAGTAAGCAAATTCACACATGGGAACAGCTGAAGTCAAGTCTAAATATATACGCTTCATTTGAAAATGGTACTTTTAAAGAAGTTCAGTGGTTTCAGAGACTAAAGAGGTAGCATGGGGAGTCTAAAGCACTCCAGGGATTTCAGATGGAATCCCACTGTGGTTTATCAAGTGGGGAATCGTAACCTTAAAAGAAGTGAATTTCTAGGCCTTGACTGGCTGAGCAATGAGATACCTCTTTGGATGAAGTACCTCATGTAGGAACAAAAAAAAAAAAAAAAAAATCCACATAGAGAACTCCAAGTAGTGCTGCAAGATGACTGCAAAGCCAAGGCAAGCCTGCGACTAGATTGGAGATCCATATTCTCTGATAGCACCTCACAGAAAATAAGAATGCAGTGTCCTAAAAGAAATGATAAATGTATGCTTCTTTATTACTCAAAGAATGCTACTACATGAGAAGTAAGATAATATAGTCCACATAGTAGTTGGAAAGAAAATTTTTGGAAACATAGATTTCTGATGTTTTGCTCATTCTGAAATAAAACGGTGTTAGCCCTCATGCACTAGTTTGATATTCTAGTACTTTCCTCTAGGAATGCATATTCGCATCTTTTTTTACCTATGGTTCCATTTTACCGGAATGTATTTAGAAATGCTGCTCTACGAAAAGAATCAACTTTCTGCTTAATAAATATAGTTTGAAATATTATCAATGCTTTATACAAAAACTATAATCAGATAAAAGAGAGTCAACAAATATTGTATGAGTTGTTAGAACGACCAGTTTCAGGTACTGTACATGCTGCGGATGGATGACGAACGGGTGTAAGAACTGACTCACGTTGGACACCCCCTTCAGACCAAAATCTCCATGAAGAGATCCAATGCCGTGGCATGGCCGTGCCTGGGATGCAGGCAGCAACCATCCTCCGGCAGCTACGTGCAGCCACTGAGGGGCTGCTGGAGTTCCTCCTGTGAATTTTTCTGCTTATATGTTTATATCACAGGGCAAAGTTGTAGCAATTTTAAAAGTAATGATTGCTGAATTCTCATGGCAAAACCTGCACAGATTACAACCCTATAACCTTTATTATCAACTTGGATCACAGCGTAACTGTCATTTTGTGTTACATGAAAAAAAAAAAAAAATTGTCCTATTCATGCCTCTATACAGCTTAATATATTCAACTGTGACTTATAGAGAAAATATATGTATGGAAAACAACAGTCCAATAAACTAAGTTCACTTTAAAACAGATTCTGTCTAAATTTTCTACTAGCATTAATTATCATTTTCAGTGGAATTTTTCTTTTTTTTATTTAAAAAGTGGTTTATATTTTATTTTTAATGAAAACCAGTAATGAAAAACATAAACAGTGTATCCTTTAATGATCAACACACTGACTAATTCCACTAATGCTGAGTAGCATGTGCTGAAATGATGGATTATCTTAAAATATAATTTTACTAGCTCTGCTATGTAATTTGTTAAGCATTTAGTAATAAGTATGTCTAATAAAATATGAAAAAATATTTAGAAAATGAACCATAATTTTAATATAATTTTAATTAATGGGAGTGCAATTGCAGTGGTTTAAATTACATTCCCAGTGGTAAAAAGCCTTTCAAACCTAATTTGTAAGCCAAGATGGTGGCTTTAATGACTGGCAGCAAAGTTTCTTCAACAGATTTCATGGGGCATGATCCAAAGATAATAGGTTTTCAGCCCAATGACAATCCAATTACAATGCCAATCAAAGCCAACTTCATGCACTCTAATTATCAGATTTAGCTGTCAGTTCAAATACAAACATAACACTTTTATTTAAATAAAAATTTAATTTAGAAAAAAAGAAGACTTCATGTGTGATTTATTGAGACTGCAAGAGCAATCTAACTTATTTCTCTAGTAATATAATAAAATCAGTCTTGTATTAAAAATGTGAAAACTTTTCATTCTCCTGTATGTGCTATGCTGTATTATTCAGGAGTTAATTTAAGCAAAAAAGCATAACATAACATGGCAGCAGATATTTGCAGACTAGAAGTAGGTTAAATAGAGTAGCAAGGTTTCAATGAGACAAAACTCCAAGTGAATAAATGACAAAACCTAATTAGTTTTTTTACCAGTAATCAGGAGAAGCTATGTTAAGACCACAACCCATTTATGTAGGTCTACAGCACGCATAATCTACTGTAGCTCTCCCTCCCTTCTCTGTCTGCTTCTGTGTATCATGAGCACGTAAATGCATAGGTTTTTATTATATGCACGTGCTTATTTGTATACGCGGGGAAGAAATACCTAAGTTATAAAAAACCGCAAAAAATGTTATGTTAAAATAATTTAATGTTCCAAATATAGGCATCTCCCAGCTGAAATAGCCCCATGGCACCTACCAACTGCAACCTTGCTGTTATTCTCTCTCTCTATCAAAAGTTATTATTTATTAATTAACATAATTATAAAGATCTCAATATAGGAAGGAAAAGCTAGTTCAGGACTCTGTATGCAATAATACATTACAGCACAATTATCAACTCCGGCTTGGTTGAAACAGAGGTAATTGTCCTATAACATATTTAACACATATAAAATCCTGTCTTCCCACAACTAAAAGAGGAGAAAAGAATTACAGAAGGAGCAATTATTATACCATTCTTTAAGAATGTGAACTAATTTCCACTTGCCATTTACTCCCCGTTGTATATCAGCTCCTAAATGTTTGGTAGTTTGTTGGTTTTAGCTAGCACAAAGGTACTAGATTCTACAGGCTCTTATCTTCAGTGGATTCCAAAAAAAAATATGCCCGCTGCAGATAACAAAAGTGATTCCTATATCAGGGCTGACAAAACCAAAAGATAACATTATGATAGGTGCAAATGCTAAGAACAGTAACACGCTTATTGACAACGCAAATGTTTGAAATTAATTTCTACAACTTTCACTATATCCAAACACCAAAACTGAATTAAAAATCCTGAATGAAGAAAGTAATCATTGGCTTGCCTGTGCTCACCTTTGATTTTAATCATTTACGTTAACTTCTGCTATGACAGTATTCGTTATCATAAAACTCAAGCCACGCCAGCCTCACCTTCCTGCTATTTTCCATCATCTAATTCCCAATACATTTCATTCCTCTCTCTCTCTCAGATGTCCATTACATCATTTTTTGCTACTGCAAGGGACTCAACCTCATGACCACTATGTAAGTGCAAAGAAAAAGGATTTCAGGAAGGGGAATAAATGGGAAGGAGAGGTACCACATTTATATATAATTCTGAGATGATCATCAATCTGAAGATGGAGCTACCAGATCCTTGAACTCACCATCGTTTCTCATGATTTGGGGGTTCTAAAGAGCCATGCAGTCTTTGCATTTGAATCCATAATGACTTCAGAGTTCAGCCAACAAAGAAATATAAAATTAAATGCCAGAGCTAAGTTCAGTAGTGTTACATTTAAAACACTCTCTGGAGGTAACCATCCAAAGACAAGCAGCTTCCCCTTTGTTGGCCTCTTTTTCCCTCCTCTGGCAGTCATCTTGTAGCCCCTCTATTTCTGAGCACCTCCACCAGAAAGTCCCTCCATGAGATAGGACAGGAGGATCCTGGATGCAATCTCAAGACCAGCTACTAGCTCAGAAAAGTTAAGAAATTCATAATTACATGTTGTCAAGGTCATGATATTCCTCTGCTCCCTCGTCCGTTGTTTAAAAGAACCAAAAATGATATCTTATAAAGGCTAGGAACATCTCCCCCCAGCCAAAGTTGGAAGTTAAGAACTCAATTCTACCATTTACTGTAGCTGTTTCAACTTGTGTCATTATTATTGTTTGGCTAAAGACATTGTTTCCTATATTTTTATCTATATAATTTTGTGAGGTAAGAAAAGGAAGGTAATATTGATGTATCTTTTGCACATGGAATGCTAAAAAAGAATAACACAGCATATATAACATACGCCTCTCAATAACCTGGTCTGGGGATAGCTTTAAGGGTCCCTAGATTTCTTTTGCAGTACTTGCCAGATGTAATAGGAAAGTTTCCTGACTTAAATATTACAAGAACAAGAGCCATAATTTATCTCATTGTTACTACTATTTTCATTACTACTACTACTTTTACTTTCTAACTCACTTGGGCATCAATAATTGGAAGGATAATTTTGAAAGCCTATTTAGCAATTTGACCATGCTTACACATCGCAAATTTAGGAACTACACTGAAAAATTTTAGAATTCCTTTACTACCTTCTGCTCAGGTTTGATCTGTGCTTGGAGAAAAATGCTCTGAAAATTATCTTGTTCAAACTTACCTGGCAACACAAGATAAAACATATCATCAGTAGGGACATTAGGATACAATCTAAATGTGCCTATGTTCACTGACATTAATAGGATCTACAGAAACTTATATCTGGTGAATCTAGCTCATAAATTTGTTTTGTTGTTTTCATTTTATCCAGAGTTTAAACATCACTATTTAATGCTTTTTAGATTTGTAGTATTTTGTAAAAATAAATGAAAGAAAAATAAATGAAAGAAAACTTTCAAAGTAATAGACAAATTATTTTGTTTTTATAAATTATTCTGCATCGTCTAAGACTTTTTTTTCCTGTCACATTACAGTTGAGATGAACATTTTGGAAACAACAGCTAGCCAAATCCTTGAAGCTATTAAAAATGTTTTCCAAGGTAAAGCATCATGCCAAGAACAATACTAACACTCAGCATGGAGTAAGATATAAGAAAATACTGCAAAACATGCCAGAAAATTATTGGGCTAACCTCTATTAATGGAAATATCTGAAGCACAATACTCCCCTCACAGAGAATCTATACAAAGAATTTGAAGCTTGTTAGAACGATTAATCAGAAACTTACCCATAGATGCTTTATGCCATTCAAACAAAACTAAGGTATTTCATTTTCTGAAGACAGGTAAATGCTGATAAACTACTTCTACGTGCATTTCATCACAATTTTACCAGTTTGCAAGTGGCAGCACAATTTTGGTTTTTTTTATGGTTGATACACTCCGTCATCACATATGCAAAGTGGACAAATAGATTTAACTGGTTAGCTCAGGCTGTGGACTTGGATACACCCTTTTCAAATGGACATAGTTACACTGCATCATCACTGCTTGTAACAAACTGCCCCACTGTTTTTAATTAAATCTTCAAACCTACATATTTGTCTCTATTCTCAAGGACTACTACTTTGTGTACGACACAGGATGCCAAACTTACAAATTTACAGATTACCAACCTTTTCCTTCATTTTAAAAACAAGATTTGAATTCTGAAAGCAGTCTGACCTGTACTCCTGTTTTTTTTATTCCTTAAGGATAACGTCCTTCCACAGAATAAGATGACTTTTTATCAGCTTGACCTGGAGAAAAATGTAACAGTGTATATTCATACACTTTTCTGATTTTGATGTGGATCCAACTCTGCCATCCTTATTCAGGGCAGCAGAATTCGGTCTTCAGTGCCTAAACAGTGAAGATCTAGAGCCCAAGGAAATCTGCAATAAGCAATTACAAGTTCTAGGCAAGGGTGAACTGGAGAGATGGCGGGGGGGCTTACTCCATTTCATTAAGATAATGCAGTGGGAAAGGTGAATATGTGAAAGAGTGCATGTGCATGAGAGAAAGAGCTCAGCAAACATCCTTCTTAAATTAGATGGATCCTCAGTTTTGTGTTACCTTGCTTGCCCTTCAGGACAAGCAGAGAGGCAAAGGAGGTACATTTTTTTCTTTTTTAGAAAGTTGTTCTTTTGAGGATGCTCCTGGCTAGTAAAGGAAGGTCATTTCTCAATAACAGTGTTCTTTGAGATGAGTAGTGATCATATACAATCCAACTAGGACATACTCATTTCTCATCACTTGAGCCTCGCAAATTTTCCTTTGCTCTTCCCCTCCTCCTGCTTGATATGGGACATGCAAGGAAAAACGCACTTGCTACTATTTCAGATATCGCTCAACCACAAGGGACACACCTAGGAGGAGACGAGAAAGTTGATTGGGAGCTGAAGGTGTTTATGGAGAAGGAAAGAAGGTCACTTACTAGTAACCAGCATTCTTCAAAAGCTCCAGTTACCCCAACTAATAATTTACCCAGGAGGATCTCCAGTTTCTTTGGAGAAAGAGAGACTGCAGCATTGCTCTAGCAAGTATTGTGTGGGCTCTTGAAGCATCAGAGAAGGAGCAGCATTTGCGAATGGAGCTCCTCATAGTTGCACAGAAGATACCTGAAAATCCAGACTTTATCCAAGCCTGCCACAACCTGGTGCTTCAGGTTTTGAGGTTTCCATCCAGACAATTTCCATTTGGGGGGGGCGAAACGCATCCCATTTCTTGTTAGCTCCCACTAGTTCCAAAAACCCGAGTAATTGTGTTGACATTATCAGTGTTTTGACAGGGATCAATTTCACTCAAGTATATAATATTATTTTTAAAAATTTTGGCACTTGTCTAATTTAAAAAGATGAATATTGCTCTATTACACTGGAGATACAAGGTGCAAATACCACAGGCAAATGGGATTAATGCTACTCATCTTGGATAAAGAAACATAGCAGGTCACTTTTTTTTTTTTATTATTGTTGCTTTACACTGGAATCTGTGTAAATAGGTTATAAGTTGTTACTTGGAGCCAAATGAAGTTTGAGACTTAAAACCAACTGGAGGTTTTCGCAGCCTTTCTTCCCTGAAACAGGATTTTAGATTGCACAGTTAAACCCTTTTATCAACTCTGAGAGAGTTGGGCTACTTGTGCTTCAGGTTGAAATCTCCCATGTTGTTAAGCAAAACCAAGATGATGGAAATGTAAATATCTTACTTATTATATGCTTGTTCCTTCAGCAAAACAGAGCTTTAGCCTTAGCAAGCCATGGCAGTATAACACATTGTAAAAACAGTAACAATAGCAAAAATTATTAAACATTTATCTCTCCCATGAGTGAACATCTGGCATGTATCAAAATGCTGCCTTGGGGATTTAGCACCAGAACCTTTAAGTTTTTATGCGACAATGCCTAGAGAGGGCAATAATAGAGCATATTCCACATAGGTTTTTTAATCACTGGCCTCTTGAAAATATCAAGAGCAGAAGTTGAACCACATATCACTTTATAAATGAAATGTTAGCATTCTCATTTGTGACACAGGAAAAAAATATCAACTGCATTTTTAATTAACTAAGAAGAAATTTAAAATAACAAGTGGGGGAAAAAAATCATACAAAATATGATATTGCAGATAGCAAACAGATGTGATAGAGGTTCTCTTTTTAGATCTTAGATGAAGGATGCTTTGCTAAGGGGAAGGACTTTTCTGACCTAGGAATTTTTCCCGATGGTTTTCAGCTCACTACCTCTACAAAGCTTTTTTTTCTCTTTCACTTAAGTCTTCGGAAAGTTGTAGGGAGCCTCTAAGAAAAGCCAGTCAGATATTATGTCCCTATGAGACAGGCAGACATGCACACATACGCAATCGTCGTGGGACAGCTCCAGGTCCAACCACAACGCTCAAATACAAAAAGTCCGCACAGTCTCAATGCTACAAATAACCTAAGAGCTGCCACCTACAACAGAACAGTTTTTCATCATAAATTGGGGAATCCTCCTAACTCAGCAGGAGAGGAGTCACCTCCTGCATCACCGATGTGGTGTTCCCACACATCAGCATAAACTGGGGGTTCAGATCCGATGACTTGCTTAGAGCACGAAGGACGCAAGCAGAGCAAGCTCTGGGCCACTAGCGCTGTTACGACATTTGAATTCCACCTTAGTTCGCACACCACGTTCTAGAGGAGATAACGCATATGGGGGCGTTAAAATCGCATCTTTAATCTTTTCTTTTAAAATATCTTTAGAAAAATGTATGAATCTGTTTCTAAATCTCCCAAGGAGCTCTAAAGCAACCACTTGGGAAGAGGGAGAGGAGTGAGTGGGGTGTGTGGTTTATGATTACACAAGTCTTTTTTTTTTTTTGTAGGGACAAGACAAAGATTTATGTAACACAAGGAAAGAATGCGTGTAATGTGAATGATATTGGGAAGCAACAGAGAAAAACCTGATAGTGAAGATTAAAGCACAGGGCCTCACACGGATCACGTGTTGGGTCAAGATACAAATGTGAGAGGAGAATATAAAAGGGTTCTGTTTGGACTCTTGTTATAATAAGAAATTATTATACAACTGTATAGCCATGTTCTCAAGCAGTGCTTCCCTCTCTCCCTTTAATAACTACATAGCTTTTTTCAAAATGGAAGAAGAAAAACTTGAAAATTTTGTGACTAATGTTATTATTAGAAAGACTGTCTCAGGGTCATGATCTCATAACTAATCCTGTTAGTTTCTTAAATAAGAAGCACAACAATGAAATAATTTCTGATTGTTTTGGTTTGCTCCTTCACAATTTTTTAAGATTTATTAATACTTTTTATTAAATTTTACTGTGTCTTAGTATTAAAAATAAATAAATAAAAAGGTTCAGCTATTTACCATATCTAAGTGCCTTTCTAATGCATTTGAGGGTCCATATAAGCCCATAACAGATTTCCGTTCTTTGTATAGGAGTCTAGTCAGTTTATGCACAGATGTTCAAACAAAAGCTTCCAAAATAGTGCGTTCTAGAGGAGAGAGAGATATTGAGAAAACTAGAATTATACAGGGAATATAAGTTAGTCTAGTACTTCCAGAGAACAGCATTTCTGGGTAGCATAAAGGATTCGGCTCATGAATTCGACCCTGATTAAACCAATGGTGGATTTGATGCAAGGAAGTAAAGAATGGGAGGGAGCAAAGGATGCTGTCACAGGGAAAGGGAGGAAGAAACCAGTGAACCGACAGGCTCTGATGAAAAATAAAGATCCCAAAGAGGAAATTTCATCCAACACGCTACTTGCCCATTGTTTAAGAGAACCCAAGATGCTATCTTATAAAGGCTAGGAATATCCTTTTTTGCTGATCAGAGCTCCCTATATGTTGGTATCAAAGACAGTGCTATAAAAGGACAGGTAGCAGTCAATAGACTACACTACTGAAGAAAGTGGAAACACACACTCCAGCATGACTCAGTTTTTCCTAGCCACAGGAAAGCAGTCCTGCCATTAGCTCTGCAAGTATACTCAGCTATTTCAGCGCTAAGTAACCTAAGTTTAAAACTGTATTTGTAGCATGAAATGAAATTATGATGCCAAAGTAAAATAAACGTTGAGCACACTCAGTCAATCATCTGTATCATTCTTTATGGCTCTCATTTATATTTGATATTGAATTGCTCACTTTTTAAAATTCAAATAACTCCCTCATCGATTTGGTCCTGAATGATTTTACCGAACATATCTTTTTAGCATCTAACACACTGTGATTTTGTTCCACATATGTTGTGCACTAGCCGATTCCATCCTAACCTCACAAAACATATTAAGCTTAATAAATATATTTATGAGAATTACTTTGTATAGTCCTTATGCAATCAGCCATGCTGTGTATGATAGCCCAAGACGATGAAAACCCATTGACTTTTTGTAGCAAATTAGTCTACCACCTAATCGGTGAACCCTGCTAAGCTTTTGAATTATGACGAGAACCAGCAGCTCAGTTAGAACACTCAAATGAATTATATCAATTCATAAACTTGTTCATGTCCAGATTTCATTAGCCACACATTAACAGCATTTTATGTTTATTACTGCTCTGACATAATCTATAAATAACTGAAATGCTAATCATAGTGTTCTGCCGGGCATCATCATTTAATCATAAAGAGATACATTATTATAAACTATAATAGATAATAACAAGTCCGGGTCAATGGCCGCATATTAAAAGATCACAATTATATCCTATAAGGGTATGTACCTCATACATTTGGTGACACAAAGGTCCATATCTAATCACTTGCAAATGTTTCCCCTCTGACACACTTACAGTACAAGGTGACACAATTAAGAAAATATGCTTGTAAAACAGGGCAATCTTTGAGCATCAAAGTAAACAGAGAACAATTAATAGCGAGGGAAAACATTATAGCATTTGCCAAAGGCAGTTCTATTTAACTCTTCATTTCTGGGTCTGTTTTCCTCTACTAAAAGAAATCACAATCACAAGATTGGGAGAGTTTATTGTAGAGGAGAACACTGACTTACTACCGCAGCGGCCACTGAGCCAGGGCTGCTGGATGTTACCTATCAGGCTAAAAAGGTAAACCAAAAGGTTAAGTTGCCTTTCTCTTGCAATCCTATTTGTCTACTCTAATGCATCCTTTCAAGGACCTTATGTCATAAAAAAACCTGTGATATTCAAATACAGCCTGTATGTTTTCTTTTAAAGAACACCTATTGACCGAAGCCACTCTCAGTCTCCGTTTTGCAGTTCCCTCTCATGTTCAGACATTCTGACATTACAGCTGCTTCTTTTTTGCCCAAAACAGAGAAATGATCTAGATTATATACTTAAGAAGATGATGGCATCAGTAGCTTACCGACTGATGGTAGTTCCATGTTTTTACTGGGGTAAAACATCCTGGCAGAATACCAGTTACTAAACAAATAATTTCCCTAAGAGTTTTATCAACTAAATGAGTTCTAGGTGAGAAATGAGTCTGACCCAAGGACCAAGAATTAATTGCAGATTATTAGAACAAAGTTGTTTTCTGTGGGTTTCTTTTTCTGTAGGTTTTGGCTTTTTTTTTTTTTTTTAAACAGAGAATTAGACTAATTTAAAGCTTTAGTTGAATAGGAAGCAGAGATGTAGTCTGTCATTGTGAGCACTTGCACCTCATAGCTCAGGGTGAACTGAGGGAGATAAAGAAAGGAATGTAAAACACTATGGAAACCAACCTCTGGAGACTTAATATTCTGATCAGCTCACCTCCGAACATCTGGCTCTTAAATGTTCAAGCACAAAAACAAGAGAGCTAATGAAAGCAGTACATATTATCTCTCCCATCAATGTACCTCACAAACACCTGCTAAAATTAAAACAAATTGAATCTTGATTGCTGATTAAGTACCCCTTCTTTAGCTAGATATTCTGTCATTATTTGCCCTGGCGCACAATGCATAAACTGATGAAAAGCTTGTGGTGGGCTGCAGCAGCAAAGGTTGATAAAAGACGATTGAGACATAGATGCATGTAAACTGCAGCACATTAACTTTATGTACTCTAGCCCTCAAAAAGTTAGTTTTAGATTTTTTTCCCCTCATTTCCAGGGCAAAAATTAGTTCCACTGAAAATGGAAAGCACATAAACTGAACACGGTTTTTCTCCAGAACATTCACATCCCAGAAAAGAGTTGATAGATGGACCTCGGTATTTACTAACACTGCCCAGCTACTGAGCTGAAAAATCTCTCTGAACAGTACCACTGTGCCTAGTGTGCTTTTTAGGCATTATCAAGCATGTGTGAAGACTTTCAAGCATTTATACATGTATGCCCATGAAAAAAGAACACAAAACCTGTTCAGGAATGTATGGCCTCTATTTATCTTAAATAGATGCTTAGGCAATGGCAAGAGAAAGGTTACATAGTTTACTGCCAATAAACTAGGGGAATGCTCTGCTTGCACACTTCAGGCAGGATAAAAACATCCATTAGGATTTTCATCACACCAATATAAATACCCTCCTACGTGAACACTGATGACAGATGTGTGGCTAATCTACCATGTTAACTTCATTTGAGAAGTTGTGGTTTTGTTCAAACTTTATTAGTTAAACTTGAATTGATCCCAATACATTTTAAGTCAGTATTTAATCTAGTTTAAGTATGTTTCCAGATATCATAAACTCTTCAGACATCATTGTGTTTACTATATATATATATATGTATTCATGTAAATTTCACTGTTAAAATAATCAACTTTTATTTGACTCACGGTTCTCCGATAATCAAAAAAGAAAAAAACCAGCAACATGACAGTGTGTAAATCCTTCTTAACAATAGCGTCTACAAAACCTGTTTCTTGATTGACAATAAGGTCATAACAGCACATATGTTTGGCATATGTATTTCATCAATGGTGATTATAATGTGAACCAAGAATTAGCTTCAAAATGATGGGTTACTTAAGGATCTGGAAGAGGACATTTAAACAAAAGAAATGTCCTGAATCACTTACTATAGCTTGACTTCCCCCTGCCCCCCGCCTTATTGCATTCTAAATTATTTAAATATACTATTAGACATCATATTGGAAAAAAAACAGATGTTTTCTAATTATGAACTGATTTTACAGTGTGATGGTGTCACATATTTAAATTACAAATACACATTTTTAGCATTCCAGCTGTGCTTTACAAGAGTTTAATTTGCTTCTTGTGATATGTCACATTGCACCTGCCTTTTAAAACTCCTATAAATGTAAAACATTAGCCAAGCACAAGTATTAAGACATGCTGATGAATTCTAAAGATTTTTAACATCTTCTAGAAGATGAAATTTATATAAAGATTTAATAATGAACCAGCTAAATGTTTATTTAAAATAACATTTACAAATATTTTAGAGAAGTACCAAATGGGACTGATGACTTGTGTGTACGTACATAGGCAGTACAGAGAATTAAATTTGTGCTCCTCTGCTCCTTTCGTACACAAGGTATCAGTATTCTATAAACCAAGAAGGGTAAATGCTGACAGTACAGTAAAGTTGTGTAGGAAGTCAGCTGTGCTCTCAGCCACTACGCACACAGAGACAGGGACCTTAGTTGCAGTATTATCAACGGGAGAAACACTGGCCACAGCACAAGAGCTATTCATATTCTTTCAAAACCAGCCCATCGGTTTGGAGCTTTCCGGCTGATGGGACTAGAGATAAACAGCAAAAATACCAGCCTAATATCTCACGTGAAATACATTAGAACTATTCGCGTTAGCACTGGCTGGTCATATGAACTTGAGCTTCCTAGGTTTTCACCCAGAGTACTCCCAATTGATTTACATTTACCGCTCACACCAACCATGTGTGTGGGTATCTGCGACTCCATACACACAGAATCTGACATACGTTTAAGGCTATCAATATCTAAATAACAACAGGTAGATCGTCAATGACAATGCTGTTGATAAACTATGACAATATTATATTTCTGGGAATAAAAAAGCAATAGTTTCTAGGATAACAGATTTTAAACTTCGAAGTAATTAGCTCGTGATTCACAGAAGCATGATGATACAGTGGGAGTATACACAGCTATTTATTGTCTTGTACACTCCCTAGAAATAACAAGTATTGGTTTAGATTTGTATGCAGGTATAAAAAGAGAGAGAGTATAAACAACTCATGGAGAAAACGTAATACTGTTGATGCACCTTTTAAACCTGGTCTCCTAACAACAAAGAAAGAAGAAACTTTTGAACCACTAGTCTTCTCGTTATTACAAAGACATATTAAAGAATATTGTAGACAAACATAGATGCTCCTTTAGAGCGGGTTACTAACTGCACGCTTCCTAAACACACTCAGGGACCTACTCATTAACAGTCTAATCCTACCTCAAGTAAATTAAAGGAAGCTTTTGCACTGACATCAATAGGAACCGAAACGGGCTCTACCAACGTGCTGTAAAACTCATCGTAGTAACATGTACTGGATCCTTGTTACTAAACGGGGCTGGCAGAAAGGGGACTAGCCCTATCTTCCTGCCCCCTTGAAAAAGCACGGCAGTTCCACGTACCATAACACAGCACAGAAATTATTTTCTCCAAACTAGACAGCTGTCTTCTTTGCAACCTCGTCTGGCATCGCAAAGCCCTCAGCGTGCACACCAGCTCTTCACCCGCGCCAAATGAAATGGCAAAGGGAAAAGTGAAAGGAGAGCAGGGAAAGCCCAACGGGAGACATGACAGTGAGGCAGTTGTGGTAATCAAACTGTGTTGTAATGTATCGTAAAATGTAAGATTTTAGCAGCTACACATAATCGTACCTGCAATTCAAAAGCTTCCATGCACTTAAATGTATTTCAGAATAAATGTGAGGGCATTTGGACTACATAAAGTGTTATAAGTCCTTTGGACACATTTTACAAAAACATTTTCAGGGCAAGACTGCGTTACAAAACAGAACGATTCTTTCTCAGGAGACCTTTCAAAGATTCCTACTTGAGTTTTGACATGTGCTTTTTGTTTCAACACTGCATGATGCAGTAGTCTTTGTCATATACTGCAGTGTCATAAATAGGCAGCTAGAGATCGTGTATGCCTTGCTAGAGATAAAAAGTGGATGCTCTGCAGATCTCAAGATTTTCAACCAGTCATTAGGGAAATTACTTTTGCTTCTCTGCCGTGAAGTTCATCGTACATGCAGCAAAAATTCTATGCTCTGTGCAGGTTAAGTCATTTTGCAGGAAGTTGCACTTTATGCAATACACATACTAGAGGCAGAATAACTGCTTTACGTGCATCTTTCTATTTGGTGTCACGTTAGGAGAACTGATGGAATATTTACCCTGCATTTTGTACAATTAATTTTTTTCAGACTAATTTCAGAACTTAATGTAGCAATAATACTTAACAGAAAATTCTCAAAACTGTCTGAGTTTCTCTAGTCTCATGATTTTTAATTGCCAACAATACTTTAATTTTTATTAAAGATGCCAAGCCAAATTTACTCTATTTAAAATTACTTACGTAGGCTATCACTGTACATCATATGCTTACAGTAAAATGGTTAATAACAGAAGATAGAGCTAGGATAAACCAAGCCCATTCCAGTAAGGGATCTTGAGTCAAGCTTTAAATTTTTATTTCCTTTTTGAAAAGTGTGTTATCTTGGGACCCCACTTTACCTTGATAAAAAAAAAAAATCTGCAGTGGGATTACTTCATGCCAAAGAAATGGTGGGTGAGACTCACCTTCATTCTTGCACCAACAATCAGAAAAGGCACGAGGATGGATAAGATGGGAAGCAGCTCATGCTGTCAGCTGTTACTATGGAGGATACTGTCCCACTCGATTTGCCACTGTATGCTTTACCTATCCCAGCTATAAGACAGAGGAAATATATTGACCTGCTTTGCAAAACACTTTAACATATGGTATTTAAGACGCATGACACAAATGATATTTAGATGCTACTGGACCTACCCTAATTCCCTATTAAGTGAGAACTTTCTCATTGACTCCATTTGGAAGAGTCAGGTTAATCGTCTTTCACAAGTAGAGGGGGTCTTTAAATAAGGGTTTTCTATGCCTGTTCTTGAGTTAATATAGATGAAATGCAAAAAATCTGATTAATTTTATTTTTTGCTCCAGGATTTGACATGTTAGAGTATCATCCCTAACTCTTCCACACTCTTTTATTAAAGGAGGAAAAAAAGAAATCAAATCTTCAGTCCATGTTCCAGGAATGCTTTGTCTGGGTTTTCATGCTATTGCTTCCTGTGTCATGAAAGTAATATCAAATTGAAAATATTTCTGTTCAGCAACTTCAGCAACTCTAAATTAAGAGAATCTGTAGTTTATTGGCTTTCAATGCTTGAGCAGGTTAAGAATGTGTAAGCAAGAAAGATTTCATTTAGAAAGAAAAGTGAAATGTCCATGATGCCAACAGAGACATTAAGAGAGATTAGGCCATCTTCATAAACTACTTTTCAGCTACTGGATTATCAAAAATAATTAAAGGAAACAATTTTTGAAATAAAGAAAATTCATTTTTAACTCAGTAATAGCTCATGGATATAAAATTGTACGATAACCAGTAAAACGGTTTTTATACTGTTGTACCGAAATAGGCATTGACCAACGCTTGCTTTAGAGCAGATGGCCATTCGGTCACACTCTGCACATAGTATAGCTGTCACAAATTTGGGAAAAAACCCTCCACTAAACAGATATTAAAAATTTGGCATACAAAACACTTGGGAGTGGTTGCCCCCTCAACAGACATGAGCAACAATTCTCAGAAAACGGTGAGAACTGTACATAATTTGAGATGAATCATGCACCCAAGCAACTACTCAAGAACCATTTAAAATGTTTTAAGGGGCAAATTGTGATCCTGTAGGCAAGTAAGGAAACAATATCAAAAGCATTTAGAAAAATTTTAGAAAATGTGGTTTGAGGAAGATTTTCTTTCTGTGACAGGAATGGAGATACCTCTCCCACTTTTGTTGCCAGTTTTTGTAGACCATTATTAAAATCTGATTAATTAAGTGTGGGTTTTTTTTCCAAATTTAAGTTTGAAATCTCCTTTCCTTTATTTTAAAAGAGATCAACAACTTCTGAATGAAAAGGCACAAAAAACAAGGATGCTTTCAATTTTGCTGGTATCCTAGTTACTTTGAAATTTAGCTGGTGAGTAACGACGTTACCCTTGTGTCATTACTGTACCAAACCCAGCTGGATCACAACCCTTCAGCTGGTCAGAAAATGCGCTGGATGTTTCCTGTAGTTGCTTAAGAGATCTCAGAAGCATAGCCTGCTACCAAAAGTTTAGCCAAAGCATCTACAGAGGTAATTTAGCTCTACACACTTCCTTTTCAGTCCATGGAGCAGTCACTCAACTGAAGTGGTCTCTGCAGAGGTGCTTCAGAAGTGCTCCTCAGCAGAGAAGTGATCCATAGCATGATCTGCCTTCTGAAGAACTGGATTCGGGGTTTTTCCCCCAAAAAAGGCATCTGTCAATGAAGAGACAGGCTTGCCATTGATGTAAAGTGGCAGAGAAAGGTTGGTGTCAGTAAAATTGTGGTGATTTAACCCTATTGAGGACCCCAAACGTATCGAAATTTCATTCGGTCTGTTAACAACATTCACCTTGAGCCGATAGCTTCTTTGCAGGGGGAAAAATAGTAAAATGCAGGTAAAAGGTTGAATATTCAGAGTCATGATGTGAGAGATTAATCGCTTTACAGTGTGGATGACAAAATGCCAGAAAAAATACAAAATATGTATTAAAAATAAAGCTAGAAACTACCATTTTAAGAATTATTAAAGATAGAACACAAAGAATAACCTAGAATTTCTAAAGCATTGGTAAATATGAAGCAATTACTTATTATTTCATTAAAGTGGAGATGGGAAGGACCAATTCCTAACTCTGTGTTTGCCTCCTGGGGTCCTAGATAGCTTTTCCTGTCAAATTAAAAGGGAAAAAAAGATAAATAAACATGAGAAATTAAGATTGTCTAGGTATATGAAGGAGAAAGGAAAAGAAACAAGGAAATAATGTTCCACAATTATTACCAGAGCTAAGAGAAACAAAATTACTTGATCATAAATTCAGGATAATCTGGTTTTCTTTATGAGTTTCCATTTTATTAATGAAAGGAAGGTAACACCTTAGTGTACCCGGATGAATTAAAATGCCTATTTGTAGAAGCAATCCTCCATAGGGGTCTTTAATAGAATCTGTGAACAATTCTGAAGTCAGAGAATTTAGCTGTAAAAAGGCAATATTAATAGCTCACCTCTCTCAGTACACAGACCAGTCTGGACAAAAGTAGAAAGAAGGGAATATTGGCATGAAAGATTGGGTGGCTTATTTGCATTATCATAACTTCCACGCAGCCAAGAAGCTTCACATGCAAGCAGCTCTTTTTAAAAAGAGGAGAAAGTCGACAAGCACAGAATCTGTAAATTATTTTTATAATTTATATAAATATAAATAAATACATAAAAAAATAAAAATCTGCCTTATTTACCAAATTCAACATAGACACAGAGCAAGCTTGGAACAGAAGAGTATTGAATACCTGAAAAGACTGGCTTTTATTTATTTAAAAACCACAGCAAGTCTACTTGAGAGCAAACTTCTCTCAGCCAGTATCCGCACTGAGGGGCAGATCCTCAGCTGGTGCAAACAATCCTGTTTACAACACCAAAGGCTGCTGAGCTGTTTATACCAGCTGAGGATCTGTCCCCAGGGCTCTTAGCATTAGCTCTGCTCAGCTTAAATCTAACAGCCTCTGGTCAGACTTTGGGGGATTTCTTTTTTGTTGTTTTGTTCTATGCCTGATATGTGGTCTGCTCCTGTGGTTTGCGAGAAGTTGGAACACAATACTCTCTCCAAGTCTGCAGTACAAAAAAGTGGGATACTATTTCACAGATTATTTTTTTCCATCTCATTATTCTAAAAAAAAAAAAAAAAATCTCCTCTTAAATATAATTGTTCAAAAACTTCAACTTAACTCCTCAGCAGGATTAAATACACCTGAAAAAATATCCAGGTATTTTATCTGCATCAGCCCCTGAAATAAAGTTCCCATAATTTTTCACAGTCTTTGTCCTGGAAAATCTATGTACATCACAAATGTAACTTATTTTAATGATCTATCATAGTGAAAAAGACAATTACTTTAACACTGCAAAATATTTATTTACTTCGTAATTTTAAAGAGAGTTTTCTCATTAATTTTTTAACCTATTGAAAGAGAATATATAAAAAAAATCTCTTCTCTCACTTATTTTGAGCAAATCTGACAAAGATACTGCTCATGAAAATTCCAATCGGATCTTATTAACTGCAGTTAAATTCCATACATGGCAGACAGTCTCTGAATAGAAATATGAAGAGGAAAAAAAAAAAAAAAGATGAGAGGAAACAGTTCAGCCTACCCATGGGTACCTGCTACTGCCTATACTATGAAAGTAGGAGAATTTCAGACTTCAGAAAAGCAGGGGGTTTGTTATTTGGGGTTTAAAATGGTACCAAGGCTCTCTTTTCAGAGAAAAGGGTTGCAAGAGGCAGAAAATTCCTTTACATCAGCCCCTGGCAATCTTCACGTTTCATAAGGATCAAAATGGTGATTGGTGTCGAACCATGAGAAGAACCACAAAACCACGTGTTTACTAAGGAACTGTAAGAAGAGCTGCTTGGAAAGTTTCAACAGAAACTACAGAAAATTGAATTTTTCAACTCAGTCAAATTGGTTTTGATGATGAACTGGTTTTATGAGCAAGACTGGAAGAAAAGTATTATCAAAAACATAAATATTCTAGCCTGCCAATTTTTCTATTATATATAATAGTAGTTCTAGTTCATTCCCTGCTCCCCCATTCCTCATCTTTTCTACAGGCTGAGTTCTCCAGTAAGATTTAATCTCCCATGATGAGACTGCCCCCCTCTACTTAGAAAAGCAGGAGGGAAAAAAAAAAAAAAAAAGAAAAAAGAGACAGAGCAAGAACACAAGAACGCACACCCAAACACTCGGGAGAGCAATATAACACATGAGGAAAGGAAGCCTACATGAGACCATCAGTACGTTACCTGCAACTCCATGTAGCCCTCGTGGCAATATAATGAATTACATTAACTGAAACGTTTTGATTTTCTTGTGAAATACTGTGATTTTCTCTTAAAAAAAAAAATCTCACAACCTGCTAAAAGAAATATCCGGACCTCATCTTCTGACTACATCCATTCACAAGGTAAAATATAGGATGCCGCCTTAACCAAACATCCAAACAATTGTTCCACTAGTGTAAGACCGGTACGGATGATTTCAAATCAGGTATCACTACAAATAAGCCCTCAAAACTTGTGAGTGATCTTTAATATATACTTCTGGAATTTCTTATTTCACAAATGTTATTCAACTTCACCACAGAAAAAAAGATTTCTACCATTCTCAGTAACAGTTTAGTAGAAATGAAAACAAACCAAATTTGGCAGATTATGACAAATGTAATTTTCTTCTACAGGAAAGGTGAATGTAACAAGTAAGGCTTAATCCACACAGAAATGACTTTCAAGAAAATGTGTTACTACCGAGTTTGAACACACACATTGCAATGCAACCAGTGAATAAGCCCCACGAGTCTATCCCCCTTCTGAATTCCAACATACAGGCTACAAGGAGCTACTATCAAGTTGCAATATGATGGATCCATTTTCATGAATAGACAGGTAAGCAATAAGTCTATGCCTTTTTCTTTCTTTCTTCTTTATTTTAATATCTATTCAGTCTTGTTATTGGGCTATTATATTTTGCTGTTGCAATTTAAACCTTTTATCAGAAATAAATCTTTGAGTTCTATTATCTTGTAACAATTCTGTAGGGACCTGCATTTCAAAAAGCTGAAAGAAAAATGAGAATGAAAAGAGCCTTTTTTGCGGGCCGCTATTAAAGTTTTCACTCTGCCACATTACAGCTATAATATAGTATCTTTAATAATAATTCATTACTATTCCATAATAAGCAAGGAATATGTTATGCTATATTAATCAACAATTCTGGTTTGCTACCTTATTAAAATCATTCGTTTGAAATTGCATATTATTTTAGTGCCATCTTGTAGCTGATTTATAATGACTTAAAGTTTATTGAGAGTTTCTCATTTGCCTGAGTCCTCATGAAATGTGCAAATCCTGTTGATTCTTTCTTAAATCTACCTTTAGTCAAGATACGGTCACTGATCTACTGGTGAAAAACACTTGACATGACTTAAGTGGTCACTGGCTTTGGGTTTTTTGAAGGTAATATTCCAAGAGAGGAAGATAGGGGAGAAATAAAGGAAAAGAATGAAACCAGTTGTGAAATCTGGAGGAAACCTGCAGAATTGCAGAAACATGAGGAATCTGTTTCTCCCTGAGCCAGCATCAATGATTCATTAGCCGCTTGCTAAAACTCAATAATCAGTTCATGAATTGCTGAGTTCAACCATTATGAAAACAATATACAGAATCAGTAAATAATGGCCTCTGATGAATCTGCTGTACTGTATTCCTTTTGGACGAATAACAATAGAAGGATCCAGAATAAAAGTGGAAAAGGGAAGCAAATGAACTCAATAAGTCATATAGAACCCTAACTTTGTACTGCATACATGAATTTGCTCTGTGCATCCAACTTCTTTATAAGTTCCACATACCTGGTTTTCTAAAAATTATTTCATTTTCAAAACCTAAATTTCAGATCCTGCTAATTCTCAGAATGAAAAGTAGTAGTTTGGGGTTTGGGGGGTGGGGGGGTGTGTTTTGTTTTGTTTTTTTAACACATCTGAAGTCAGAAAATTCTCTCCATGCTGAGCAACAATGGTAGAAGTATTTTTCACATGCAGCAATACATTCTCACTGTCATGTCTCGGAAGAAATCTCTTGGGGCTCAAGATCTGTGCATGTAATACCTACATAGAAAACTAAGCCTCAATTGACTCCATTGAAAAAAAAAAAAAAACCAAACCAAACCCCACCTCTAAGAACATCTAAGCATTGTTTTGAAACTATGATTAACGAGATCATTTTTAGAGTTCTAATATTAGCTACACACATTTATGCCAAAGCTAAATTTGATCTAGTCAGGGATTTCTTTAAAATGCTGGACTGGAAGATAATGAGTTTCACAAATTTCTCCAGCACTCAGGAGAATGCCAGATCTTCACAGAATCTCAGGACCAATGCATCTTTCTTTCTCTGAATTGAAACCCTTGCTGCCTCTGTTTTTTTAAGTTTAAACATGGAGGTTTGCTTTTGTGAATGGGGTTCCAAAGGAAATAAAAACACCCCTTCAGTCCCATCCAGCGCGTATTTTGAAAAATTTAGCTTCCCTAAGGTCTTAACAAACGGAAATTCTACTTGTGGGAAGAGATGATTAATCTGAGACGCTCCAATGTACTGTATGTTGTAATGACGAAAAGGATGCTCAACAGGTCTAAGCCTTTCGAAGGGAGGGTCTTACTCATCTTTGCCTAGGTGTGGTTCATGAAGCATCTTTAGCTCTTGACATAGCAGAGGGCACCTCAGAATAATACAGCCTCTCTCCAGGGAACAAAATGAATTTCCAAGTCTTTTCTTTATCAGGTTAACATTTGACAAGCTTGCTTTAATGCTCTCGTTCTCCCCAAGTATCTCAGATGAGGAGGACAGAAAAAGTTTGCAGCAGAGAAAGACGGAAGGAAAAGAAATTCAAGATTTTCAAAACAGCGTGCCAAAAAGCACACTTTCTCTCCTTGCTGCAGACATCAAGTAATGAGTACAACTGGATGGACTGTGGATTATTCTAGAAGCTTGGGCCAAAGAAAATGGGGCTTGCTCAGCTTTTACACACAAAGACATACACAAAATCTTCCGAAATCTTATTGCTTAGGTGTATGGGCTGAAAATTGAGTAATGCTTAAATCCTAGTGCTCCACAGAGCCAACAGAAGTCTATTAGTCCACCTTCACCAATGCATTAATTTTCCTACTACTGAATTATTATTTACGTGATACCACAAATGTGCATGTCCTTTTAAAGGAAACTAAAGGTGCAACCCCTGTCCAGAAGATCTGCCGTTCTAAGTTCATCCTAATATCGATACAAATAATGGAACGCACTTTTGCTCTCTAAAATGGCAGTCAAAGCAAATTGGGCATTCTGAGCTGGGCTCTGGCAGCCTTTTGTATTGCTTTCATTAGAGTGTCAGACTCTAAAAAAATAATGTGACAAAGGAAGGGTGGCTGGTGAGCTGGCAATCATACAACGTCTAAAGATCTGAGCTCTTCTGTAATGATCATATGTGATTTACAGAATCAAAGGGTCAAATTCTGCCCTCAATTACGCACCTATTGCTAGGTGGTACACCACCACATGGCACGTGAATTAGAGAGATTATTATATTTCTAAAGAAACAGAAAAATGGTCTGCGGCCATCAAAGTAACAAATTCAGTGTTGATCCTATATTAAATAGCAACATATAAACGTACAAAAACATCAATGCATCTTCAGTGCATTATTTTTATAGATATAGTTGGAGCAATAGCACTGCTGCAGTCTCTGTTTCTAGGCTAATATTCTGTGTTTCTAATATGTTTCTAGTCTAATATTCTGGATAGGAATATACTCGACAAGCCAAACTTTGGAAAAGAAAAAAATTGGCATTGGTTCAGTCTGCTTGAACACCGAAGCATTGGCTAAATTTGTCAGTAGTTCCCCATCTCTGCTGTATCTAACAGCCCTGCCCCTCTAATGTTATCACGGTACAAGAGTTTCCACAAATGCTCATTTCTGTTGCCTCTCTTAACTAATGCCTACACCTTCTAAAAAAGGATTAATGCAATTTATTCCTCGGGAAAATTTATCAGACGCACAAGTTATTTAATTCGGTATGAAGTCCCCCATACCTTCAGGAATCAGAAACACTACAGATTCCAATTGCTGGTTTCTGCTTTTTGTTGTATGATCACCATCCTACAATCCCAAACTTGCTGAACTTGTTGAGCTTCGCCCCTGACGTTAGTGGGATTTCATGCAGGTACCCTGCCAGGTGCTATACGGAGAAGTGGAACTGAAAGTCAGCGCAATTGAAGTCTCAGCTGGCTAGAGGCATTTCTGGTATCCTTTTTATGTAAACACATGACCAAGAAGAGAAAATTACTGTTGATAAAAACAGCTTCTCATCCACGCTTTGTGAAATAGCTAGTACAGTCTCTTTTAGGAAAATGCATTCAATCACTTTCTCCAAAAACATATGTACATGCATACACATACATATAAAAACTTAAAGAGAGAAGGCTGTCATATCCAAAATTTGTATAGAAACAAATTTCCTTTAATGATTACTTTGACTACAGGCTTTCGATTTTCCTCAACACCTATCTGCATTTGATTCTGACCCATAAAGGCCAGTCTCCTGCAACAACCAGCAGAGAATGCTGGCATTAGGGGAAACGCTGCATAAACAGAAGGAAACTCTAATTGACAGATACACAGATTCTCATCTTAATTGCATGGTTTTAGGACTTCCAAGTGTGTTTCAAAATTATCAGTGTATTAGAGCATTTGTTTTGAAATGTAATTAATATTTATTGTATGAATTCTTTTGCTTTCCAAAATAATATTTGTGTAATTATTCATAAATAAATGTAATGACTTTTTAACTTTAAGCTAGAAATAAATTCTGACTTTCCATTTGGACAAACGGGTATGTAAAGTTAGGGACAGTTGCGAAAGCAATGTAATCAAAGGGAATTGCAAACAGGAGGAAACAATGGACAAGGAAATTAAATAAGGAGCAGGACTACCGAAGAACAGCTCCATTGATTTGGACGTGCCGCAGAAACGTCATTGCCCCAACTGCTCTATGGCTCTTTCATCTAACTGGAATAAACTACGCCGTGATTTATGTTGTAAGCACTGTATTTCCGTGTCATTTTAAAAGAACAGAATTTTCTGGATCTTCCCTTTCTTAGTTAATACACATGCACACACTCACACAAAACATATGTTAATAACTTCAGACCACAAATTTAATTTATCTCAAGCTTTCCACCTGACATCATTTCTTGTCATGTGGCGCATACCCATCCGTAAACAAAATGGGGATTCATTACCATAGCAACAGAGAGTGTGACTTTGATCAGCTTCAATGATTATTTGTAGGCACACACGTTTACAGATATCAAAATCCTAAGTGAAGGCTGATTACCTTTTTTTTTTTTTTTAAATGAAAGCAGTTACGTTGGTTTATATGTATGAGGAAGAATGCATGCTAAAGACACTAAAAAATACCTCTGAATGGAAAACGAAGCTACTGGTCATTAGCCTGGTGCCACTTCCAGTTACTTGTGAATATATATATTCCTAATACGAATAATTTGATGTATGTGTCTTGTGACCAATAAAGTATTTTCTTTTTGTTCCCTGGCAGCTGTGATACTTAAGGCTGCACATGCAGGTGTTTTGGGGGCTGGCTCGTGTGGGATGAGAAGAGGTGGTAGCCTGTAGCTTGACAGAAAAAGAGAAAAAAATCTGAACAATGTGTTGAAAAAGACTACAGTCAGAGCTGCGCAGGACCAGCTGTTTTTTTCTAATTAGAATAACAAAAATAGCACACGCTAAATTTTTTTTTTTTTTTCTCAAAAGCAATGAATGCTTCAGGAACTATAAGGAAAGAGCTCTAAAACCTATTTAAATGAAGGAATGTTTCAGGAGCCATATGGAGAAGAACAAGAAAAGGCGAAAGTAGAGAAGTGTTTTATTTTTAGCTAAATCTGAAGCATTTCAATTCTTCATCCAATGTTACATAGAAATTATCTCACTTTTAAACTTCCAAAAATGTCAGGGCTGATGCTGCCTATTGTATCATAGCTTAAACAGGATATTTTAAAATACTTGGTGCATTTCAGTGATGCATTCTTCCACGCATTGTAAATTCCAGTATATGCCCTGAACATGCATTGAGATATATTACTTATGATATATCTGTGTTCCAGTAACGTATGATAGCTGCACATAATGAAGTATGTGACAAACACTCAAAACACACACTGTATCATCAGTCTTTTTTCCCCCTCTTTTTTTCTTTTCTCTTTTTTTTTCCTCCCCTTTTCCTGAAGCCCTGATGATTCAAAACTTTGAATACAGGAATAACATTTGTAACAGCTACGGCATTCTGGACATCTGCACTGTTAGAGTACTTTAGAATAAAGTCACATGGCCATAGGGAAATTTCACAGAATTAAAATCACAGTGACTTGCCAAGGTGTATAACTAGTTTGTTTTCAGCTGTTCTTCTCATGAATAATTACCAAGCAGGCATATCCTAAAGCTAGCGCAAGCTGTCATTTCACCAGAAATATTCAATATTTAAAACAGAATTTAGAATTTAGAATTTCATAAATGAAAATAATTACAGCACAGGCAAAATAGCACAGTTCAAGTGCTGTCATGTACTTCTTGCTTTTCTATCAAGCTTCCCAGAACCAACACGTTAGAGTCACATTAAATTATTTTTACAACGTAAAGAAGGTGATGCAAATGCAAGGGGAATTGCAAGTTTTTTTTTTTCCCCCCAGAACTAATACTTTGCTAGCATTTTACTGACTATTCCTTTATCAAGCACAGAAAGAGAAAACACAGTACAGTCCCAAGACTTCCATCTGTTTCAGTCCATTTTGATCAAACGTGCTACGTGTATTCTTTTCCACTGCCGCACGCCTGAGCGAGAGCCAAGGGCAGTGCAAAGTTGGACAGGAGGGATGAGAGACAGGAATAAGATGGAGGTGCAAGAGATGGGATGCGCTTTACCTTGAAGCCTTCCTTAGACCCTTTACTACCCATGCAGGTCCCTGACGTGAAGCTCAGACCCAGGTCGCGTCCATGGCAGAGCACAGCAGTCTTTGGGGAATGACTACGCAGCCATCAGCATCCCACCTCTCTCGGACACCCATGGCACAGGCAGAAGTGGCCGTGGCCAACAAATAGACAGCTACAACGGACCCAAGTCTCACTGCCCCACCAACAATCCTGTCTGCTTCAAGATCACTTGCAACTTCTCTGTTATGCCAGCAAATATCGGGTCATGTCCCCGGGTTTTCTGGTTTTGCATCTCAGAGGGGACAAAAAAAAAAAAGGGAGACTGCGAGCCAAGAGGAAAGCGCACTTTCCTTTCACGCAAGGCTTAATATTGGCACATTATTATAATATTATGAAAATCTTTATTGGAGCTTGAATAATGCCCTGAAATAGATATTGTACTGGTTAATAAATTACATTTTTCAAATGAGAGAGATTTTATCACCAAAACATCTCATGATTAATTTCTAATGTGAAGCTTATGGCCCTAACTTAAAACATTTGATTTTGCATTTGTGTTCAAAGGTTGAGCACTTAGTAAAGTTTTTATAAGAAACTCACTGAATTTTTTTTCCCCATATTGAAAAAAAAAAAAATCACTAACCTGTTAATCCACTATAACTTCATAACCTCAATTACAGCTCTTGAGATGAAGGTGATTAAAAATAAGTATTTTCCCCCAGTTTCAAAGAGCAGGTCATACCTTCCAAAGAAATTCTGTTTAAAATTTTTCAATGATACATTAATGGCAATAATTAGAATTGGTCAGAAATGTTCCACAAGACAGGTTTCCCATTTTCCAATCAGTTCTAGCTATAACTACTTGGAGTTTTAACATCTCAAGTAGTGCCACTGTAGTAAGTAGAGTTATTTCTATAGGAAGTAAGAGGGGATAATATGTGCTATGAGAAAAAGCTAGTAAAAAAGCCAGGCTATTAAAATTAGGAACTCCCAGCTCCCAAACCTAAGTGTGGACCATGAGGCCAAACTTCTGCTCTAAGGAAATTTTTTTAAAAATTAGTAATTTATATTAATCAGCATTTTACTGAACTTGGCCCACTGCTACAATTTGTGGCACACCATTTTCTAATATGTTTGATTGATTTACTGCTGTTGCTTGTGAGCAGCCCATGATCCATCTACACACATTCTCAAATGACAAAATGAATCAATAAAGTAAGGGTGCCAGAGCGCAACAGGCAAAGCTGCAACTCAGTTTCTCAATTTTTCTAGATATGTTCAAGTCTCAAGCATTAAGATCCAATTCTTTAGCTGATTATTCCCAAGACCAACTCAGCATTGCAAATATTCAATGCTTATACATTCAGCATTCATTTTGCTAATATTCTCAAGAAATGAATCAAAATTTTGCTTTTCTAACTAGTAGCCAATCAATAATAAAATACTACGTTATTCACAAAAAGTTAAAACAAAAATGACCAAAACAGAAACAAAGGAAATTGAAGCGCAAACAAAACTACATACAATTTAGACTATTTAATCCTCCCATTTATCAGAATGTGTGCTTAATTCTAACCACAAAAATTATTCCAGCCTAACGATATAGTAACCCTTCAAGTGACTGAATAGGTTTCCGTGAACTATTTGTCAAGCACATTCGGGGTCAGTCTAAAACCACAGCAGCTGTAAACCGTCTGGGGTAGGCAAAGTCCACAGCAGCCACCCACCATCGGCGCTGTTCAGATCCCTAGCCCTGGTGGTACGATAAAATTAAAAATAAAATTATTTCTGCATTCAGTAGCATTATGACTCCGGCATCAAAATAACTTTTTTTTTGTTTTCTTTTCCAAGTTATTTTCTGGTAACTAAGTTAATTGTTGCTGTGAAAAACACTGTAGCTTACTGTGATCCTAAAATCTGGAGGAAAATGAGAAACATTCTCCCAAATCCCTCTTGTCAATCCCAACTTTTTCATGCTTCTCCTTTTTTCCTGCAACACTTCCCCAAATTGTGTTTGTGCCTGATACTTCCCACCCTGCCTTCCTCCCATGGGGAGCTGGAGCTCCACCTTCTCCTCTTCCATTTGCAATCCATTTTAATAACTTCGTCTTCTCCAACAAATAAGAATTTTGCCATTGTCTTTAGGGGAACAAGAAGAGATTTTCAGTGAGATAGGCTGTATAGGGTTTTGTCTCCTTTTAATCAGGATGTTGGTTGCACAATTCAATGCTGATTGTGTAATCAGAAAGCAAGAAGAAACAGAACACAAATGAATTACTATGGAAAAATTGTCCTCATAATGGGGTCATGAAGCATAGAGATATACATTTATAATACTCTGTCAAATTACATTATGCAAGGAAATAAATTATGTTAAGAGAAAGTATGTTTTAATTACAAGCACAACACTTCAAATTGGGGAAAAATTGCTAACCCCTTTTTTATTATTATTATTATTTTATAAATTTAGCATCAATATGCACAGAAGTGCCTACACAGGGTAGACATCCCCTGCTGTTAAGGAGCACGTGTGTGTGCGCACGAACAAAATTTAGGACTGTAAGATTTTCCAATTATTATTTTTTCTGTCTTTTTTCTTGACCATCAATGTGTAAAATAAAGAGACCTAAACAGTAGGACAACAGTAGTTGGTTATCATGTACATGAGAGCAGTTATACTGTGGTTTCCCTAAGTGTGTTGCAGATACAGTAGATTATTTAAATCACAGAAAACAGAACACAGAATAAAAAGAGAAAGCATAAGGTTTGGTGGTTTTTTAGTTTTTCTTTTCTAATCTAAACAAACATTTAAAAAACAGCGTGCTGGTGAGAAAGAGGATGCTGTCAGGATACACAATTCACCTTATAATTGCAAATTAAGTTTGAATAGGTGCAAAGGCAAACACAAACTTTCTATAATCCATGATAAAGAATAGCATACTATAACAGGTATTAGACATGCCTGTCTGTTAGATAAATTTAGAGGTGTTATCAATCTTTTAAAACCTTTATTTTTCCATAAATAACTTTTGGCTACAAATCAAGTAATAGTCAGTCTAAGCGCTGAGTATAAAAGAGAGACAACATCGTACTCTGCTATCTGAGCCTATATATGCAGTATTAACCACAAAGCAATAACCACAAAAAGAAGTCTCAGCTGTAAGGCCGCGACCCAGGCTAAAGGTGTGTCCCTCCTCCCAGCCCCACTCTTCTGGGATAACAGCAAGCAGCTTTGCCAATACAGGGGAATAAGCAGCTTTGAAAATATTCAGCTTTTACTTCAACAGTCCTGTGGATACCCTGAGTATGTTCGTAAGGAGGAGGAAAACACATGGGAAAGAGGAAGTTTGGTCATGTAATTCTCTAAGATTTAGTTTTTCTTATTAAACTCTTGCTTAAAAAAAAATTTAAAAATCATTACCAGCTTTCAGATGTGTACCCTATTCACCCAAAGGTTTTCTGGATACACTAAAACATCTTTCTTACCACAAGGTGGCATCTTCTTATTTTTATATAAAACATCTGAATATTTACATAATTTGAATAATTTTCTACACCTGAACGTTTCTACATTTTTTTTATGACAGCCATTTAACATCTGTGCAGATACCTAGCAATGATGTTAGACTTCACCTCACAAATGCTCATGGAAGTATCTGCTGCTGCTTTTCATATACCTTTTAACAGACATTACATACATACTGAATCCCTTCACTAAACAATGTGCTGACAAGACTTACAGGAACGCACAAATACTCCTTTCAAATTCTGGGGCAACCCAAATTAAGAATTACAACACGTGTTAAAAATGCTGAGTTTTCTCCCAGAACTCCTATTGAAAGAGCGCGTTACCAGAGCAATCTGACCAGTTTCTCAGCATGCAGGTATTTTAAGATATAACAGAGAAATGCACTAAAGGCAAGGAACTTTATGCTCCATACTCTATACACATAACTCAAACCAATTCTACGAACACAGAAAAATGCATAAAAAGCATCAGCAGGCTTTTTTTTTTTTTTTTAAATCTGCCCAGATCACTGCTAATATAATCCATATGAGAAGTCAAAAGGGAGAAGTTTAAAGTCTGTCTCCCTCTAACAATTTTAATTTTGCACAGTTATTAGTCTCCTTCCAAAGGTGGAGATTTTCATCTAATCAGAAGAGCAGAATGTCTACCGACTATGTTCAACTTAACATAAGTGGAAATTAATACATACGCCAGAAACCAGAGGACTGAGTTCCCATGACAGAACTTGATCCCCCCTGCTATTACGTTGCTTTAGAAGCAAAAAAAATAAAGGAGATTTTTTGGGGTTATGGTTTTTTGTTTTTTACTACTACAACTTCATTAGATATGATCCTAGGTCTACTGATTCAACTGCAAAGTGGCCGTTGACTTCAAAAGGCTACAGACTCAGGCTCCTGCCCCATAATTAAGAGAAGTTTAACTAGCATGGTACACCACAAACTGAGGGAAATCTTATGACAAAACTTTTTCAGGAAGAAATTCAAATTTGATGCTTCTGAAGTGTTTCAGAAATTCTTCTCAGCTTCCTCAAACTGATCCTAACTATGATATTTTATCTCACATACTGATCTATTTCTAAGCCAAGGGGCTTTTCTTTATCTTTTCAAAGAAAATTGGTTTGGTTTCTTAATTTGGAACAATTCACTTCAGAATTTACCTCAAAGAAATTTTGATTTTAAATGCTTGATTCTGAAATTAAGGGGTTTGAGTCAAAGGGAAGAATTTTCTCCTTTACAGTCAACGGTTTCAGATCTAGGTGCAGTAATTCTGAATATTGCACCATTGTAGAAGAGCAACAGAATATTTCTAAACCTGATTCTTCCACCCCCCTCTAAATGATATATTGGATATATATTTTTTATTTCCATAGAATTTCTTTTCAACAAGAAGGAAAATGTCATCTTGTTTACCACACATAATCTAAAATCATGGCTGCAGTTTTGTTAAAACAGTTTGTGCTCTCAGGTTCTTCTGTGTCCTAACTGAGACACCAATACAGGGAGGTGGACATATAGATCCTGATCGGCTCAGCTATAAATGAGTAACTTCACTTGAGAGCTGAACTAAATATCAGTTTAAAAGCCGTGAGATGAGAATGTAATCGTCTACAAATACAAATGAAGCAATAGGTCTAGCCATTACGTTTACTCCCAATTATTTGCAGCTGTAAAAACATACCAACAATATTTTTCACATACAAAATTCCATTTTTGGCCCCAGACAAAAATCAGTTCCTATCTCTTATCTACTGTTCTGGTAGAGCTTTCAGAAACTATGAATTACAGCAGAAATCTTCTAACTGAACTAATGTCTAGCAGACCATCTGCAAATAAAATTATTTCAAAAATTATTCAGTGAAGCCACATCACTTTAAAGAGACAGACTTCTAATGTTACCTGAGATCTGAAAGTAAATAAAAAACCCACTCTTGAATGCACAAGTAATGGGATGCCTATACTAATATACTACAAACGACACGGCTCTACCACAAGTACAAAACAACATGTGAAACTGGTAGAAAACTTTTGAGCTAATTTTAAAGGCTATTCCTTCAATGAACTACCTTGTAAAAATTACTTAGGTTTGATTTAATGGCAAGTAGCTAAGAAAAAAAAAACCAAAACCAAACAACAGCTCCAAAATAATCTTCTGCTGTAGTTCTTTCTGTGTGCTGTTTGTTTTCGGTTGTCAGGTATCCACACCAAAGCATTACTCTATTTCTACAGCAAGAGCTGTTTTTAAGCAGCAGGGCATTCCCTTAGGGCCAAGTGCAGCATTTTGTAAGATCTGGTGAGAACTGTAGAATCCCATCTGCCACCCCTAATCCTTCCAGGATGAGGGGCTCTCAACCTCTCCTTGGACCTCCTGATGGCATTAGAGAGCCAGTGGTACAAGCCCAGAGGTTGCGCTCCTTCTGCCCTCAGCAAAGGTGCGCCCCTTGTTAGTCCAAAAGTTAAAAAAAAAAAAAATAGAGGTAGGCATGGGGTAGTGATCACTGTGATTGTGCTAAAAACCTCTGAACATTTTCAAATCCTGTAAGTCCCCCACACTTGCCTCCAAACAAAGGCAGATGTGATCAGTACTCACAGCATCTGGTCCAAATATCCAACAGCTCCAATAAAACAAAAGCATGCACTACCACATCCTTAGCGTATGTATCTTGGTGCATATCCATATCTACATGTGCTAAATAGAATATTTAATCTTCAAGTAAACTGACAAATGTAGACTCACATTCTGTGCAATATCACTAAGCAATTCTCTAGACGTTTAGAGCCAAAAAAATCAAGGAGACAGGAGGAATTTAACTCGTACAGAGAAAGGCGTGAACAAGCCCACCTTCGCTAGTTCCAGTGGAGATTCTCTAATTTAGTAGCTGAAGCTCTGGCCTAACACCGGAAACATCGGCACAAAGTCCAGTTTCACTTTACTGAACATGATCTTCCTAGTAACTTTCTTCACCATAAAATATCTTGGTTTGTGTGCAGCATATATAAACCAAACACACTGCCAAGGTATTTGAAGCATGAGACGTGACATCCTCGAGGACAGTACCTAGGTCATGGAACGCTTCAATCGCTTCTGTGCTATTAACTAATGCTTAGTAAGAACAATACTAACAACAAAATAGCTTAAGGGCAAAATCCTCTGGGCAGAAGTGAAAAGTTGGATAACTGCTGACTTATTGTGGGGGTGAAATCTTGGCCTCAGTCAGACCCACAGGATTATATCAGCTGGCCTACCAAAGAAACAATGTGATAATCCAAATAAGCATTAGACTCCTTTTATGCTTCACACTAGATAAATCAATGTGGTTCAATAAATTCTGCTTAGAAACTGGTGGACGCCCCACAGAACACACACATAGTGTAACCACAACAAAAAATATTTTTTGGTCCTTACATATAACTTACCTTCGCTGTTCTGCATCTGAGGTCCTGCCCTAAGCAGCCCAACCAGCACTCAAATGATACCTGGTCCAGCAGCATCTCTGCTGTAGCTGTTGTCATCACATCTCTTCCATCTTATCTTAAACTCACTTTCTTTATATTAGAATATAATAACCTATATTAAAAGCCCCAATGCTATTAACAGTTACCATGGCTCATATACAAGATACTGCTATTATTCCACGTTACAAAGCAGTACTAAAGGAATTCAAAATTCCCAGTATGGTTAGTGTTAGCAGATGACTTTTCCATGGCAGCTATTTCAAGTTACCTCTTCATGAATTGCAAGAGAGGTATCAATAATTTCCAGCTAAATCAATACGTTTTGCCTAGGAACCAGAGTTCTTCCACATGTCAGTATAAGAAAATGAAAAGCAGATCTTCTATTTTGGTATTTTATGGGCTACTCTGTTATTCCAATTAATAAATGGAGCAGACAGCCTACATCTTCTTACAGTTTACTCCACATTTCCTTTAATTTATCAATGCAAAATTATTTAGCAGAGAGTCATTAATCGAATTTCTTCTGAGAGAGAAGCATTATTAGATATGTTAAATCTCAACAATGTTCCTTCAAAACAGCTGTAGCCATGGATTTTTTAAGCTTTAATTGAACATCTGTGCACTCTTAATTAATTTGAACAAAATGCAAAGGAAAAAAAAAAGCAACAGTAGGTACCATGAATTTAACGAACTAATTTTAGTTTTCCAAACTCCCTCAAATAACGACTCTTCTACACACACATCAGACTGCAAACAGCAGCATTAAGTAGCACGAAGTTCACTATACATTTCCAAATACGATGCAATTCGATTTCATAATATAGAAATGATGTATGAAAACCAATATTTGTACATATATTCGACGGTGTTCTGTTCCTCTTCCTAGTCAAGGCCAGCTTTACCAAAGGTTATTTATCATATGGCTACATGGCACAGGGGGAGACTGATACAACTAGATAACACTTGCAGCAGCCAAATAAGCTGCCTGAAGTATCCAAGAGAAGCGATGAAGAAAGGATTGCCTTACTCCTGTGCCCATCAGGAGATGAAGCAGGAAAGCCTCCAGCCTGGACCAGAAGTTATTCAGAACCCAATTCCTAGCCACATTATCTCAGTCAGCCTCTGGAAAGCTGAACATTAATTACTCATTTAAAGATCAAGAGAAGACAGTGATATTTCTTTTTTCCAAAAGCTTGAGTGCCCAGAACTCTCCAGAAAGATATTCTCCTCAGTGGGAAGGCATTCGCTCTCACCCTGAGCACCCCTGAACCAGCTTTTACAGCAGGGATGAGGAACACCCCGCACGTCCTGCCTGGAGGAATGCTTTGAGCACGGGGCCAGCATGCAGCAAGCGCGTGCGACACCACAGTCCCCCACAGGCACTTCTAAAAAGACTGAGCTCTGTTGATGTGGATGCCCTATACTAGAAGAGGACTCCAGGCACAGGAGAGCAAGCAGGCAGGTATGTATTGCAGATATGCAATATACACCCATGAATCAAGCATTTTTGTTCTGTCTTTCTCACAGAACTGTGCTCAACGCTTTCTGTTAACCACTTGATGACAGCCTTTGTTCAAGATGTAGTTTCTAAGAATCAATGACTTTACTCTAGCAGCTCTGAGCTGCGGCTTTGGAAGTCCCCACCTCTCTTATTTGTAAAGCTATAACTGCTGCTCTCTGAACCATTACCATGTGAAAAAAGGTCTAATTGATGAGGATTTTATTCACTGACCTTTCTACATTCAAGATGGCTATTCCCTTAGAGCTAACAATCCACCAAAACACAGACAACTGCCACAATAGAGTTCATACGCTGTACAACACAAACACTAGACCTTGTGTCCATACTGTCAGTACTGTAGCTATAAGCCACAAGCGATGTGGTGCGCAAGGCATGCTTGTCCTGGTATAACCACCATCCACAACTGGGATCATACCATTTAAATCTATCCTAAGAAAAAACAGGATCATTTTCTGACCAAACGATATGAACTGGGTGAAGATGAGGCTTCCGAGTCGGTTTAGATCTCCTTTAACAGCTACTTGTCCAAGGGATGACACTCACTAAACAGCTTAAAAAATTAACCTGTGAAGAACCTTAGATATAGGACAGAGTAAAGGTATAAGCAACATCTAGAAAGCAAATAACTTACCCCCCATAGTTCCCTTATTTACATTTTTTTTCCCCACAAAGGTATATCACTGTTCGTACTTCACTAAAGCATTGTTGTTTGTTTCTCTGTAAAACGTTCCAGCTACTACTTTAAATTAAAGAAAAAACTGCCAAGCAAAAACAACTTTTAAGATGGATTCAAGGATGGAATACCGTAATTCAAAAGCTCTCTTGTAGAATCAGATAATCATAACTATTAGAGATTATTTTGAAATACTTTTTACAGTCTCAGGACTATTAATGTCGTGTTCAAATCACTCTGAGGCTGGTTTTTTGTTGTTGTTGTTTTACTGTTCACGGGGATACAATGACTCATTGGCACATTTCCAGCGCAAGATGCATTTGAATAATACATGGCATGCCCTTTAGCTAGCATCATAATGCCAGATTTAAAACAAGGTAAGAAGTTTCTCCATATACACTCCCAGTGTTCAGCTGCTCATAATCTATAGCGTTAACAATTTATCATCGAACCCAGAGACTTGCTGCCAACTTATCAAAGTGGCCACTGGATGCATATGATCTAGTCTGAGCATCTGGCTCTTCACTGCTCCTGACATTAGCACAGACAACAGAATCAGTGGACTATTGAATGCAATTACAGTAAGCGAGACAGACAATAAAGATTGATAGCGCCTTCTCTTTTTATCACATACAAAACTAGTGGGGGTTAAAGCTTTGCCTTGAGCTGCCTTCATTTAACAATGATTGAAAATATGCAATTGTGATGGTAAAACACTGCAGCCTGTACCACTTCATTTACTGGACACATTATCAAATTAAATGAAAAGTGAACTGCCAAAAGCAACAGTTATTATATATTAATGATGAATATTTACTTAGCATTGTTCACAAATCATACAGAGAACAGAATCCTTCTTGTTATCTTCTTTGCAGGCTACAGATGAGTAGCTTAACATTTCTATGTTTACGTTAAATCTTCTGTCTACAAATCTCTAAATACAGACATGTGCGATTGGTTTTGTGACTATCCATGTGGTTACAAATGTGTAATTAATAAAATGCTCCAGTAGTAAATGAATCCTAATTGCTGCAGGGATTCTTTACCTCAAATCACAGTTGCTATTCTTGAAAGTACTTGACTAACCAAAGAAACTAAAGAAAATGAGTATTTCGTTTTCAGCAGGCTTTACATCGTGGATTACGTGGTGTGCAACAGCTTTTAACAAACGGAAAGTCCAGAAGAAGCCAACACAGTGGATTTACCGCAATACATCTATTGTACAGAATTTCAAACTGGTTACTGGTCTTTGGTTACTGCATACTGGGGGAGCTAAAAATATGCAGTACATTGGAACTACACAAATAAGACAGCAAAGTTATGCAAGTAATCGATTGTTATGCATAAAACTAACTCCTTCTTTTACAGAAGCCATGCTAACTACATTCTTCCCTTGAATTACAGCCAAATTGTCCTCCAATGTGTGGCAATAACCTAACTACTAAATGCCAGAGCGGATAACTTTCTCGTGGTTGTGGACTCGTTTGTACTGATTATTTTAACAGATAAACCAAGGAATTTCTTTATCTGAGTGTCATGTAAGAATTGATACCATAAAGAAATTAAATTAAGAAAACATGATCTTTTCTACAAGCTCAAAATTAAACAACAACAAAACACCCCTACACTGTCAGCACCATAAAAAAAAAAAAAACTCTTGTCATTTTTAGATCAACTGCAACAAATAGTTGGACAACATGTGGTCCTGGTACTGCCTGGTTTGGGGTTACATATACAACAAATGCAAACATATGGTCCTTGTCATGCAATGATAGCCATGCAGGCATATTTTTGCCTATGTGAAGAGCTCTGCTTGCTTCAGAAAAGCTCTTGATGCAGGCACTAGTCTCTGTGCAAGCGGCATGCTGAGGTATCTGAGACTAAATGACTAAACTGAGATGTTGAAATGAAAATAGGCTTTTGCTTTTTTTCCCCCTCTGTACAGCCCTGGGTAGTAAAATAAAGCCATTCACAGAACACTCGCTAATCCACATGAACTGTATCCTCCAAACTTTTCTTCTTTTTTTAAGCAAACTGATTATATTCCAGGAATTTGATTTCCACAAATTGTTGATGTAAAGGCTCTGCGGCCTAAACAATACAAAAGAAGAAAACTGAGGAAAAAAGTTTGGCTTTCTGGCCATATGCTAGCATATAAACTACAAAAGTGACAAACACACAAATACGCCACAATGGAAAACTATGTGCTGATCCCACGCAATAAATTGAAAAAGCAACATGCTGTATGGTATTGTTTAACAATAGTGCAAAAATAACTGTAGGAAACTCTGGCTAAGATGGCCCACAGACGGTTTTGGAAGGGATGATGCATCAATAGACAAACTACAAGTAGAACAAATGAATTATCTTAAGCCTACTGAAAACAGGAAACCAAGGACACTTCTATTTTCAAATGAAATTTATTATCACTCTCCTCCCTTTTTAAGCAGAAAACATAGCTAAATTTAACCAAATATTTTTCAAGAAACACATCCATTTTATTATGTTCACATTTACTTACTGGAAATATCAAGAGAAACATGAAGTAGAATTTTTTTTTCCATCTAAGCCACTTTTTCCACTTGAATTTCCATTTAAAGAAACAATAATCTGTTCCACAAAGCAACAGAATTCTTGAAGCCTGGTTTTCTATGATCACTTTTTGTCCTCCCACGCCACCTCATTACCTTGATCATGTAAAGGACGGCGACGGATGCTGTGGTTTGTCCCCAGCTATGCACACCTTGCCCGGGCAGCAGGCTGCTGCTGATGGAGAGAGAAGGTACCAAACGAGTCCTGTCCATCTTTTCCCCAGTGAGGCAATTTGAGATATCTGTCCCGTATCCAGACACCAGTAATTACGCAACTCAAACCATAATTACTTTGAAACTTCAATCTCCTTTGCAAACAGGTTTACAAATGCTAAAGTCACTGTAGGGAGAAGACGTACACATCAACAGGGTGAACTTCACGTCCTTAGAAAACTAGACTAGATGCGAAGTGCAATCAGGAAAGAAGTAAACTGAATGTCTTCAGAGGAGGCTAGCGCATTCCCCTTGTATTTTATTTCAGAAATGAGGGAAAAATTACAGTGAACCGACAGTCACAGGGGAAAAAAAAACACCAAACAAAACAACAGAAAAAGTTAAATATCCTATCCTTGACATGACTCACGTTTGAAATGAATCGACAGCTCTGCTCATTAGTTAGGGAAAGGTACAGTACCAACCCCGCACTGTGAATGTATAGCACGTAGAATCATTTTTAGAGATAAGCAATTGCATCGCAGTTACTGGAATCAACAAATGTAGATGTAGATAGATAAAGTGAATATAGATTCTGACTTTCATAAACTTTAGTTTGCATTTCCATACTTCCCCAGTGTATTTCAGTGAAGATATTATCCAGCTGCATCATATTTCAACAGGAGAGGAATAATCAAGTCAGACATATACCAGAGTGACTGGAGTAGAGACATTCTGTTGTTTAAGATCTTCTCTGAAGACCAGAGGAATCAAGCTTATTTTTTTCTCTCTCATTTCGCCATTCCTATTGTGTCAAACAAAACCAAAAAACCAACCACCAAACCCAAGAATGAAGAAGTCTCACTCGGTTTCCTCAAGTAGTGCCAAGAGAAGCACCAATTCCCAAGTCACCCTTCTGCACTCAAGCGTTCCCATGAACTTAGTGTACACTTTTTTTTCCTCCAGAAAAGGGAGGTACATTATAGCCAAAATCTAAGAGTGTGGAATGACACTCTGCCACCACACGCTTCCCCACATCAGAGCTTAGTAACATCAGCAAGATATATGTGAATTTTAGTACCCCATCAATAAGCAAATTTGCTCACTGATTTTAAAATGTTGTCATATGACAGATAGGTCACACAGCCAAAATACTAACTGAAAAATAGAACAAGAAAATATTCCAGTATAGATTCCAGACCACCCTAGACCTTAAACCTACTGATCCAAGCACAAAGAGAGGGTCCCCTTCTGACCTCTGACACAGACCTTTGCTATGGCATCGGACAAGAAACCAAACACCTTGTCTGCATCTGCAAGCCTGCCTAAACAATGCTGTAATTTATGCATCCTTTAAAATATATCACAGGTAATAATCCTTTATCCACAAATATCTCAAGTTTGGGGAAAAGAGCTTGTTTCAGCCAGTTTGTCAGAAGCATGAAATAGGCAATATCATGCAAGATGAGAAATCTGAAAATAATATTTAGTGCGGAATGGAAAAACTGCTGTTATATAACATAAAAAGTCCAATGTAGTCATGCTTTAATATTTTCCAAAAGCTAAATCATGTTATTCTGAGAATACCTTTAGCATCACACCCTCTTGGTCAAAGACTGATTTAGTTTCTTGCGATGCTACAAGAAAAATGGCCTCAGTATGGAATATGCAAAATATAAACTTGTTAAATTCTGAAACCGATTTTTTTCATCACCTACTTCATTTCAAAACAGTTTCTTTAAAAACAGTTAACTAAGCCTTTTACACACACTTTTATAAACTGAAGTCTCAAACCTGCTATCATTTTTAGTGCCATTATATGTTACGTATTAGTTCCTTTTATTTCAGGGGGACGATCAGTATGCATAAAGCTAAACGTGTCCAATTATTTTGCAGGGTTACAGCCTGTGTTAAACAAGTCCTAGAGAAAAGTATACAGATAAGGTTTGGGTTGTCCTGCCAGTACATCTCCGAGACCAAAAAGGACAGTTGTTCATAGTGATAAGAACTTCATGGCTATTCAGAGGGTGATTCGATCACAACAAAATCCAGTGGAGGACATCTGTTCACTTAACCTCACACCTCATTAAGGGACTTTTCTATTTGCTTATTTCTGCTACAACTGTCAGGTGCCCATTGATCTAAGTTATGGTCACACATTTCATTTTGCAAGCATGATGAAGCATGTTCAAAAGTTAATTACAGCTGTACTGGGCTTCTTCATCATAGAAAAATGTAAATGTTCTATTTCATGGCGGTACTGAATCACATCATGTCCTTAGTGAGGGTTCAGAGCAGAGAGATGCAAAAAATCTCTCTTACGGTACTTTGCTGAGAGAAGCATGGTTTTGCAGGCACCCTCCAAAACCCATTGGGAAAGACTGAAAATGCCCAGAGATCAGAATTTTCCCTGGCGATCCCTCTCTCTCTCTACTGATTGCAGAGGAAGCCCAGCACAACTAATGTCTTAGGCACCTCAAACAAGGACCTAAAGCCAAGAAGATGGGTCAAGATCCTGCAAGAGAACCTAGCAAACAGGAACAGGTCTGGGCAGCCTTCCCACAGGAGCTGGAGTAAAGTACTTGGGCTATGTTTCAATTCTGTGTGGGTGAAAAAAAGGATAACATTACTGCCCCAACTCACAAGGGCACAATAAACACATTAATGATTATTATGCCCTCTGAAAATATGGTAATGAAGGTTGTAAGTATAAGCACCATCATTAGAAATGTTTCTATGCATTTCTTTTCACTTACCAGCTCTCTCTGTTTTGCAGAGCTTCCTTACACAGTGATCTTGCAGCAGAACTTGGAATGACCCTCAACCCGTGCCCACCAGAAGCTTTAGAGCATTTGTGAGAATGGGCTCAGCTGATGCACCTTCATAGTAACAACAGATGTGATTCTGCTTGGTGGGAGCAATCCCCACTCGGTTGACGTCCGCAGAGGATGACGACAGATGCTTCTGGGTTTATTTCTTTAATTACGTTTCACATGCACTGCAATTTCTTAGAGTCTCCTCAACTGCTAAACTCCATTACCACCTCCATTCCCTGACAGCTCCCCTTGGCACAACAAATGTAACATCAAAAGAGGACACGAGGGACACCAACCTCAGTGTGCAAAAGCCTTCTGTAATGACCCTGTAGCGCACCCTGCTCAGCTTCAGCAGACGGGTGCACCAAGCAGGAAGGCAGAGTCTGCTCTCCAGCCCCAGAAAACAATTCCATAAAAGCCTTCCAACCGTGCCATTTTCCACCCCACTTTTCCTTGCACTGCTTCACATAAGGGAGAACGCTGTACCACAGTGACATCACTTTTCCTCATTAGGCATTTAGAAGTAAAAATACTATAATTAAAATCCTTTACAAAGGATATTTTTAGTTAACTCTCAGATAGAGCAGGGAGCTAAAACCAGGTCCCCCATCCCAAGAACCCCTTCTCTGATTTCATCCTGAAGTTGAAAATCACAGTATTTGACACAGGGTGCATAAAGAGCTTCAAGTTGTAGAGTACGTTGACGAGAAAGCGAGAAAGACAAGGAAAATGGCAAACATTGGACTAGTTCTTACTCAGGACTACAAGATCAGACACATAAAACTCCGGTGAAAAATAATTGGTTTACAGCTAAAGCACAAACAGAGAAAACTTTGACTGGGGGCAAAACAATAACGTGAACATTACCTTAGAAATTCAGTCTAGTCATTCATTTGAGAGATCTCTTCAAAGCAGCTGCTTCAGATTCTGGAAATTAAAATAATAATAAAAATATAATTAAGACAAATACATTTATTATTATAATAATTCTGGAACATCTTCTAATAAGAGTTAATAAAAAGATAATCTTCCCCTTCATGTAGCCCCATGCCTGCTCAAGAAAACACGACAGATCTGCAGTAAGGACACATGGGCATTTGCGAACCCTAACTAGTTTAGCAAATACATTAGCAGAGGTGCATGGTTAGTTTACCAAGAGATAATTGCTCCCCCTGCCTTCCCTAAATATGATAAAAATAAATTATTTAAAAATTAAAGGCATTTAGAGTAATAGCCCTCCAAATGCACAGTATTTATTTCTTCTTTCATCGTCCATAGTTTATGGCATTGTTTGGGTTTTGGTGTGCTTTTTTTTTTTTCCTCCTGCAGTTTACTTAGTATTAGGCTTGCACTGATCTCATCAATAAGAAATGAATTTTGGTAACTTTCAAAACCACTATATTATTCTTCCTTTTATTTGTAGTGAGTTTTTCTTCTCTCAGTGGTATTACTGCAATAAGTCACTCATTATTTCTTTATGTTTTCCCTCCTTTCTTTAGTATTTCATTTCCCTTTACAGCACATCTCGTGATCACAAAGAAAACAGAGACACTTATTTCTTTTAACAGTTGAAATTGCTGCAAGTGATTTAACTGTCATTTAATCTGATTCCTCTCTTCTGTCTGTGGAGAAATATGTTTAATGTACTGGAAATTATGTTAATAAGAAAAAGCATTATCTCATTTAATGAAATAAATATACAAATATTTCAAAATAAAATAAAGAGGCAATCTTCACTGAGGAAAAAATGTCTCTTATGGTTTGCATAAAATAAACAAATGAGAAAAATTAATGAATACATTGAAATATACTGACAAAAATTATGCCTAAACTCAAAAGGGAAAAAAATAAAAGAGAAGGTGACTGAATTGCATCTCACCTAATCAAATGCTTTTTGAGAAAACACAGAAGCAAGCTTAAAGGATCAGAGTACAAATTATTTTTTTAAATTATTTTATTACCCTAGGCTAAACTTTTCACCCCCTCCTTTAAAAAGCCATCAGTTTTTCTGCCTCTGTTTGTTTTATTTTCTTCAATTGGTGTTGAAATAATATTTATTGTTTAATGACTGCGATTGCTTCATCCTTTAATTATCTTTGATCCTTTGCCACAAAACATATTTAATTTATGGCAAAGAACTTTGAACCCCTCTGATTTAGTTAATCGTAACAGTCGATAACTCTATTTCTAAGCTTTTACATTATGAAATATGAGACTAGCATGCACTAAGGTTAAATAAATATTGTTAGTGGCGAGAGAAACTTGTAGCAATTATGTAATAAAAGCATGACCACTGCAACAGAAACACATAATTAGCGATTTAATTACAGACATCAAAACTAAAGATGTCAATAAAAAAAAAAATCTTCTGTGACAAACTGATTTCATTTCCCTGTTCTGCAGTTCTAGATCTTAATGTATTTCTTTACGTTTTCTTGTTTTCCAGAAATAAACAGCACAAAACACAAAGAAGATATTCAGTGTCATCTCTTCGGGTACAACTGTGGTAGAAATTTGATTAAATCCTGGGTTTACTTACTCACTGGCAAGAATTAGTGCCTTGAATCCATCCAACAGTGGATTTTTATTTTTTTTTTTAACCCCCCCTTTAAAAAGAGCCAGCAGCGATGAGTATGCTGCGTAGCAAATTCATTTGGGGAGTTTCAGGCATTTGTGTCACATACCTTCTCAAGGCATTTTCTAAGTGCACCAGTTTCCCTCTTTGATTCCCCCCTCCTTAAAGTGCTATGGATCATAACAGCTCCAGCTCAGTCACTTCTGCTACCGAGAGTAACTAGCAAGAGCATGATGTGTAAAGATCTCAAGTCTTACTTGAAATACATAGTTTTACTTTCCTACAGTTCTCCTTTCGGTTTATAGATTTGTGAATCCAAATTTGAGCTGGACAGAAGCTATGCAGGGAATGTTTTGGGTTAGCATTAAACAGGACGCCTTTTTATTTTAAAAAGCACCTAAAAATCCTCACAGTGAAATTCTAAATCTGCTGAAGTCAGTAGCAGAACTCCCACCAGCTTCACTGGGGATTTCAGCCTGTGCTTCCAGAGGCTCTCCTAGTCCCAGTCTACTTCTTCTAGAGTTTTAAGACATTCTCAGCCTCCTGAAACATCCATGGGGAAAAACACAAATCTAGATATGCCACTGCTTACAGGAATCTTCCATCTTGAGGTCCTACACCTGATTCTTCGTGATTGGATGCTTAAGCTGCTTGTAATCATTACATTATGTAGAAAGCAAATCATACAGAAAGCGTTTGCTCTGAAGTGTAGATTACAATCCATGTAAAAGTAGTAATCCATTTAAACTAAATTTAGAATCACTGATTTATACATATATATATACACACACATGTATATACAAAGCCAGATTCTGTACAAATACCAGGATTTGTTTTTAATGATGTACTTTCTTTTTCTGCTAAATTTCAATTCTACAGAAAATATTCCCTACAGCTTTTGTGATCAGGGTTTACAGAGATATTCAGGAGAGGATAACGCTTTATATTCAAGCTTTATTCTTCTAATTCGAGGTTTACAGGGCATTTAAAAACAAAAACCTAAACTCCATTGTATTTCTTTTATAACTAGAGTGAAGGATGTTCGGCAGTACAAATGAATTAGGAAATTACTCTCCTGCCGTGAAAAAACATTATGCTGTTAACATGCAGATATGCACGCAAAAAAATCCCCACTAATTCAATAAGACGAGAAAGTAGGAGGTTTAGTATAAAACCCTCTCCACTTCAGTAATGTGAATGTCAATAACTGACAGCGATAACTTGCCTTACAAAGATGCAATGCACCTTGAGACCCCAAACAGAAAACGCAGAGAAGATCTTTGATTCGCAGGAGCGGTACGGATGCGTCTCGCCATTATCATTCACTGACACGAGGGCTGGACCTCTGTCAGAGCGGTATCCGTGAGCCTGCGATGGAGGGGCTCCCCCAGTTAGGCCCTTGAAGGAAGACAGACTTCCCATTCCCCGTAAAAAAAAAAAAAAAAGCCTATTCAAAGAGTTTGCCCCAAGTTGGAAAGAGCAGATAGTGAACGGCACTTGCAGGTTGGGGGCAACCCAGCAAGGGAGCGTTTCAGAGCACCTCCAGGTCCTGCCTGCACTGTGCCAAAAGTGGCTCCGGTCTCCGAAGTGCTCTGGATTAGACCCACAAATCTGGCAAGCTGAAAAGTTATAATAATCCCATATATTCCCGTTTTAACAGTACTTAAGGGAGCTGGATCAAAAGACTGGAAGTACTGATATTTGATTCCAATGTGTTTTGAGTGATCGAAAGACTATTGACATGAGCAAACCATCTTGTCAAGTTGGAAAGAAACCCCCAAAATTGCTTTTTAAAAAGGTATCTGTTTTTAAGCAGAGCACTTTAAAATCGCATCTAAAAATATGAGAAAGCTCTGCCTGACACAAACCTGAATTTTTTCCCATTCAAGATTTTGAAAGAAAAACATCCTTTTTTCAAAAGGACACTTTTAATGAGGAAAGCTTAATTTTTTTTTTAAGCAAAATCAAGTAAATCGAAGTTTCTAAAATCATAACCTCTTTTCTGTCTTTCTCTTGTCTTTTTTTTTTTTATTAACACCTTTGTCTCTTTTTCTGATTTCTGCTTCTATTCTTGACAGGAGAAGAAAGGGTGGAAGGAAACAGCAAACCTACCTAAGGTGGCATTCAGCAATAAATTTGACTACAAGGAAATTTTTTTCACTGAATACACTTAGTATTCTGAATTTCAGCCATCTTGCCCGTTAAGCTTTTCTCAGTTTAGGGCTAAATATGGATGAAATCAAACCCAGGACTTATTCCTTACATCTGCAGAGGAAATCTACAAATATAGCCCTTCTCTGCCCATGCTGTGAATGAAAATAAAATCCCTCCTTGATGGCTACAGCTTCCACCATCTTTCAGGATCCATAAACTTGTCAAGAAAAAGGATGGCTCAGACGGATCTTCACAACCACATCTCCAACTCCGCTCATCTTTCAGCCCGTCACGCTCCCCTTGCGGTCTAGAAGACAGCGATGCCGTGAAAGCAGATGTCTATATGAGATCCGAAAGCCTCCCTACGCAGAGAAAAGAGCTCCTGCTCCTCTGCGGATGGCCCAGCTGGAGTCACGAGGGAGCATTTGCCACTACGCAACCTCTGCAGCAAGTCACTAATCACGCTTGAGACGTACGGGTATTTTCTTTAACGCTGGCAATACGGACCACGACCACACAAATTTAATGCTTTGTGCCTGTTGCCAGACCTGAAGATGAAGCTGCCGGTTTGTCTTGCAGTATGTGTAAGCACAGTTAGTTGCTTCTGTTACTCTTTCAGACCTTTTGGCTCCTGTAGATTGAACAACACTACTGCAACACAGTCTGCAACATCAATACAGAGACTGAAAGCTAAAAGTAAAAAGCTAATAGTATCTTATGTACTTCTGAAGTTTCTCCTGCCTCTTTCATGTAATTCCTTTAGCCTTTTATCAATCTTTTTAAACATATTTGAATTTATTTGATTTTCACATTTTCTCCGTCTGTTCCTTTAATGAAAAGAATTAATTTATATACCTTTGAAGAGAGCTCTCTGCTCTCCCACAATGCAATAGGCCTTTTTTTCCTCAAAACGGGAGTCATAAAAAATGGGAGTCATAATTTTCAAGCCTGAACCTCAGTAATGTGCACAAATACTGAATCTAGAAAATCAAGTAGGTGCTTGAAACCAGAAAACAGAAATGCATCTCTTTGAGCAGAAATGCAGAGTTTGAATAGCAAACTGTGAACACTGTACCTCTTCACCCAATCTTTTTTTTTAGTATTTGTATTTCTTGAAGTACAAATTTTTGCAAACTATGTTGTATTGCTTCCACCTACACTACAGAAATACATCATTAACCCAGCAATACTGAACTTTCACTAGAACAAGAGAACAGAGAATTTAGGAACAGGAGGAAGAGTAGACATATATGGCACCTAAGCTTTACAGACCTATTTCAGTTACGTTATGCGGACTACAAATATTGCTTCATTTATATCAAAGACAGCATTTTTAATCAATGCGGCAGACCTAAAGGAGTAAGGTGTGCCAAGTACTTTTTTTTAAATCCCTCTCCTTGTTTTTCAAAAGTAACACTCGATAGCAGATGTCTCAAAACCTCCAGCATCCTTGATACCTATTTCAAAGAGATATCGATAGCTGAAGATCAAACTTCTACACCCTCCTTCCACAAAGCATTCTCAAAGATGCTTGAGTGAAAGCAAATTCAAGACACAGCCTTCACCTAGTTGAGACCATTTAAGAAGCACAGTATGGCCTCTATCAGAGAGAGCGAGCTTTTTCGTTCCTGTGGAATTCCACACTGATTTATTAAATTGTGACAAACAACTTTGGGTCAAAACACAAGTTACAATATACATCTATAAATAAATAAACATGTTTTTTTTTCCTCGAAAGCCAGGCTTTCCACTTTCTTGTTCTTCATAGAAGGCACTTGTGGTCACATTGGCCAGGCTGGAAATTAACTGGGGACTTTACACTTCATCCTTCAAGACTTCTCTGTTTCTCTTGCAGCAATCGCAAGGGCAGCAAGCATGTAGGTATTATTCAGCACTAACAATTCAGGTTGTAGACACCTCATCATCCCACAAGAACGCCCCCCATAACTGAAACCAGAAGAAACTATCCGTAGACTATTCAAGTGCTCAAACACAGAAGTAGATGAGCAAGAGCAAGACAGATGCTCTCAACGTGAGTAATGATAGAGTTTCTGTTCTGCCAAATGAGCTTTTGTCCTTCCTTATCATTCTAACAAGTCAACCTGGGAAACCATCTGCAAAACTGAGCACAAGCAGCAATTTTTTTTGTGAAATATGTTAAAAATCACTTCCTCACAACTTTGGGACTAACCAGACATATTTATCATAGTGTTTTCCAGGTAGCCCTTTTTAAGCATCTACACTTGTACAGAAGACTTTTCAGGTTATGAAAACAGCCATAACATCTAAATTTAGGTAAGCTGTCAGACATGTAAGTCTGGAGACTTGTAAGCGTCCCTATTTCCAGTTTTTCATGAAACTCAAAATGTCCCCTGCTTCTCATCCAGTCAGAAACTACAAGCAGATACGTTTCTCTGCGCTATCCCTAGCACATCTATACCTGACCATTCCTTGCTAGAATCCAGTGAAAAGATGCTTACAAATGCAACTAAATGTTTTCAGACGTCACACGCTGTTCAGCATTAGTCCCATTGAAGTACTAGAGAAAGGTTAAGGCAGATTTCCCTCTTAGCCTTATATTTTTTTTTTTTCCTTTTTCAGTTGACTTCCATATGGATAGCAACAGTCCATTGTCGGGTGATAAAACTAGAACATCAGAGATAGCCTAACCAGAATGCAATTTATCACTGTAGTATTCCAGTATACAGAATTTCTATTCCTTAAATAAATATATTTCTTCAAGGTGTCAACATAACCAAGAAATCTGATCTTCTAGACAATATTCCAGGCTTGATGCATCTTTACTGCTCTCCAGTAATGAAGTTTTAACTCTTGATATATTCCTCCTATTTAACTGCCATTTCAACAAAACTAAAATGACCCATTTCCAAAGTTGATTCAGGCAGAGCCATGACATTCCACAAAAGAATGCGCCCAGGTGTTCCCTCCGAAAGCAGCCCCCATTACACTTCAACAACAGGGGAGAGGAGGTGGAAGAATAAAGAACGTATTTAAATGCATAACAGAATTGAGGCTATAAATTCGTTTTGCACTAGTTGCACGTGTAAATAAGGTGTACCGAGTAACTTTTTTGTCATATATTTGCAGTTTGCAAAGTAAGTGCTAGCGTTATGTAAAGCTCCCATGCGGTGTAAATGGCATTGCTCTATTAACTTCAGTGAGTCGCCCTTATACACACTGTAGATTTAATGATGATAACTTCTATTCAAAGTTACGACTACAGAAAGAGATTTGAATGAACAACTTCTATCCCATTTATACTTGTCATCTGGGATTAGCTAATCCCAGATCAACTCTGTACATAATATATAATTGCATATCAACAATATCAGCCTGAAAATGCCTCTCGCTTCTTCTAGCAGTTTCCCAAGTCAAGCATTTTTGTCCTGCTAATGAACCTTTTGTTACAGCGAATATGATTCTGCCAGGAATTTAATGCATGTAAATGTAATGACATAAGAGCATTACATAACCACTCTCCTGCAGGAGTTTATACAGTGCAGAATATAATGAAGCCAGACTATAAATGATGCATATACCTGCAAGGGAAAAGTAGCGTTTTTTAATTTAGTGAATCGCTATAAATAACAACGTGGCAAGAAATGGTTTCAAGTGCTTCAAAATGTTTGGAGAAAGGGATCAATCGATATGCTGCTGAATCGTTAAATATAAAAGAAAAAAAGACAGCTAAAAGATTAGAAGGTACTTCCTAAGAAATTTAAAGAGAAAAGCTGTAATAAAAATCTAGAATATCCCCCAAATACACCCACCCCATCCTACATTAGAGAATGTTCTCCCTACTTTTTTCCTCAAATTTTGGAATCAGAGGCAGCTGCAGGAGGAATTGGAACATTCAGGACCAGATTCTGAAGCTGACTGTTCACATCAGAGCACTTTTCACTTTCCATCAACCGGCTCAGTGGACTTACACCCAGCAAATATTAACTTCCACAACGAAGGAAACTAGCAACTCTTGCAACTTTCCCAACGCTATGTTTAGCTTCTGTGTACCTGCTCAAAATATAACAAGCTCAGCAATCTTTATAGAATAATATCTGAATTAAATCCTTCCATCTTTGCTCTCTTCCCTCACTTCCTTCCAACAGCACACACACCTTCGAAAGAGCAAGAAAAGGTAATATAAGTACCTGGCATTCGGCTGCAGTAACAGCTTGGGAAATATAACTATGTCCCCAAAACAAATAGCCTATTTGTTTACACTTACAGAACTGAAAAGAATGACTGTTCATCTTGCATAATTCCTGAATTTACCTAAGACAGCACTGTAATTTCAAGTATACTTCCTAAAACATTTTGTGCTATGGTTATTTATGTTATCCTGAGTAAGAAGTGCTCCTCTTGTCGTATGTATAAATAAATTAGTGTATAAGCAGACGTTAAAGTGTCTGTATTTTGCATACAACCGCCTCCCTATTTTCTCCCCATCGACTTTGTGTTTGACAGAAGGAATTTCACCTCTGCCCACTCATTCTCATTCTGGTATCAGTGAACTCAAGGCAAAGAACTCACAACTTCTTACTGAAATGAAATTATACTCCAGAGATGCTTTCTGAATTTTGAAGATCTTATAATTTATTGCAGAAAAAAATGCAAAACAGATATTTCTGAGTATCATCAAAATCCAATATTAAAGATGCTTAACTTCTTTTTTTCCTTCAGCCAGAATTAAAGCCCATCATTTTAAAGCAAACTTTCAATGCCATAAGCCAAAACTCTGGAAATGATGTCTCTTGAAAAAGTCTAGCTGTATCACAAATTAAACCACACTAAAGTAACATTAAGGCGTAATTTAAGATCCTCAAAGTAAGAGAGCTCAGAGTGAAGGCTCAGTACTCTTTCCTTGTGAAAAAGGTACTACGCTACAATTAATTTTTTTTTTCCTCTAAAAGTATTTAAATAAAGAAGCAAATAACATCATGGAAGTTCTGTTTAGAATACAGAAGCAGATAGCACAAACTAATTTGCCATACGAACTGATAATGTTTGCACAGCATTTAAAAGGGAAGCAAAGGATGCAAGTTGCCAAACTCTTGGGATCCATGTATAAATTGGACTTTTTATCATGCATATTTCATTGCCATGTAACTCTTCCTTCCCAGTTCATACATTATAATATACTGCTAAAAAGTGCAGTATAGATTTTCAGATGCACAGCACTTTATCTGCCAATTTTAGAAGCATTTTTATGCAGGTACCCACCTGCACATTTCAGAAGCTGATCACAGGTCCCCACATTTGCACATTTTGGGCACTAGGAATGATCCCTGCAAGTCCATTCACACAACAGATCAACGAGTTTCTTCCAGAGTAACTTTGTTCCAGTTAGGCACAAGTAAGATAGCATTTCATCAGCCCCAAGGGCAGATTCGAACTTGGACTGCAGGTATTTACAGCTCTTAGAGGTAATGAATACCATATCAAAACCAGTTCACACCATGTTGTGAGGTTGTATAGTTCTGATTCCGATAAAATACATAACATCTGGCATAAATAATTATTTTGTTGATTTTATACCTTATCCCATTTTGCTCGTATAGACAGTGTTAAAAGCTAATATATTATTCAGTAGCTATAAAGGGCCTTTTCTGGTCTTTTCAGTGGTGTTATTGTCTTTCACATCCTGTCAGAGCATTAAGATGTCATATAACTTTGCAACAATTTACTGCACAAACCAACGTGCACTACGTTAATATTATATGGATGACTAAGTATGCTGGCATTACTTTATTAAAATACATGCTTTAGCAGTCTGCCCAAAGTGTGGGCTAAAACACCAACCGCAACTACGGCAGGAACAGGAGAAAGGAAGCATATTGCTTTTGAAAAATGATTCCTTAGTCCAGTCTCTTCAGTCGTACGCAAAAATCAGTCTCTCCCACCAAACCTGGAGTCCAGGCGACAGGGTGCACGCATCCGTGTTTAGTGATCAGGTTTCCACTTCATAGCACTGCACAGCCAGACCAAAGCTACAGGCTCTCCCTAAATGCATGCGCTATAACTGTTGCAAAACACAGTTATTTTAAACGCTAGCACCAGTTAACAAGCGGATGATTCCCAGCTATTTACTATTTGCAAGGGACCTCTTCTGTATTTGCATACAGCATACAAGGGTGCAAAACTGCCAGTTTTATTATTTTGAAAGTAAAAACCAGTCAGTAGCCTGTCACAGTAAAAATACAGATTTTAAACTGCCATGTGTACTGTTTAGCCCAAATGAACCATTAAAAAAAATAAAAATCACTTTTTACAGATGGTTTTGGACATCCTTTTAACCAGGTAACAGGGAGACAAACCAGTGGTGCAACAGCACAGGTGGGGGGGGCCTGTGATTGGCAATCCTTGATGCTTTGCCAATAAAAATAACAAATAACACCACCACAACGATAGGCCTCCCTTTAAGAAAATGACAAGAATATTTTCTATCCTATAGAATGTTTACATCAATCACGTACCTGTGGCTTTCACAGTGAGCTGGACTATTACAAGATTGATGATAAGCTCAAACACAATACTTGACCTAAATACATTATGTAGCAGTGGATGCTTGTTAAGTAGGTCAGCATGGGCTCTTAAAAGTTATGCAAAACTTATTGCTGCCACACAGCCGGCATGTCACTAGTCGAGAAGTATGAGAATCAATTTTATAGGCTGGAGGAAATCTCTTCTCATCATATAAAAATCTGTTTCGCTATACTCAAAATGTCTTAAATACTAGAATATGCTGCTTGTCATATGTCTTTAGGCCTCCAAATGAAATATAAGTGAGGTGGGCAGCCATTGAAAAGCCTAACAATCCTGAGGATGATCCTGAGGTTCACGTACATGGAAGATTTCTCTTTGAAAATAATTGTTCAAATAAATATTTTCTACTCTTGCAGTCGAACAAATTGTGATTTATGGGATGTATCAGACAAGCCTGTCAAGCTAAGGAAGTCTGTATTTAATACTGATTAATCAGAGATAGCTATATTACCCTGCCTTGATCTTGGAAGCTCTTAAGCAGCATGGTGTAGAGAGGGCAACTGTACAGAGACTTATCTGCGGTGGCACTCACGTGTGAGGCAGCACAGCCACGCAGCATGACAAAAAATATTGTGCTTGCTAAAATGAACTGGTAACCACTTACCTGTCCTTTTCTAAACACACCTGCGCACTAGAGAGCAGAGACTGGACATGCCTTGCAGAAGGAGGAGTGTCTCCTGACAGGGGAAGGATTCATGTGGTGGGAAGGCTTAATCTCACATTATGAACAACAGTATCCTTTTGGCATCTTTTGACTTAAAAGCCAGTAAGGTCCACTCTGCACTAAGCAATCAGCCATCTATGTTCGTGCACGACTGAGCTTCTAGAGGAGGCAAAGTCCAGCCAGATTCTAGCGGCTCATGCTACCTAACTCCAAACTTTTATAATCTCTAGACAGAGGTGAATTTATAGCTTTCATCCACTGGGTATCCTCCCTATATCAATTCATGATAGCAAAACAGAGAAAGAGCCATTAATGCCTCAAAGGAGAATATACTGGGCCTGCCATTCAAACATTGTATAATAGAAACCCAGGAAACCAGGATTTCAGACCCTGTTTCTCTCTCGCATCGGTTTTAAAGACTTGCCATCATTCTCACCATGTCACACTTCCATATACACTTATCCCCAGCACACAAGTAGGTGTTGCCATGAAGTTGTGGTCACATTGCTGAGTACTATGAATAATCTTCTTTCTATGAAGAAACCTCTTCTAGACAAGCATGCATCAGTAAGTGAGGACTTAGACACTAGCTCTTGGCGTTTCCTCTAACTACACTGAGCAACTTACTGACAGATGTCAATAAAAAGAATAAAATAGCTTATTTACCAGTAACAAGCATGTACCAAGAAAAAAAAAGGAATCAGTGAGAAAAGCAACTTTTTTTCAGGAGAGAGAGTAAATAGGCTGTAGAAGTCTGTCTTGAAAAAGCAAGTCTCATGAAGGCTTTCCACCAGCCTTTCAGTAATGTGGTTCATGTATGCAAGTTGCATATTTTAGTTAGCGTTTAACTCAGAAGCTTTTCCTTTGAGACAAGTGATTATTTTCTTTTTCCGTCTGACCTAGTGAATACTGCAGTGCTGCACTATACTGTATTTGTGCCCTGCAGGCAGCAACGTCCCACCAACTTTCCACTGAATGCTCGTAACACAAGGCAAAATGACAAAAAAAATGAGGACTATTATTTTGCATATTGAAAACAAATACATGCTATTGTGTTTCTTCTTTTATTGTTTTGTTATTTCATCATTATTCACCACAGTTCTTTCCTTCATTTGCAGAGTTTGGGTTTTAATGTAATGGCCATTCAATAAAAATGTTGCTTTTAAGGGTTTGCATATCATCCCATTTTCTCTTCAACCCTTCAGCAACCATATGGCAAGCAATCAGGTCTGCAATCACTAGGTCCATATTATGTAGAGCATGATTTCAGCATTATGCTATTACCCATCTGTTTCTGTAGAAAAAGACATGAACCCTTGTATAAGAGGTCAGTGGTTTCATTGCACACCGTATTCCAGAAATCTATCTCTGTTCACTTGAGATCACTTTCGTGATTTACTGTAGTCTTTTAGGCCAGGCTTTTTTTTCCTTCTATTTTTTTTCCTTTTTTTTTTTAAATACAGACAATCAGCACAATTTGTCTGTCTGTTGTATGAAATTATTTGTAACTGTCATTCTGTGCAGTTATGCTCTCTTAGTTAAAGATGTTCTCCTGAGATCATGCCATTTTCTTAAATAAGAGACAAAAAAGAGAGAGGAAGGCTCACCTATTTTCATTTGTTTAACAGATTTGTCCAGGAATAATGAGGTTTGCTATTTGGCATCAATTCATTTACGAACTAGTAAAAAATTGTCTCTTTTGCTTTGTTTCTTTGGTTTCAGCAATCCAAAGTATGCAAATAGGTATTTGGCTTTCTGTAGAAGAGGAATGCACTATAAAAGTACAGACATAATGGTAATGCCAGTTTTTAATTTGACCTAGTATTTGAATTCTGCCCACAACAAAGGCAAGTCAACGCACTTCAATTGCGGCCTATCAAGCTTATAAAAGGAAAAAAAAAAAAAGAAAAAAAAAGAAAGAGAGTCTAATACCAAGGAACTTAACCACTGGCTACTCTTAACCTTAGCAGGTAACCCGACACTGTAGTTCCCTACCACCCTACCACCATAAAGTCTCTGCCACGACAAAGAAATACAAAAACATGTCCAAAATAAAATTCAACATCCCTTAAGTGTTATACTATTCAGTGCCCGTACAACATATTTAACTGGATAGCTATGCTTCACTAGAGAAACACAATGGAATTCTCTTTAACAACCTCTTGTAAGCAAACCACAAGCTTGAACTAAAAAAAAAATTTCTACATACAAACCATTCAAAAACACAAAACTAGCCTTTTTATCCAGAATATTTTGTAACAGCAGATTTGTCAGGCACTTCCCAGACTCAGAGGACTCATAGCAAAAAAGAAAAAAAGTTAAAATTCAAATAATTTGAAATCATACACAGAATAAAGACACAGAGAGGTATGACAATGAAATATGAAACCATGTGAGAAAGTGTTGAGGTAGCCTGATACAGAGACATAGCATCACATCATGACTTGTCTCAACACAAACTGCAAGCACTACAGTAAAGAACAGTCACACCATGTCAGATGCATGACTACTTGGTGACATGAAGATGAATAGGAGGAACAGGAAAAGAAATGGAGCAAATCCATGCTATCTTACAGGAATTTTAATAGCAGTTCTAGAAAATAAGGGTGGAAACCTTTGCTAGATCTTCGGGAAACAAGGGAGTCTGAAGGAATGGGAATGAAGCAGCCAAGTTCTGGAAAACATTGCCACTACTGGTGTCTAGGCAGAAGAAAATAACAGAGGCTATGTATGTGAAGAAGAGCTCGAAGTCAAAGGGCAGGCACACGTACAGGGGTGTTAAATACCTGGAAAGGTGCAAGAAAGGAGAGGGTAACAATGGATGTAATTTGTGAGATGTTCTTGTTAGCTATGCACTTCTCAGAAGTCAATTATTTTGTTGAAGGAAGCTGAAACAAAGAGAAGTTAATTTGGTAAAGTTGGACATAAACTGAATAGAGCAAAGCCATAGAAGCTTCTAAAACATCTGCAGTTCATTACGGATGGCAGAAGTGGATGAAAAGTTTAATTTCTAAGCTTCCTTTGCAGAAGAAAGGCCTTAAAGATAAAATTCAAGTTGCACAGTGAAAGGAAATCTTGTGTCTTCACCGACCAGAGCCTCTAGTCAATGCTGGAGTATAAGTGACCTGGATCTGTACGGTGGCTTCCACTCACTAATAGGGATTTTAAAAAAATAAATCTGCATTACAGCTCTTGGACAACATTCAACAAGGCTTGTTTAACTCATGAAGCAATCCGAATGTGGGAGCAGTATGGAAGTTTGATCCACTAATGGAAGAATTAAGCTTTTGTAATGTATGCTTAAGTATCAAATGCTAAGTGTCATTTCAATAATAAAATCATTAAAGAAATGATACATGGATATATTAGGCCGATTAGGTAGACACAGACAGACAGATTAGATAGGATGACCACAAAGAATAAAGTAAATATGAAATGGAGAAAAGTAAAGGGCAGAAAATTGAATCTAAAAGAATATTATAGATATATGAACTTGGCAAATAACTGGAGTGATTCCTCTGAAGAAAGAAATATTAAGCTGGTCAAATAAAAATTGGTAACTCATTTTTCCATTTCACTTTAATCTTTGACTATATATGGTGTAAACACCACAAAAATTAGGGAAAACTTCAAGTGTTCAGAATGTAACTATGGAAATTACAGGCTGACAACCATCAATTACAGAATAAACGCTATTCAAAAGCGGATGTAATAATAGCCGCTAAGACATATTAATACAGTTTGACCTACAGTTTTATTTACTTCTTTCAGGCAACCTGAATGTCATGGTGCTTACATAAACAATGCTTAATGCTTTGAACTTCACTAAAACACAGCAAGAGTTAATTAAAATGATACAATCAAGGCATATCTCTTTCAATATAATAGAACAATAAAGAGCGACTAAGAGTTTGTTATAGATTCTAGTAATTATTCACAAAAAGCATACAGTGAAAGACTAATCTTGAATTTTAAAGATAACTTTTTGAGCTGAAAAATCTTGCTTTGATGTTTGCTAGCTGCTGAAATTCATGCGTTTGGGAGCAGAGACTTTGGCAAACAAGCCCTTAATACACATGGATAAAAAAAAGCTATTTTCAATAACATTAATGTTTAACGCAAACTGCTAAAAGCAAGAAAATTCAAAGTTAAAGCTGACAACTCCATCTTTAGCTTAGAGAACAGAGTTTAAAAAGCCACAGCATCTTATGCCAGAAATGTTGTAAGATTGCATTCTGAATATCCTAGCTTTTGTTTCATTTTCCATTCTCTGATTCTTTCCATTAATGTGTAGACTTTTTGTGCTATTTTAGTTTGTTGTTGTTATGATGGGGTCGCCTTTGTTCCTTTAATCAGCAAAAAGCCATCAACACTGAGTAACAGAAGAAGAGCATGTTATGATACCTCATGTTGTAAGCCATCCATCCACCTTTCCAACAGTACCTGCGGCCATTGTCTCAAGCTCCCCCTTTGGCTAGGTTGTAAAATAAACCCCACTCCAAAGGTATTAAGACTCATAGAAAGCCTCCAGTCTCCTTAACCTTCCTACAAGCGTTTGTGCTTCTCTTTCCTTTCTACAAAGATTATATAGTCCCAAGGGAGATCAAACTTCACGTCATCAGCACCTCAAACGAATTCAATTTACCAACAGTCCAAATACCTTGCAAGCTTTGCACACAGTAGAGGTTCAGATTTTGGTACCTACTGAAAACACAGACAGAGTTTCTTCCAGATTTGGGGGTGGATCTTGCACTCCCACACCTGCCTGCCTCCATCCCAGCAGGCAAGGGAGGGTTTAGGAGGCAAGCAGCACTGCAGGGAGGTGGTGTGCAGGAGCTAATGATGCACAGGATTTTCTCATTAGGATAATTGGAAGACCTAAGATAGAAGGGGGAGGCAGTTGCAGATCTGGCCCGCATAAGATTTTAGTCCATAGAGTCAGGAAACTCAAGTATCTTCAGAAAATCCTACCTGTTGTGAGGAGGGAAATAAAACAGAGTATCTCCAGGGCATGTCCTCTTGTAAGCAGCCAGGTTTATGTCCAGCTATAAGGTTTACTGCTTAATCAAAGCTAAATCTCACATCTGCTTGTCAACAAAAGTGGCCAAGCAAGGGCAATTATCTTCTAAGTAAAAAAAGTTACTTTTGGCAAAATTTGAACTTCCATTTGCACAGGAGTATGTTTTTGGTTGTGTGTTTTGGGTTTTTTTGTTTGTTTGTTTGTTTTTTGGGTTTTTTTGTCTTTTTGTGGTTTTGTTTTTTGTTTTTTTGTGGTTTTTTTTGTTTTTTTGGGTTTTTTTTTCCCCTCAAGGGAGGGAGAGATATTATCATTGAATGAATTCATCTGAAAAAAAAAAAAGCTGCCTTCATCAACTAAGCTCTACTGGATCTACAGCCTCCTGTCCCCCAATTGTCCTTTTCTTTTTCTTCACTGTCACACTTGTCTAACATGAAAGAAGGGGGGGGGGGGGGGGGCGGGGGGAGAAAGATAAGAAAATAAACCCAAGCATTCATTTTAATTTCATTTTTTTAAGATATCAAATGGGTTTGAATCTAAATACTTATTAAAACTAAATTTCTAAAAATAGTTTATAATGCAAAAATACTATTCAAAGAAAACTGGTTTCCAGTGAACTGGTTACTCTACCTTTGTTTTCTCACAAATTCCTTTTTCTAAACTTGTACAACATTGCTCTGTCCTCTGTGCTCGATGAAGCCCTGGCTGCACACAACTCTCCTTTCACAGGTCTGTCTTTATGCTGAGCAGCAGCCATATTGCAACTCCTACAGTTACCAGTCTCACAATATCTGGATAGCTTTTAATGCCCTGGTTTTTCAAAATCTTTGCTTAAAAAAAAAAAAAAAAATCTAGATTTTCATGTAAGAAGTGAGTTTTTAGCCTTCACAGTTCCAGAGAAAGATTCGGAAATGTGATCTCCACACAACCTTCAGAGGTTTGGCCAATGGAAAGCAAATGAGAACCCTAAATATAGTTTTATTTAATGTTCATGACAGTTTTAGCCCATGAGATTCATGTGAGTTTCCTATGAGTTTTAGTTTATGAGATTTGGAGTCATCACTCCGCTTCCCTAAAAGTACTCACATAAAGCAGTCTTGGTGAGCAAATCAGAAAGCCATTCATATAGATTTACCATTTGTTATTTTTAATTCCACGAACGTAGACGTACGCAAGTGCACGCACTCAGCTACCTAAAGCAACCCAAACCGCGGTATTGCACTTGCACAGATATTTCTTGCCAGTTGCCTCTGAACTTTGGACAGACCTCTTTCGAGAAACACTAGCGGGTTTTTTTGGATATCATCTCAACTGCAACCGAGCCTCGATTTGTGAAAGGAACATCGAGCCTAGACCTCAAAGCAATTCAAGACAAAGTGAATACGGAAACACAGGACCCAAGCCAGCAAATACTTTCTGGGTGGTTTGGGGGGTTAGGTGAATGCTCACACTGCAGCGAATCAGTTGAGAATACTTCTTGATTTTGCTGGTTATCTTGGGATGAGTTCTTTTGTGGCTGTGATTCTGCCCAGCCATATACGATATTCTGCCCAGCTATATGATTCGTGTATGGTTCTGCCTAGCTCACACTGAAATCGGCAAATTTTGAAGGATCACATGCCATGCTTTCATATATATATACACTTGTATAGATAAAATTTATTTTAACTTTACCAAACTAGACTGAACTTGCCAATGGAGTTCTAGAAGTAGCAGGAAACACTCCTTCTTAAGGAGACAAAACCACTGCTGGTGGGCTGCTTGGTCTCACTGATCTCAGAAATCAACAGAAGACTCCCTTGTGTATCTTCTAAAATGCCATGGCTCCCAGCTCTGTTGTATGCAAATCAAAATCCACCCGCTGCCATTTTAGCAGTGAGCCCCAGATCACCAGTTTCTGCTATGAAGCACTGTTATCGCTTTTAAGGCAGAAGTAACAACACTAATAACAGATTTACGTCAACTCCACACACCTTAAAATAACACTGGAGCACTACAGCTAATTTTTTTTTTTCCTTCAGTTTTTAAAGGGGGCAATACCTCATCATCCAGCTCTAAATTTGACCCCCTTAAATTGCATGCTGTTGAAGATTGACCAAATGACTACAAATCCTAGTTGCACAAACCAGAATAACTGCAGCTAGTAAGGACACAAAATAAAGCCTGATGTTTACATATGGCACACTGAAAACCAGTTTAGCCAATTCTTCTGATGTATATTCACAAATGTAGCAAAATGGCAGGGGAGTTGATGTGCAAAGACACAACTGGGTGTTATTCCCTACTAAAACAATTATCTGCTGGCTAATTGGGATCACTATACTTGTGTTAGCACTGGTAATAGTTTTAATCAACTGCTATAATATGGTACCAACTCATGGAGAATTTAAAGAAAAAAATGAAATTCCAGGACATGAAAAATTACTGAATTACAGAGCAATCTTTAGTGGTTTAATTGAGCAGTTTTCTCAGAATATGGGGGGAATGATTCATGCAGTTCCCCACCTCCACAAGCAATTTTTGCCAACCCATCTGCCACCCCAAATGTTTCGTCCAAAGCAACCCCATTGGTGGACTTCTGCTCCCTCTGCTGGATCTGCAAAAATAGGGATTAATAGACCCAAATCTGTTGCCTTCGGAGGCAAGAGCACAACTTCAGCTGGTTTCACCAGGAGAAGGATTGTGCCCTAGCACTGGCTCCAAAATGGTGTTGACATCCCTGCTAAGACTGACTTGCAAATAAGTGGCAAATAAACAGCTGTAATACTTTTAAACAAACAAAATCCCCTAAAACCATCAGTTCAGGGGGAACACCAGTTAAAAATAAAAGTGACCAAAGTGAAAGATTATAATTTTTTTTAATGCTCTCTGAAAAGAGGTGTAATCAAAAGGAAATTACAACACCCATTTAAGCTTTCAGGGTTTCTTTCTAGCTTCACCAGTTGTTTCCTCCTAACACACAAGCATGCTGCAACACAACATGATGGCTCATTACCACATGTGATGGGAGAAAAAATATTGTCCTTACAATGGACAATAAAGTCTTGCTTCTGCATTCCAAGTCAGAAGCAAATAAAGAGTGAATTCTATTAAAACCTCTGTTCACGTGAGCTCTCCTGTAGTCTTCACTATAGATGCTTTTAGTATGTGACTAGTTAGAAATCACAAGAGTGTTGAACTGTTTAGTGACTCTGATCCTCCCATCAGTAAACTGATCCAGTGATAAAATGTAAAGGGCTTGTGCTATTTGCATTTTTACTCAGTTTAGTCACAGATCACAAAATAAATTAGTAAATTGAGCTACAAGGCTTCCAATTTGCAGCAACCAAACCTTCTAAATAATCATCTATGCTTAAATACACAAATCCCTTAAAATGTAATAATTTCTTTGTCAACTGAAACAGTTAGAAAAATTCCATCCTCCAAATGTTTCCACATAACGATTGCTTTAAAGAAATCATACAAATGAAAGTGCACAATTTCTCCTTAATATACTCCAGAAAATTAAAATTATCCAATGAACTGAAATGCTAAAATCAGCCATGGTATTCCTTCAGAGCTGTCAAACGCTGTTCCTCCAGTTTCACAAGAGAAAATTGAGAGCCGTTTTCTTGTTTGAAAGATCAGAAATCCTGACATGGTACAGGTGCCTGTATCACAAAACCGACCGCTACAAATGCCAGCAATTAGCATCATTACTGGCAGCATCTGAAAAGCAGCCAAATTCATGGAGACTGAACAAATCTCCCACTGCTCAGGTCGATCCTTCCAGGTCAGGGCTAAAGCACATTCGCGGACCTTGCAGGGGAATCTGTAGCGCTCGTGTTACACCATTTCTCGTGCTTCTGTGGCTAGCCACTTGCACAAATGGCTCTGAAAAATTATAAGTCCACGAAAATTTGGAGACTTGGCACATTAAATAGCAGGTCTCTGTTTCACAGAAGTTATTTTATTAGATATGTCCAGGATAACAATTTAAGCACAACACAACTATGGTGGTGTCAGAATTAGGTCACTCAGATGCTCAGGTTCTTATTGATGTGGCCCTGAATTGCCTCCTTCAGTGTAATTTCAGTACATACAGTCCAATGTTTTTTTGAGAAACACAGATGTAAATCAACAGACATTCAGGCATGTTTGTTATGTCTTAGTTGGAATTCGCAACATGTTAGGACAAATGTTACCATTTCCCTTGACCTATATTAAAAATATTTAAGTGTTTAAAATGTTATTCCTTTCATTCATATGCTAATGACTATAAACAGCGCTCCAGTCAACACATTACAAAAGCCTAAATAGATTTCACTATGACTTTACATCTTCTTAGTAAATTAGGTATAACAGTTAGTAAATGGATGTGCTGAGGGCATTGTAAAGTTGCCACTCAGCTATGCAAGAATAAAGGGACTACGCAGTTCTAAACAAAATGACAAATGTGCCATGGGAGTTTAAAAAAAAATCCACAGGAACTACGTATTCTACTGGGTATAGAAATACTCTGGCGGCGATACATTTTCTTCACATATCACAGAAATATTAAAGATGAAAAGTGCGTGGTTTCAGCTTGCAATGCTTTGTTTCTGGACGTGTGATTTGTTCATCGCCGCTGCTAAAGGGGTGCAGGCGCACGCTCGGTTCGATTCATCACCGCACATTCCGGCCTGATGCTAATCTCATCTCTTCACTCCGCTATTTCCCAACAATAGTGGTCATCTAAATACTGTTAATCCTTTTAGCAAGCACTAATAATTATGCATTAGCACAAATAACATTAAAGCTTTTTTCAAATAATTACATATATAATGGATGTGTCTTTAAAAAGTTGTTTACAGCTAATTAACCAATGAATAATTGTTTTCTCTTCCTGAAACAGGAGAAAGCTTATCTTGGAGTCACAGTTAAAACTGCTTTCTCTCTCCCTTTTTTAAAACAGTTTTACAGATGTTGTTCGCAATTAAAACTGTTAAAACACTATTAAACCAAAATTTCTTTATTAAAGGAATTACTCAACCCAGCTGAATTGTTTTTTAAAGTACTGGATCATTTCAAATAATTTCCAATTTGGATGATCAGTGAATGGTCTGAACATACCAAGACCCTATTCTAAACAGTTCAGATCCTTTACTACCACAACACAGGCTGCTTGTTGCTATATGACTAGTTTAATTGTGGGCTGTACTAAAGGTCATAATTAATATCCCAACACAGACACTAACAAACAATTTTAAATTGCCAGCATAATCAAATGATGCAAACATCTATGAGCTACAAAAGTTCATTGCCGCAACTGACAATTTCTTAATTGTATTCAGTCATTCATGGAAATTTTATTAACATCGAACTGATGTATCCTGCCCTTACTCTGTCACAACACCAGGGATCTAATTTCATTATTTTCCACAAGATTTGCTTGACTACTGCCATGATTCTAATATTGCTTTAGTCCAGATGTTTATGCTATTTAAATTAGGAAGAAAAGGCTTTTGGGTAAACACAATTAAAGAAGTTTTTTTTTTTCAGGTTTTTTTTTTTCTTTCCTTTCCAAATTTAGTTTAACAAACTTCTTTTAATTAATGAATAAAGCTGCAAAGTAGATGGGTTTTCCCCCCTCATTTTTTATGCTCATTCCCCACTGTGTGCAACATACATCAAGTGTATGGCTCCAGCTATTTCTAAATATAACAACCTTTTAATTTTTCACTTACATTTGAGTGCTCATTAAAGTGAAAGATAGCGGTGCACGACACCTGCACTTTTCCCCCTTTTACTCTTAGATCAACCCCCAATATATTTTGAGCATACCAGAAACAGTTTAAACCTTCTTCCCTCTTCCCATGGTGCTACACCCCTGAAGTGGATCTATGACTGAAGGATAACACTTATTTCTAATGTCTTAAGTGTTCAAAATTAACGTATAGCATCGACTCTGACAGCAGAGGAATCTGTACAGCTGGAACACCAGCAGCCAAAGGAGAATTTTGCTTCTGCTCTGTGATACCACTTGAATGCATTCGTTTTTTCTCCTGTTGGACAACAGCATTTCATTCGTATCAGATCTCCTTCCTAAGAAACAATGCTATGATGCCTGAAGTAGGATTACCCTCCTTTTATCTGTCTTAGAGAAAGCGGTTTGCCATATAAAAATATGAATTTTTGCATGAAAGAGCTAATAAACGTAAGTGTGCGTTTTTATAACACACAGTACTATTTTAGTAAGGTCAAAATGTGACTGAATAGTGGGTACACGCTTCTACACCAGAGCATCTATACACTTGAATATTATTCCTAGGTGCAAAACTTGATAACTTCAGTATGCGCAACACAGTCTTTCAAAAATAAACTGTCTTGAGACAGTATTTTTAAAGGATCCGAGCTAGGTTTTCAAACCAGCATTTTGTCAACATTTGTAAAAAGACTGAATAATTTGTGTGATTTCATCCGACTGAAGATTCACACCGCACTGTGCCAGACAGTCATCAGATGCACTGAAAACTTACTGCTGTCATTAGTTAGCAACTGCTTTTATAATTCACAAGCACAATGATATTTATAAATAGCCTCAGTATTTGCTGTCCTTACGAAACAGCGTATTTATTCTGTGCGCGGAAGAGGTCATCGGCACCTTTTCACTCTGCAAATTCCTTTCCTCCCCAAAACCGCGGTTGAAGGATGACACAACTTGATTGATCTACACTATTATTCTTTTTGTATGTCTTACATTTCTCCCAAGAATGCAACTCTCATTCCATCAGCCACAAATTTTCATGTGCAGGAGCACTCGGGAAGCCAAAAGTTAGATTTGGTTGCTGTTGACGCTGTTTTGTTTTGCTAAATTGCGGGAAGACAGTTCTCGGAGCTCTCCGAGCCCTCCGGGAGCCATGCAGCGCCGCAGCGTGTGTAACAGTAAGGCTAGCCTCCCATGCTAATGCTCTTGAACACTAACATTGGGCTTCTGTTTTTCACTATTATTCTTTTGTATGTGACTACGAATAAAATCTAGCCAGCATCTTGTGCTGGCACATGCAGAGAACATGCTGCAAAACTTTTTTTTAAAAAAAGTACGTGTTCACGTTAAAGAAGCGTAACACACCTCCTGAAAATTATCAAAATATTTCAGGTGCAGGATTCATATGTATTTTCCGTAAAATACTTCAAAACCCTGGTACTATACCTTTAAGTGTTGCTCTAGTTCCATCATGTGCTAATATGGAGATCTATGTTTGGCAATCTTTCCAAGTATACCATGTCAATTTTACAAAAACTAAAAATATTGTTGAAAAAATATTATCCCAAGAACATACGTAAAATTATAAATATTCAGCACATCAAGCTTTTGATATACTTTAGTGCACATGAACTGAGTAGCTGTCAAAATTACAACAGGCAACTCAAGTAATTATGCAGATTTATGCAAAACATTAACAAGAAGAATTAAATGCACAAATGAGGTGGCTACACTTGAATTGTTAAGATTATGAATAATTACCATGAATCTTTTTGCTCTTAATATAACTTGTTTTTGATAAACAAAGCCTTAATTATCAGAATACTTTTGAGAATTTTGGTGACCTTCATTAATCTTACAAAACAAGTCTCTTGTGTTCTGCATTGTAAAAGGCACATGCTTAGAATAAGTACACAAACCATGGGAAAAGCATATGTTAATGGCTACTACAAACCAGTGAGTGATACCTCGGGTTTGAAGTAGACCGCATTCTGCACACGTAGGTGAAATAACATTGAGTATTTGGAGGTACTCTAGGCGGAATAATATCTGACAAAGGGTAGGAGAAGGCTGCTAGATGAGAAATTATTTCATTTTGCAAAATAACAGGTTATTTTAAGAATAGAAGTGAAATATCAGCCTACTAATTTCTCATCTCTAAGATACAGTAGGTGCAATAAATCATTTACAAAAGCAATAGAGAACCCAAAACATCCCCACCCCGCAACTCGTATTAGTCATCTCCTCCAAGGCTCGGCTTTCTCTAGGCGAGCGCGGACGCCAGACACCCGCATTTTCCGCGCTCACATCCAGCTGCCAGGCAGAACGCGGAGAGCAATTTTTACTCTGCTTCGCTGGTAATTTCGCCACTGCCCTCTTCCTTTCAGAGGAACAGTGGGACCTCTTCATGTCCCCTCAGTTAATTTCAGAATTAATTTGCAACGCTGTCATCGACAGTGTAACAATCCACTGATCAACAGTTGCAATTCTTCATAACACTGTCAAACTCCCAGCTGCCACTGTGGCAGCCGGCTTCGCCCAGGCCCAGACACTCTGCCTTGGGACTAGTAGTAAAGAACAACTTTGGAAGCATTAAGTCTTTAATGCCAGCCACACTATTTCTTCCCTAGAGAGCAAGCTGTCAGATCAATGGTGGTTTTGTCATAAAATCTCTCCTAGGGACTTGAATTTGTTTTGACAAATGTCAAATAGCTTTGATGCATAAAAATTAACTTAAGGAGGTCATAATTAGACAAAATAAAAACTTGCATTTTGCTGGTACTTGCATCACTTTATATCGTTGCCTAGCATGAACAAACCAAGTGCCATCCGGACAACCAAAGCCCTGTACAACATGAGCCTCTGCTTAGAATTAATACGGCCACAAAATTCCTGGTCTCCATGAGAAAGCGCGTGAGCTTGGCCGCGCTTCCGGGAAGGCTTTGCCCGGCACGTCTGTACGCAACGCAGCCAAGCCTGGGGTCACCGTCACCATCCCATTCCTGACTCTGAACTCCAGCGAGGAAGAAATCCCTCTCTTGGGGAGTCTTCTCCTCTCCGTGCCGCCTGGCCACGCTGGCCATCAGAGACGGGCTACAAGGGTACATGTGCTCTGCACAGCCTACGCAGGAGGGAAGCAGGGGCTCTTCCCCCCTCCACGCCTCTACTCGCTACTTGGGCAGGCAGCACCGAGCACGAAGGCAATGAGTTATGAACTTTTCTTCCCACGAGCTCAAACCTCACCTCGAGTACGCGCCCAGGCACACGCACGTGGTTCGGCACCTTGCTCCTGAGCACTGCTCCCCCCCAGCGCCAGGCAGCGCTGCAGCTCCCTGCTCAGCCCCTCTGAAAAATTCAGTCAGGAAATATTTGGAACAGGATTGTTTTACTAGAAATGCATTCACCTACTTGGATAGTAGCTGGAAGGAGAGATTTGCAGCTAAATAAAGAGGCTCCGAAAGTGACCCATCACAAATTCAGATTTCATAAAGATATCAAGCTAAAAGGCACACTGAGGGAGGCGCACTTGCTGTCTGTCCACAGAGCCGGCATAATGTGAGCCGGCAGTGTGCACTTCCCACCCCCATTCCTCTCCTGTCAGGGCTCCTCTTCCTTGGAGAGGCCACTTTTACATCTGTAAGGGTAAATCAGTTTTCAGATCCGTTCAATCCTTGGTTCCTTTTACAAAACCATGAATTAGAATATCAATTACAAGGACTTTTTTCACCCAACAAAACTGACATTCAACAAGCGAGTAACGCATCAAGGCCTCCAAATTATTTCACATCAGCCGAGGAGGAGCCAACAAACAGTAAACACTTTCCACTCACAAACAGCACTTCTGCATACACAACAAGATCACGGGTGCCTGTTTTGTTGATCTCCCCGTGTTGCAACTCCGGACTCCCAAGAGGTCTTTGTCAGTTTCTAAGAACAGAGCTAACATTTCACTACTTTTACCAAACAGGGTAAATATTTTAACTAGCATGGTAGGAAACACTGTAACTAATTCCAGCTGAACTGCATAAATAAATAAGCAACAAGACTTTTGCTGTGTATTTTGTTTGCTTTATGAGCTGCTTGTGAGCTTGGAAACTTTGGTCATTCAAAATCGTGTTAATCAACACCAACCTTCCTCAGCAGAGTAAAATCCTCATGTCCAGTGATGTCAACAGTAAACTCCAGCTGATGTCAGGAGGGTCACAGTTTTACCAACCTGCCTATGCCACTGCCTTCAAGTCATACACTAACAGAATCCCAGCTTTGAGAGGAAGATGAGAAAGACAGGCAGAGATCAAGCCAAGATGAAAATTATAAATAGGGTAGATTTAGAGTACTATAAGCACCTTCTGTTTCATAAAAGAAAAAACAGGTAGCTCAAAATCCATGCCTTAACATGATCATAGGAATCAAAGAATATCTACTTTTGTGCTATCAAGTTATTTTTCAAGAGCCACCCAAAGCAAACACACTGCCAGCCTCAGACCTTATATGCAAGTTTCCTATATAGCCCCAATATTTATAGTCACGTAAAAATAAAAATAAAGATCAGAAAAGAGGAGCCTTCCCATGAAAATTCTGACAGAACCTTAATGGTAGCAGCACTACTGGGAGCTGCTATAATAATAATATTCTTACTGCTACTTGTGCCTATTTGCTTTAGATACTCTACTAGCAGCAGTCATTTCCTAGATAATGAGCCTGTTTTGGAGAAGGGCTAATTTAGAAAATCGGAACAGGGTTACCACCAGCAGACATTGTTTTCTTAATAAATGATCATTTTATTTTGAATAAATGTGCAGTTATACCCTGTCAAGATGGTCTTGCTTTACATGAAATTGCCCAGTATTCAAAAGGTTATAGTGTAACATTTCTCTTTAAACAGCGTTGACACAATTTTTACTAGTTCCTTACTTAAAAGCATGAGAAGTAATAGAGTTTATTAAGGAGACAACAACATTTATTTAGAGACGCAAGAAATTGCTAAGTAGCTACCGCACCTATTTCCCCGCTGGAGTGCGTGTACGGTGACCGCAAAATACCAAGCGGCATTGGAACAAAAAGTCACCCAGGTCACAACCATACAAGAACAATCAATTTGCTAATCTAAAGTTGACTTGTTGCATGTTTTAATCTACGCCAGAATAGAATTTGCAGCCTGATTTATACTGGATTAATCAGGTTGGACTACAGCAAGCTTGCGTTAGTGACTCCACGCTGTATGAAACCTGACTCAAGCTGATGAGCCAGATATCGATGGAAAAGGCTTCTGTTACATAAGTCAAATTCACAGCACTGCTTGTGCTGGAATAGAGCCCGTTCTCTACTACGGAAGAGTCCTGAAATAATGCAAGTGTAAGGCAAGGAACAGCCACCGCCCAGAGAAGAAAGGAAGAAGCTATTTCCTAAGACGGGTTGGGATAGCTTCCTCAGATATCAGCAATATGATCTGCATGCTGTGCTGATTTCAAACCAGCAAGTTTGGCATAAGCTAGAGTGATCCAGAACTGCAGTAACAGCTGCGATGCTGATCAAGCTCCATAACAAGCTATGCAAATCATTTGCTGTTGGCACCTGGCTCTACCATTAAGAACAAAAACCCACAGCAAACAAGAAAAAAGAAATAATGACAGATTCTCACTGCGGGGGGAGGGGGAAGCAACCATTTGAATCATTCATATCTCCATGATTTCTAGACAACTTAATCTTCCTCAAACTCAGCCTTTTCTTGAACAATGGGCTTTTATCCCCGAAAGCTAGTAGGTGTCTGCTTTAGACAGACCAGGTCTACTTCAGACCTAACAGGTAAGTGACTTCAAAACCTGAGATGCCACCACACTTTTTATCATTGTTGTCTTGAGCTCGGCCATTTTACCATTCACTAAATCACAGCAGCGACAGTGTTAGCTAGCAAAGAGCTTTTGTCTCAGGGTAGGCAAATCATAATCCGGACAGGTCTTTAAAACACAAATCCAACACATTTAGCCTTCTCTAGAAGCTAGTCAGAGACCAGTCCCAAGCCAGTGCACAGAAACCTGGTCACACACTCACACCATGAGATTCAACCTGACAATTAGCTGCCTTCTCTACCTTAAGTTACGAGCGACTTTTGAGAGTAGCTACAGGTACGTGACCTCAGGATCAAGCTGAAAAAATGGAGCCTGCAATCATAAGTTCAGTAGGAAGGTCAGGGTGAACTGAAAGAAGAGGGCACTTGTGCACCTGCGTTGTCAATCCAGTTAGGAGGCCCCTGTCACCAGACTCACGTCTGCGCACAGGACAGAAACACGAGGGACAGAAGGGGAGATAGCTGTGAAATTCCCACAAGCCTTCAGAATTGCACATCTTTCCTGTCTTTTCACTTATCACCCGCAACAGCAGCGTCATTACACCAGTTGGCAACAGGAACACGTAGGAAGCATGCTTTTCCAGCCTGATTTCACAGACCCAGTTCCACAGAGACCTAGGTGTATGAGATGGGAGATGTTTTCATGCATGTTGATGGAAGGCAAAACAGGTAAATCAGTTGTTTTCTGAAGATTCTATAGTCTTCAGAGGCTTTGTCTGGTGAAATGATCTCTAATTTACTACTCTAAATAACCACGCTTACATTCTGCAGCTGTCAGTCGTGCATTAAAGTTTCTTCAAAACACCCTAACAAGCCTGCCATATATTGGAAGATGGAAAAAAGTCTTTCCAAAAATACAGACGTATTAAGTTCAGTGAAAACTAAAATGTCAAGAGCAACTTCGCTTTCAAGTTCCCTTTAAAGCCCTTCATCAAATCCTAAAGCCACTAACAAGTGGACTAAATGCTCTCCCTTCCTTTGGCAGATGTATAATTGAGGTTTGCTCTTAAAATAAGGTAAAAATAAACAAACATTATTAGAGGGAATTCATTCCTGGAGAGCTTTTACAGCTGAACATTTATCAGAGTATGGAAGATGTTACATAAAGTGCTTTTTAATCAAAATCCTCTTGATCACCAGCCACAATTTTCCAACCCTCTGAGCCCTCCTCTCCGGATCTCTGTGGTTACACTTTCAACTTCAGCCTTTTTGAGCATTACTCTTTTGGTCTCGGTGCAAGTTAGAAGAACAGTGATAGGGACTTCACATAGATTCATGCCAGGCTCTGCTCCAACTTCAGATATAAAGATACATGAGATGAAGTGAAACACTGATGTGCTTTGGGTCAAAATAGAACAAATTCACTGCCGCAAAAACATTTACAGAAAAAATACTCCACACAGCTCTAGTTTAAAAACATTAACAGTTCTGTATAATAGTCTAAGGACTTGTACACACTTATTTCTCCTTGACTGTTAGCGGGTGAATACAGACACGCATGCACATCGCAGACCTTCCCGCTGTTACTGACAATAATAAACTAACTGCTGTGTGCTAATGCCTTTTACTTACTTAATCTGGTCATACATTTTGGTTTAGGCTAATACAAAAATCCCACTTTTGACATTAAAAAGAGATTAAAATATAATGTGTTGGTTTTCCAAACCAGTGACAACAATGACTTAAATACCTAATCCCATTAATTACTAACAATGATCACGGTTTAGTATTGCTACTGCACTGAAGTGTCAAACAAACAAACACGAGGGTTGTCTGTCACATGCATATGCATTCACACAGCGTACGCTTCTGTTTCGAGATGAAGGGGATCTCTGAAAAGGTCTGCAACTGTTCTTTAAAGACTTTCATGCTGGGTTTGGTCCTGAGTGCATCTCTCTATACCAAAAGCTGTGCATATACATAAACTGCACATTGCTGAACATTCAGGAATTTTTTTAAGAGCAGAAGCAGCATCAACTTCTGTCTGTGACATCTGTATGTCATGAGCCACAAAACCTCACTCTTTTGCACCTATAGCCTTTATTTGAGGCGGAGCAGTCATTTCAAAAAGCTGTTTCTTCTTAATTGATTCCGGTGAATGAAAATAATTCATTCACTGGTAAGTGGTTTTAGGAATTCTCTTTAACACTTACTATTTATTTCTGGCTTGAGTTTATCTAGTTTCAGCTTCTATTCCTTTGACTCTTATTACACCTTTGTCTTCTATATGGTATTTGCCACATCAGTATGGATTCACCATGTTAATTAAAGCACTAAAACGCAATATAATGAATCTGTATCAGAACGCCATCAGAGCTGTATCAAAATATTATCACATGCAGATAATGCTGCAACACATCGAAGTTCCTTGGGCTCAGCAAGAGTTTTCAAGAAAAAAAAATTCTGCAAGGGGAACAAGGTTTATCAGAAATAAAGAGATTCCCATACCCTGGGACTCAACCCCATTTCTGTATTCTGTACAGAATTAATATCTAGTGCAGATATTTTTTATATGAAAGACAAAACAAAGCCAGCTGCTCCAAAACTTGCAACCTATATTCCGTACATGGTTGTGTCCCATTTGGTGGGCAGAACTAGTCGATACGTAGGAAAATAAGTAATTAAGAGCTTTGAAAATATGATTTGTTAGAAAACATGTCTATTAAATCCATTGTGCTAAGCAAAGGGCCTTTTTCATAAGCATTTGATGAAAGAGGGGAGACAGGCAAAGAGAGAGAGCTTTATCCCTGTTTGGTAAAACTGGCGCATCCAGGTCACCCCTTCCAGACTAAAATACAGTAGGTGGGCTCAATACTTTCAGGGTGCGTCCTCCATGCAGAAGGAATTAGTGAATGCCCTAGATTGCGAGTGCACTTTAAATCTTTCTGTAAGAACCAGTTTGAGGACTCAAAACTCTACAGCGACTTTTGTAGCATCAGTCTCTATTGGAAGCTGACACCTCTTTGACAGGCAGAAAGGGGAGTGTGAAATGGTGTCTAATTCAGAAAAATCACACTGCACTAGTGGGTTGTTAGCCACACTGTGGAAAAGATGTAGAGAAGTGCTTGTATTTATTCATCTACAAAGATCCAACAGCTTCGGCTTAACATTTTTTTTTTTTTCCCCTCCACAGTGGCGCTCTCCCACACTTCTGGATCCATGGATCCACACCATTTAAGGATACAATTCCCAGTACCATAAATACTCCATATGAAGAAACTGCTGGAAGTTTGAATACGTGAAAGTCCTAAGCGCCTGAGAGATAACACATACTAGCAAACATAGAAATAGGACAGAACCTTGAAACACATCAGTTTACTTAGCATCATTTTTTTCAAAGCATGGAATACACCACATGTAAATGTAAAGAAGTCACAGTGACACTGAAAGAGGTGTACAATTCCTCAGTCCGATAGTCTTTTTGTTTTCAAATTTAACAGTTAATTTTTTACATCAGTCATTTGAGCAGATGATAAGTGGGAAGGGATTTTAGTCATAAAAACTATCATTTGTAAAGGCCTCATTTAAATATGCCTTAATTAGCATTTTCATAACTGAGTTATCAGGTTTCCATTAAACTCTGAAATTCTCACTTCTGTTCCCACTGGACAGATGTCCACATTGCAAAAATAAAAACTGTACAAAATCTTACAACACTATAGTTGGCAGTAGCTGGAAAACAGTCTGAGAAGAGAGAATGAATGGAAAGAGCCAATCTTTTACCACCATTTTCTGCACTGAATCCAACCATTAAGACGGTGTGAGAAAGTTTGTGCTATTTGTAAATATATTTTCTTGAGCTAGCAAAAGACAGGACTCCTGTCCTTTTTTCAAGTCAATCTGGTATCTTCGATTTGGACTATGTTAAAGAAAAGAAAATAAACAGAAACTTTAAGAAGTTACAGAATTTCTTAAACTTTTTTTTTTTTCCCTCCAGATTATATCACATTTAAGAAATGAAGATGACATTCCTGGGCAGTCTTGGAATGATACAGATCTGGCACGCCTTATGGAACTGCTCTTTCCCAAGACAGAAAAGTACTGAACTTTCTTCCTTTACTGGAAATAAAATGTTTAGAAAAAATTCTAAAAACAAAATCCAAACCGTTTCTAGTCCAAAATTCAAAAGGAATAATCTACAGTCAACCTAAAAGCAAAAGCCTAAATACATATAACAATACTTAATTATATAAACAATCTTTTTCTTCTTTAGAGCTACCGTACAGAGAATAATCAGCTATAATCATTGCTTTTGAAAACGCAAGATGTATACTGCACAAAATACTTAAATAAATACAAGAAGCCCTCAGAATACGTTTTCTCCACTCAACAAAGAAAAAATATCAAGCTACATCAGGACACTGCAGTATTATTTGCAGCAATCATGATAAGTCAATTTTGGCTTAAACCATGATTGTTATAAACACTCACAAAACATATTATTTACCAGATGGCAATCTTACTCAAGCAAATACATCAAACTTATGTTTCATTATTATCAAATAAGGATGAACTTGCCACTGGGATAACCTCCAGTAGTTAAACAAACACTCCTCTGTAAAATGAACACTATGGTTTCTGTTCTTTGAGAAGCACACAGCGTAATGCGCTTCACTGATACCTTTTACTCCAGCGCCAAAACTTTTTTGTTTTTTAACATAAATACCTTAGTTTCCTTATAAAGTTGAATGCTTCACAAATGGAGGAAAGAGCAGCAGATAATGGCAGATGTTGTTTTGTAAGTGTACTTCAGATCAAATTTGACTCTCAGCTATAATGTTGTGACCCGACTGAAGTAAGCAGCAGGGCTGCAGAGGTTTTAATGAAAATGCAATGTTGCCTTCAGCCATGACACAGTATAGAAGACGTAAGCGCTAAGACACTATGGACTGAATTAATTATGTATATTGAGGCATATACAGACATGTTTATGGGTTGGCTACAGCATAGTAAACTGTGCCTGACTGTGAAAAGACTTGGCTGCTAATGCTGAATTTGCCATTGATTTGCTCTGTGACCTGAGGCAATTCACTAAAGCCAAAATCTTCGACCTTAGGCACCTTATTCATATTTAAACCCTTAAACAGTGACCTGATTTCCAAGGTGTTGAATGCACACCACCCCCGCTGAAGTTACAGGTAACTATGCACGTATTAACACAGGAATCCGAATTTAGGTTTCCTTTTGAAAAATTCTGCCATGACCACTCTTGTCTGAACCAACAACGTTCGCCAATGAATCCAATTTACTAGTGCTTCAGAAGAGAAAAAAAACTCATGTCAAGAAATGCAGAGAGATAAAAAAGGCAAGAGGTCTGCATTTCTTGTTACAGAATATATACATGTGTGCATACACACATAGCTATACAAATACATATATATGTATATACATCTGTATTTCTACATGAAGACAGGCTTAAGGAAATTTTTTCTTTTAAAAAAGTAGATTCTTTATTGGTTAAAAAATAATTAAGAAAAAGGAAACAAAATAAAGTAGACAATTAAATGCTTGTTGCACTGTAGAACACCTGAAATGCCACAAGCAAAGCATATTCCTGCAGTCAGACATTTTACATGCTGTGCTGGTAACTACATTTCATGCCTGACCATTGTCAGTATTGATATATCAGCTGCAAAGCTTTGTCATTAGGTGTAAGAAAACCTAAGAAAAGTGAAGAAGTCACACATGCATTAGTGTATTGCAGCGAGCTACTTAGCTTGGAATCAGGCCTGCGCTGAAATCCAAGCATGGGACTACATGTGATTCGAAAAAGTCAATATTAGAACTCCCACTGACTTCATTGGTAACAAAAAATCATCCTGGTGTTTCTGCCAAGCTATGAGTAAGAGTGATTCTACAGAGGCAACAACGTATGAAATAGGTTTTCTTCTGGTTTTCAAGTACTAAACTCTACAGAGGAAACAATGTCCACTCTCTTGGCTTTTATAAAGCACCTACCATTTGTAATACAGCAGTAAGTTACTGTTAGCCTGCAGTTAGTTTCTGCAAAAAAATACCTATTTTTGAGGAAATTATGAGAAATAGGAGGCAATATTCAACATAACATCTAGGATAGAGAAAAGTGCAGTGAAAATCCTACTGGGAGTCACAAGGAGGATACAGCAATGCTGTAGCTTGCCTTCTTTTTCCCTTGAATTTCTTCCAAGGCTCTTGGTATCTGATTAATGACAGAGATGAAGACAAAAACAGGAGGTAGTGACTTAACTCTCTTCCCAGCTGGATGAAATTCTTTCAGCAAATTATTACCTCTGGGCTCCGTGCTGCCCTTTTTTGCAGCATGACATGGAAATAAGGAATGTCTCCTCAGGAAGCTATAGCTTATGTGCTGGGAAGCAGAGTGTAGAAGATGTCTTAACAGGGAGGTGGACACAAGTTTCCCTACAAGTTCTAGGGATAAACCAGCATAGGGGAACATGCCATGCCTCCTCCACGGCTTGTCAAACAAACATCTTGCTTCCCTTTGGGCCTTTGTCTTTCCCCTGTGAGCATTACTGTGTATGCATAAACCAGGCTGTAGATGAAATGTATATTTTAAGATCAATTAATTCTTATCGTCTATCTCATATTTTAAAAGGGCATTTTATCATAGTCCCATACTTAATACAGAAATATCATCAAGTAACAAAGACTCCAGTTCAGGGATTCTATGCTTTTAATAACATTTATCAAGCAACTATCCAGACATCTTGGCTTCCATTTTAAGATGTACCAGTGCCTCCTGAGAGAGCAGGCAATCACGGAGTTATAAAGACACCCTAAGGACATTGTCTAAAATAGTCATTACATATAATTTTTAATCCAAGTATTCACAGTTATAAGTTTAATAGGCATTAAAGAAAAAATAAAAATGAAATATTTTCACTCCTACAGAGAATTAAAACGTGAACTTCTCTTTTCCTCTTATTTCCATTTCCCCCTCCTCTTCAGACTCAGTCCTGAAGATGCAGTACGAGATCCCAGTCTGCTGTGAAAATTAACTCCACAAGTTTTTTCAGCAGATGTCTGGGAACATGCCACCAGTTTCCATCCACTTTCCACAGTATTTACAAATAACAACAGAAGTACTTATGGCAAAAAAAAAAAATTACTGAACCTTTAAAAGGAAGGACAACATGATAGTCTGGTGCCTGCTCTGCCATACACTTGGCAGTCTCCTGAAGCAAGTGGGATTGTGCAGTGGGACTTTTTATAGACTAAGTTGGACTATGTATATATGTTTCTGGTTGAAAGGAAAAATATCAAGGCCATCATCTTAGCTCAGTCTCTCTAACGTTATTCTGTCACCTTTAAGTTCTTTCCATGGCGTAGGTGTACTCCTGAATGGACTGTATCTTTAAAACCTAAATATTCATTTGAGCACTGAAATGGTCATCACATCACCATTCAAACTCCATTGTGAAATGAACTCACAACTTTGATTTCTCTATGTTATGCTCAGCTTTGATTAAGAGTTGCTCATGCTGAAGATATGCTCGGCAAGAAAAATTAACTAAAGTGACTTGCGTTATTTATCAGCACTAATTCGGACGTACATTAATCATATGCCATAAGTGACACTGCTACAGAGAAAACAAAATTAAAAAGAAGGCATTCCTTCTCAAAAGAAAAAAGTTTACCTTGTGTTGTCACCTGTGTATGATATTTACTTTCTGCAACTAACCGATTTGTATCAACTTTTATCACGCGGATAAGACTGATTTCAATAGAGCTATAGCTACTTATTGCATGTATACATCAAACAAGTATCACAACCTAAGTTTCAGGCCAGCTTCCACTATCTTCCAAAACCAGATTTAATGCTAACAACCTTGTGGCCCTTGTTAAATTCCGAAGGGCTTGATTTTCCTTTAATTTGATGAAATACCATAGAGATGTTCACATTATCTACCTTAGCAGGAGTAGGTCTCCTATGTAATCAATAAAAATAAGTAGGGTCCCAGTTGGGCACTACAAAGGCTCCTGTGGATGCTCTGTTGACTTTTATAAACAGCTCAGATCCTGACTTTACATACTTAAGCTAGCTGCCTAAAATGAGCAAGCTGTATTGTACAGGAATCTTCTCCAGTAATTTCCAAACTCTCCAAAAATGCACATTTCTTTTAAGATTTAAAAAAAAAAAAAAGCAACTTAGTTATCGCAATGTAATAAATAATTAACGGTCACGGAAAGTCTCTCAGTAGCAGCATTTACATATTTCACACAAGGTGCAGCACCAACAATAGAAATATCACGTACTAATTCACAATGGCCCTTTGCCATTTTGCAGCTGGAGTTCAGTGGGAAACAGTGCAAAAACCGTTTAAATAAAAGACAAGATTGACAAGTTAGAGTCAAAGCAATCTTATTCTGACAAATACAGGAGTATGCGACTTTTTTATTTTTAACTTTTGAACTGATGTGATAGTCAAGGTCGTACGGGGCAATGTGGACAAACTCTCACTGATATTCCTACAACCTAACAGCATGTCAACAGCAAAGATTTAGAAGATGATTAAAGACCACTAGAAAAACAAAAAAAAAAAAACAAAACTGTATTTTTATCTTTGAGAACATTTTACACAGTGGGACAATAACATTAACTACTCAAAATTTAGTAGCAGGAAAATCAAAAATATATATTCTAATGCCAGCATGCAGGTGGCAGCTTAATCAACCATATGCATATCTACAGATTTCACTGTCAAGATCATGAACACGTAAAGGCATTCGCAACCCCTAACATCCACTGCTTCACGCAGCATTTCAAGATAAGGAGTTGGACTCCCGTCACCATGGAGTACAGGCTGGCTGGTCTCACAGTAGAATGGAGCCTGCCTTTAAGTACGCTGTCCTAGAATAAATAATTCCTTCAGTGCCATGGCTGATGCTTAAAAAGTCTTGCTTCTCCATTGAAGCAGGACTCATGTTTTGGAGTGGTTATATATCCTTTTCTTGAGATGAAGCCTCTCTTTTTTTTTTAACTGCTATTTTCTTGCTTCACCCAGGGATTTGGCTGGCTGATTTTCTGTGGCTGAATACATGCAAGCTCAAACAGACAGTGATTGCTCACCACGTATGCACATCGAAAACAGCAATGCCACCACAACCACAGTGAACAGTTTGGATATACTTCTTGATCTGCACATGAAATATCAATCACTTATATCGTTATATATTTTCACCATATGTCATCATACCTCGTCATCACGTATCACCATATATGATATATAATCATGCATTTCACAAATATGACATATATGTTTGTCCTATAACAGAAGTAAATCACATATAAAGAATAAACTCTACCGAAACTCATTTGATGGGGCAAAAGTTAAAATTTTCCCAGATTTTTAGATATGCTTACTGGTATCTGTCTAGGTGCTTTATACTTTAGGTCATGTCAGTTTGGAAAGAAACCGATAGCCTCAGAGATTTGCATTTAGAAGAGGCAAAAACTGTTCTAGATGCTAAAACTGCAGACGAGGAAAAGAGAACAATCATCTTTCTCAGCACCAGTACAAGTTTCTGATTTGAGCAAGTGTTTAACAGTAGTGTGTCCTCACCCTAAAACAAAGGGCAAGGCAGATGAATCCTGTGAATTAAAAAGTAAAACTGTGTGGCATCTTTTATAGCAAACAAGAAATTCTTAAGGGGAAAGAAATATCAGGTAGCACTGCTCAGGAGAAATGTAGCGACCTCTCTGCACAAATATATTTCAGGTCATGCCAGCTTCTTGCTTCTGTCATATTTTCTATCTTTCCCCACCTTCTGTTAGATAGCAAGTAGTGTCTTCACTCTAAACTTCCCAAGGTCTCTTTTTCTGTCAGAAAAAAGCCTTGAGTTCCACCTTGAGAGCAGTGTTGAAACAACGCACAGCAGCTGGATCTGCAGCCAAGAAGCTTTAAATCCTGCTCACTCCAGTCACGCTATATAATCTCCAAATACAATGAATCTGTTCGCAAACCTCACTGCAGTAAGAGGTGCACCTTCCTCTCCATTGTGCCTTGCATAGGCAAAGATTACAGTGCAGACATGAAAAAGAAAGGTGCTCTGCATCTTCTAATGCACAGCTCTCCTTCGCCCAGGGTAAAGAAAAACACAAGTGGCAGAATTAGGCTACCCATGGGTGCTGCTAATTGCCAGTTACTCTCCCAGCCACAGCCAACTCGCTGCCTTTTCTGCAGGAGTTCTGGAAAATCACAGTAATTGTCTTCTGAATATGCACTGTATCTTTCAAACGGCTTAGCCTGTAAAGCCACCACAATCTGTCACAAATTCAAGATGAAACATTCTACCAACAAAATTCTTTATCTCCAGCTTTTGCCAATATGAACAAATGGCATTACTTAATTTATCAGGTATTCTTATAAATGGCCTCTTACTATGGATCTGTGCAGAAGCTCACGCGGTCTTGAGCTTAAGTGATAAGATTTGAGTGAAAGTATGTCTTTACTAAAATAAACTTAATAATCCTAAAATAATTAGTGGCTCCTTTATGCTTTTGATGGAGAATATTCTTCTCACCAAAAAATGGGAAAGTATTTCAGCAAGACGACTATTTCCAAAGTCAGCGGCTATTTTGTTCCATGACTTTGTTTTGGTTTATATCAGCAAACAATTACAGTTTAGCAAAGTAAACAGCTGAAGATAAAAGTAAAATATTTCACATTACAGCAATGGTAGAAAAGGGGCATTTCTGCAAGGTTTCTAGATTGTTGGAAAGAAGAAAGAAGTAAAAAAAAGAATATTCCCACCAACATCCTGAAAAGGCTGACACTACCTTACACTTAGAGAATTAAGTATTTGTAATTTTTTGCAGTATTAAGTATTTGTATTTTTTCCTCCACCATTCAAACATCAACACCACACCGTTCAGAGAAACACTGGCCCTGAAGTAAAAACACCACTTTGGCTTCCTGAATTTTTTTGTTAATATTTATTGGTGTAGATATATAGTATTAGGCTAGCTCAGCAAATGAAGACTTACGGTCTAGGAGTCTGAGGTTTCAGAATTTCCACAAAAATGTGCAAGGACAATGTTTTTAATATATGAGAAAGTTAAGTAAAATATAGCACCGTTCTTCTACTATCTCAACCGTAATAGCACTGAAATTCTTCTTATCACTTCAGTAACTAACAGTATCTTATCATGTAAATGCTTCTGCATGACAATTAAGATCTCTGTTTGCCTTCACGTAAATTTAAAGAGTTGTCTTTAATAAAACAGAATAAAGCTAAGAGATGTCAAGTATCATCTCTTAACTACCAAGCACCCCCATGCTTACACAAAATTATACAGGATTAGCTTGCCTGGCAGTTTTAAAGCTACAATCTGGACTTTGTCAACTTTTTGGCACTAAAATTAAAATGAAAACGGAGAAGATTACAGCTGGCAGTGTCATTTTAATAGCAAGTTTGCCGAATAGCATTCCAGAGAGTTCAGCTTCACCTGATATAAACCCCTGGATCGGAAAGTCTGCTAACTCGGTGCCTGAGGCCTGCCAAGGACCGGGAGGCCACCTACTGCAAGGAACGACAGCATTTCAACACCCTGTTTGGCTCCTGAAAATGAGTGCCAGCTGCAGCAGGCATCAGAATAACGGGCAAGCTCTCTCCTGTTGCCAGAGCTCACTTGGGAATGGGGTGGGATGGAAAGCCTGTGACCTGTGCTGTCTGGAGACCTCTGCCTTACCCACTGCCTTGTTACTGCTGTGAGAAGTGCCTGAACTGGCTTTTCTTCTTGAGCAAATTCAAACAGATTCACCTTGGCATGCTCTAAGCATAGGAAAACCCATTTTTCTGCTCAGGGCATAAAGCACCACAAATTAGATGGGTAGACATCTCTAGGAGGCAAAGGTAGAGCGCAGAAGGGACGACTGCTGCATCTTCTGGTGGCACGCAGCACAGACCGTTCTCCTAAATTGCATCAGAAAGCTCTGGCAAAACTTCTACTCCCTTGAATTCTTCCTTGAATTCTGGCTCTATTTTGGACTTGTGCTTTAAAAGTAAAATTCAGCACTGACAGCACATTGCTGGCTGATTTATAGAACAGTTGGTATAACTTCCCAAACAGGGTTACAGTGCTTTAGATTTAGGGCCAAATTTTGTTCTTATAAAGCTATTCATCATTTCCCCAAACACTCTCAGAAAGGAACTCCAGCAGTGTCCAAATGTAGAATGATGGCAGCAGCTTCCAGGCTCGCCTAGCAATAGGCTTCACAAAGTAGAAGGGTGGGGAAGAAACATAACTTTACATACATTCCCCTACCCACAGCTCTGAATTGAAACTCTCTGCCCAAATCAAGGCTTTCTATAATATCTCCCCAATTTTTAACACACACAGGCAGTGGGAAAACAAACAATATACATAAAAGTAGAAGAAAAAAAAAAAGAACACAGTGTAACTGGGACAGAAGGCAATAGTCCTCCCAGCCTAGTGCTTGGCCTTAGAACAAGCATTAAGAAGGACTTTGTATTTGAATCTATGTTAGATGGAGAAAATTAAACAATTTTTTTAAAAGGCAAGTCTACACAAGCTTATAGAATGCTCTCTTAGAATGAGTTACAGGAGCAATAGATCTAAGAAGTCTGAATTTCCATATTTCAAAAACTATATATTTTCATCGCTATCCCCAGTAAGTGCAAGAGAAACAGTTACCAAAGGAAAAAAAAAAAAGCAAAGGATAATGCATAATTCAGAGTCAGAAGTATTAGCCCTTGCCAACTGGACAGCTACAGGAATCTCTCCAGTGGTTTATTCAGAATTTCCTCAAGTGAAAGAAGACGGTTTGTTAAAAATGACACCTTAGGGATGCATATATAATCCCTCTCTGACTTCCATGTCATGTTTCCTCAGTTTACTTCAAGTCCAGATACATTTTTTCCCTTGCTCCTAGCCCTGTAGGGTCAACCCTGCTAATGAAAATCAAGCTGTCTTTTTTCTGCTATCAACAATAGTCAGATAACAAAACACAGGTTCTGAACTTGGCATGTTTATTGTTGGTGATGATGTATAAGCCGATAGCAGACAGCTTCATTTTCTTTAAGCTGGGCTGACCCCGCAGAGAGAACTAGAAAAAAAACTTTTAGTTTTGACTAGTAGTAAAACAGTTGAGCAAACATGACATGACACGGATGTCAGAGTGCATAATATAACGGCATGAACTACAGTAATACCAAGAGAATATACGGAAATGTTAAAATTTATGTAACTAACCTTTGGAATACAGTTTATGATCTTTCATGTTTTAATTACAGATATTAATATGCTGATCGGAGACAAATAAAGTCTGAAAGAAAACCAGAAAAGATGCCTGCACCAAAATCAGGTGTTTTTTTTTCCTCTTTTATGTAACTTGAAAAGTATACTTCTAAAGCTTTATAGCACATGGCACAAACTACATAACCATCAGAATAAAATAACATGCAACTCTCGTAATTTGCATGTACCGGGATATGTAGAAGAGCATCAGGATTATTGTAGGTGACCCATAAAAACAGCAGCACACCCGTAACATTTTTAGAACCTCACTGAAACAACTGCGCAATTACAGAACTTTCAACAGCAAGCAGGGTTTAAAGTTATCATGTAACAGCATGAAATTACACAGAAATTACAGTTTAGCGTTGTTGCTGGTTTGCAACCGATCAGGAGGCCTGTACCATGCCCTCCGGTGGGAAAAACTGGAGCCATGGGAAAAACTGGTGCCATGGCTAATTATAAAACAAAAAATTGGCAGTGCCCTGAGGTATCGCTCCACTGTCGCTTTGCTTCCCAACTTGGAGCAGCCAGGACCAGCAATCCATCACCTTTGCATATATACTGAGACCCACAGAGAAATCTCAGCTACCACCAAGTAGACAGCAGGTCTGTGCTTATTTGGGCTGCAGCAGCTTTGCTCTTTTGGGCTAAAAGGGCAAACTTCAAATGCCTTACCCATGCTCAAAGAAGCCCGAGAGTGTGGGGAAGGGACTGAAGGAAAATAATAAGAAACATCTTCCCTCCCGTATTCACGTGACTGCAAAAAATAAAGATCAAAGTAGAAATATAAATGTCCAGTTCCAACAAGCCAACCTAGCAAAGGATCATGTATTAGACTTGTATCTATATTAATTTGAAAGTATTGCCTCTAATGAATACCTCTACTCTACATTTTATTTCTGCCTTTTAGTGATACTGCCTCTGATAAGAACTGGATAATAAGGTGCCATAATCTTAGGAAGAATTTACTTTGACTACAGTCATATGAGCGGAGATCCATAGTTTCACAAAACGAAGATACTCCACCAAGACATCTCAAGAAAATACGCAGTTACAGTTTAGAAAGAACATTAAACTGCTGTGTGTGTACATTGGAATAAGGACAGGAGCTTATTAGAAGAGATGGATGTACACTGGTGTGAATCTGTGCATATGTAAGTCTTCTAGGAAGACAAGGTTTGTAGGGTGAGGTGATATCTTTTCTTAGACATACAAAATGCTAGTTAATTTTACATAGGGTAAGAATATGATTTTTTTATTTGATGAAATCAATTTCCTTTTCTCTTAAATTTCAGAATTCCTCATACAAAACCAAAAAACTCCCCTAAAAAGCCTGAAATGTTACAGTTCTTTACAGTATATCCATTCACAAAACATCCACTACAATCAACAGAAGTTTGTGTTATGGAGGCGCTCCAGCACAAGATTTTAAATAGACACTGCCTTGTACACACTGACTACACAGAATGTGCACCAGCATGGGGAAAAGAAATACTTATCTGCGAAGGAATATTGCAACTCAGCTACTTTACTCTTCTAAATATAGAGCACCAAAGATGTGGTGGGGTTATTTATCGATGCTATCCATTTAACTTTAAAATAAGTGATATTTTGATTATTTTTATGATAGTCTTGGACTTTCTCCAAGTGTGACATGGCTTTTTTTTTTTTTTAACAGCAAGATTTGCAGGGAATAAGACACTCTTAAATGAGGGGCAAAGAGGCCCTGTTCTTATAATAAACAGGGGGGGGAACCTCTTAAAACCAGTGTGTTTGCAGGCAACTTGCATATATGATGAATTAAGGCAGGAATAACAAACGAAACATGCATTGTATGCTACAGTTCTTATAAGTTATGATGAATTGTCTCTTGCTTTCTATGACTGCCAAAAAAGAGGTTTTGTGGTTTGTTTTTTATTTGGTTGGTTGGGGTTTTTTGGGTTTTTTTGTTTTGGTTTGGTTTTTTTTGTGGGTTTTGTTTTGTTTTGGTTTTTTTGGGTTTTTTTGTTTGTTTGTTTGGGGTTTGTTTGTTTGTTTTTGGTTTTGTTTTTTTTTTTTACTTTGTTCACAGTAAGAACTGAGAGCAAGGTGGCAACCGTTTACATTTTATTGGTGATGTTTTCTCAAACAACAAAAATCATTCTGGGGGCTCAGACTCTCCACTTTCAGCATATGCTGGCTTCTTGTTTTCTTCTATCCATTGAGAAAAAAAAAAATAATGCTGCCATCTCTTGCTCAAAAGTTCCTTGCTCTTCAGGTCTCCTTTCTCCTGACCCAAGCCACCCCTGCTGTGGAAGTTCTCAGCAGGACGTGCTGATGCCATCTGACAAGCTTTATGCTTATCAACAAGACTCGGCGACCTTGACTAGCGAGGACAGAGCTTCAGTGCCTTTCCCACAGAGTGCCCCCAAATGCCTCGGAAAGGAGTCTCTTCTTGTCTGCCCCTTCCCCAGCACTGCTTGAGGACTCCCTTTAGACTACTGACATGGCTCGCTCTGAGCCCAGACAGACATTCACCCGGTCAGGACGGGCTGAGTCAACGCTTGGGCTGTTAAATTCAAAGCAAACCAATACCTGTACATGTTGGAATATGCATTAGAGAAACTGGGATTTCAGTACCAGGTCAGAGTAAGTCATTATCAGCCCCAAAAGGCTCATTAGCAGCTGTTTGGAGGACAGATTTTTCCTGGATTATTCTTGTTCATTTTTCCATCTTTAACACAAGATTCTCTGCCAGGAAAAGTGAGCAGAGCTTTTTGACTCTCTAAATTAGCTTGACTGAAGGTAAGCCTCTTGCAAACTTACCTCAAATTTAAAGCAGTCAAAGAGATACTAATTGTATTACCTGATTTTTTTTTTTCTCCCCAAACTGAGCACCAGGAATACTCAGCAACAGTATTGAGTGGGAATAACATCCATACTATGCTTCAAATACCAAATTCGACTTTTTTTTCATGTTGTGCTATTTAAAAACATTGAGCAAAATTTTCTTCACCCTCTTTAATGCCCTCCCCAAAAAGAAGAAAGGTTTCTGTGTTGCTTGCTTTTCTATTACAGTTTGGCTAAGCGTTTAGCATGGGAATTCAGCCTCTAGGATAAAAGTTGTAACAAGTTCTGCATGTGAAAACTGGGAGATATAACGTAAGCGTTTTGTAAAACCAACTGTAAACTTTATAAACATGTGATATAAATATTATACACATGTGATATATGCAACACATGCAAAAAAATACCTTTGCAGTTCTGGAACAGTGTACAGTGGAGGCACCTTGACTATGACCTGCCTTTTCTTTTACAAAGCCACATTTGCTTGTATAAAATTACTTTTGAAAAGGGCTTGTTTTTCTAAAAAAGTCTTTTGTGGGATAAGGGCACTGTATGTAGAATGACCTGACCCAGAAACACATTCCACCCCCAGATAATTAAATATGCTTATCGACCAACTAGCTTCTTCAGTTCTTGCAGCCCACCACATCAGTTTAAAATGCCTTGGTGGGCAGAGTTGCAAGTAAGGGTGAAGCAACTCGCATGACGAAACAAAAAACTGGCAAGAAACAAACGCTTCACTGGAACCCCTGCAATGAAGTACAAATGCTACAGCTAACAGTTCAGTCACCATAAAACAGCCACCAGCAACTTTATCAGGAGGATTGCCCAGATATGAAAGAGCAACAGAAAAAACAAGAAGAAACTCAGGAAAACTCGTCAGACTCCAGCTATAAGAGGATTGCAGTAACCTTTTTATACTTCGGTGAGGATTTTGCTGTCACTTCATTCAGACTCAGTGAACACTCTCAGGATACACATTACAGCACTATCTGCTGAAGTGTTAGCATTGCTTTAAAAGCATAAATGGCAGGGATTTGCTGTTTTTCAGCAAGTATCACCATGGTGAAACTCTGTCTAGGAATCACACTAACACAGGCAGGGCTGGCATAATGTTTTACCTTGTGCTATCACCGGGATCCTGTAGTTAGGTCAGGATCACACGGAATTGCGGTGAGGAGGTCGAAGTGGTGCGTCTCGCAATACTAATTCAACATCCTATGCCAATGTGTACAGAACAGGGACGAAGCTCATCAGCAATAAACCAGGCAACTCCTCGGCAGCTGGGAGAACAAAACGGAACTCGCCCAGATGCTAATACTGAAGCAGGGGAACAGATTTTCACCCTTTGAATTGAGTCAGTCTTCACTCCAGTGACTTGCAAGGAGTCCAAGTGGGAAAGCTGAACTTCATAAGTCATCCTTCACTGATCTAAACCCCTCAATCTGAATTTGGCAGATGATCTGACCTGGTCAATACCCTGGCACGCACACAGTACTTGCTATCTATTTCTAGTAAATATACATCTTTGCAGAGTCTATTTAGAAGGGAAAGAGCCCATCCATTTCTGCCATATAGAGAAAATGGTCAAAAATAAAAAGGAGCAATGCGACATTCCTGCATTCTGCTTTGAAACTGTGCTGCTTCACCTTACTGTTTTGATTGTCCAATAATTTCATGTTGCTAAGATTTATAAATGTGCCACAAATGGAATAAATGACATTGTTACAAACACAGAGCTATGTAGCACACTCATAAAACTGGATCAGACTACCACTTCACTTAATTCCACCTCCAGTCTTCATCACTGGCCAAATGCTTATCAAATGCTTCAGAAGAAAAATCACACAGTGGGTGATTATGGCTCTCAGGGAAAGTTTCTTTTCAACTTTTAGAAGTCATAGATTTTAACTAAGTGCTAATTCTCCAAGTATGCTGCCAATACTGCTACACACACCTCTTTTCTCCTCGCTTCATATCCTTTTTCCAAGCTCATTTTGAAAGACTTCTTTTAGGTCTCCAAAACATACAACCTTTTCCCTAGACTTTTTCACCCTCATTACATGTGCATACCTCCACTGAAGTCAGTGGGCTTCTTGTGTATAAAGGAGTTTGCTGTACTTTAAAAGCATCAAATTAGAGTTGAAAATTTTAAATCTTGCATTTTTGCAGATACTGTTTTAAAACACTATGTCCCTATTATGATTCAGTGAGCTTTAAATTGTTAATTACAAAAAAAGATAGCTACCTATCTCAGGGCAATATACCAGTCTTTTAAATAGGAGAGGAAAAATATATATTCAGACAGCACAACAAAACACATCTTTTAAACATCCACTAATTCAAACAGCATACCGCATGTTACATCTGATGTGGCAGTTGTTATGGAAACTACGCGTTTTGATTGAGTAGCAGAATAAATACCCACCTAAAATCAGCATGATGGGCCAGTGCATAAATTAGGTACTCTTGACTAAAATTACCTATATTTTTATAGTATTAACATTTTTTTTACTCTAACATTGCATGATCAAATATGATTTTTCCAGCTAAACATTTCCCTAATATTTTCTCTCCATCCTATTTTTTTAGTTATACTAAAAGATATGAGAGAGACATTCTGCACCAAAAATCTAAACCATTTTTTATCAGTGTGGTACTTCTAATTGATATTATGTCACTGAAATCACTACTAAAACCACAATGAAAGTAAACAGAATTTAATCTCACCTGCATTTTACTATTCCAGCTTTATATCTGGAACGGAGAGTAAAATAAAAAACTGCCACCTCCCCCTCCCTTCCAAAAAGCCCTGCACATCTGTTAGATTATTTCCCTTCACGTGCACCACAGCTTTGTATGGAAGTGAGGCTCAGGGGCTTTTTCTATCTTTTATCATCTGGGTTTAATAAGCATGAAAGTTCAGAAGGCAGGAAGAAAGAGATACTTAATTGTTTTCATCACAGAATAAATTCTGGTGTAAGGCAGTTGCTGATTCCTGCAGATAATACCACAACTGTACATCTTAATATAAACATTTCAATCCTTCCCCACTTTCCAACATAATTAAGAGGCAGGTTGCATAACTTCTGAAATAAAGCATACCGACTTTTGTTTTCCCCATGCACATTTCTACACGGAACGATATGCCAAAGCCAGAAAGTACAAGCGCAACAGGCACACATATCACAAACTTCACCATAATGGGCACGCATTCACCCATTGGATCAACATCGTTCAATTTATTAGCATGACAAAGGACACAATTATTTTGGATATGCCTGAATGCAATTTTCATTAACTTTGCAATGATTTATTAACAAAAGTGTCAGGAATGTAATAAAAGCAGCAGGACTCCTCAAAATGCCAAAATATATAAAAAAAAAGAAGAATACAGCAGAATTTCCAAACATGCCTTGCAGCATCAGGTCAATAAGGTTGCTTGATTCTATCAAAAGCATCACCATGGTGAGTGAACTCTGCAATTAACAAAGAGTAAGCACAAAAAATGCTAATATCTCATTTGAATGTAATTATGCACAGATTACTGTTCACTGGAACAAGAAAAGGGATTTTAATTGTCACCCAAAGTTACGTGTAAACCCAGGATTCTAGTTAACTTTTTTTGTTCAGGAGAGTTTATGCAACACTAAAAACGAGGAGTTCACAAATTCTGGCGCTCAGTGACTTTGTAAAATGACTGTTCTGACTTTCTATCAAGTATGCAACTTCCTAGAGTCCTTTCTGTAACATCCCTCCATGTATGTTGGCAAGGTTAGTTTGTAATAAGTTTCACCATCGTTTGCATTTTAATACTATTTGATCTCATTTACATGTTTAAATTTGTTCCTGTAATAAAATTCATTAGTATGTTTATCATAACCACATAATGAATATAGCCCTTATGTAAAGTAAAAAATTGAAAGTACATTAGAGACATTACAAGCTGTTTGAAATTACTGTGCTTTGCATATTATACCTTATTAATTATATTATAAATTATTTATTTATGTATTTCTTTAATCAGGGGCAAGCACTAGAACAATATTATATTAATATAAGAAACACAATACAACTCAAAGCTAATTCACACATGGACCAGTTTTACATACATAGGAGCACAGATTCATTTTGCCACGGGATGGCAAATGCCATTCCCCCTGCTGTGCATCAGGGGATATCAAATAGCTATTTAAAGGGCAGTGAGGGGAAAATGTTTCTTGTGCAAGTTAAAACTTAACTTGTTAAGATAATATCTCCTTTGCCTTCCTTTCTTCAGAGAATAATTAAATCAGATATGCAGATGGAACTGGAGAATAAATCATTATTCAGGCTAATGCCACATTCATATTATATAGAGTCCACTGATTTAAAAAAATAACTGAAAAAAAGAATTAGAATTTTTCTTTCAGTGTTTTGCAGTGGCTTCTAAAGTTCAGCAGACAAAATTTAGCATTTTATAATCATGGAGAATGTTAGGGAAATATCACAAAAGCAGCGAGACAGTTGTTTGAGTTCATACTCTTTTTAACTAAGCTGTTAAAGAAAAATTAATCCACTGATGTGCAACATTATTACTTTAAGAAAAATAAGAGTTTCTCAAAAAGAATTAATAATTGGAAGAAAATTATGAGGTATTAAAACCAAAACTCACAAGATTACAGAAAAATGAAACTGGTATATTTAAAGGTCAGTGTAATCTGCAGAAAATATTAGGGTATGAGGAAAGTGAAAGAAATTTAAAAAAGAAGCCAAGAATAAAACTACCAAATGCATGACTGAGATGGAAGATGGGTACAGAACTTGTTCCTATTCTGAAATCAAGAACTCTGGTTCAGTTTTGATTTTAATCCCACCAAGAACTCTGAGCATCTCCTGTTGTGCAACATCCCAGTGGAGCAGTCTGAATGGGCCGCTACAGGATGTACGTCTTTCTCAGGGGGGTGGTCTGTTTGTGTATCGCAGTCTGAATCCTGAAGAGCATCTGGTACCAAGAGTAAAAAAAGTGTAGGTACACACACATGCTGACACAGTAGATAGGAATAGTTGCAAAAGCTGAAATTTTCAAGAAATGGTGAAGATTATTGAAGAAAATCTGAACAGTGATCTTCATTCTGTAGCTGCAAGCAGTGGTGCTTAATAAAAAGAAAGGAGACATTCAAGGAAAAAAAAAACATCTTTTTAACTGAAATTCTGAAGAACAAGTTTTTTAAATGGTTTTCAGTGAGATAGGAAAGGTTAGGGCTATGAAATAGCACTACCAAACCTGAAAAAATACTGCACTCCCAACAGAAGAAAACCCAACCAACCAAAAAAAGGCATGCATCAAAATTACATTTCATTTTAGAGGATACAAAAGGCTGCTGAAAACCTAGATCAGTCTGTGAGCGATAAGGGAGAGCTTGACCAACAAGACAAGCTGCCAATCCAGGCTACAAACTTAAGGACCACGGACACTGGCCCTAAACACATACATGCTTGAGACTCCAAGATACTACCACTACTCGAGAGAGCGAAGTAACTCAAAACCAAGCAAGAGGAGCACAAAGCTCGGCCTGTGGTCTGATAATACAACTGAGACAAAGCCTAAACTTTAGAGGCAATGGATTAGTTCGGTAGACAGGCATTTTAAACAACCCATTGACTGAACAAAACATAGGCTTAGAACACTAAGTCTATACCACTAGCTCAGATGAGGCTATGAATAATGAATACTGCTGGAGCAGAATTTATACCCCTGGGGAAGTTCCTCTTCTCCAAGGGACGCTGCAAATTGCTCTAGGAATCAGAAAGATGAGAAGGACCAACAGTGGAGATGCACTTATTTTTACCCCATCATGACCAAACTGAACTCCTCATTTCTGCCTATGCCAGAGGAAATGCAAATATTTGTTAGCATAAGTGTGCGCACATGAGTAAAAAAAACTACTTGCATCCCCCAACAAGGGGAGGAATACTGCTGATGTGGCTGATGCCACGTGCTCTACACTAAAGAGGTGCCCTGACAAGTTTCTAAGAAGTGGCGTCGGGAAAAGCATAGATCCATTTCCATACATTTAGTATTCCTTCAGCAGACACTTTTCTTCATAGACCACTATCCTAAGTCATGTTCTGTATCTACAACATTTCATCAGGAAATCTGCTTTTAATGAATAATAGGAATCATGGTCTACCTGAAAGATGTTTTCATTTTGGGTCAAACAGTAGAAGACAAGGGGCCCTAGGAAGCTTTAGCAAGTAAAAGCTTTGCTCATCTAAAAATAATAGACACAAATGTAAATTCCATTTAAAAGAGGTCCCACCCAAAAAAAACCCATACCACAAACAACAACAAAAAAACTCAAAAAAAACCCAACAAAACAGAGGTTGCCTGTAGCGAGGCTGCGGTCATATCACCATTCCACATAGACAAGAAGCATGCTGAGAATCTTGGTAAACACAAAGTAGGTTGGGCAATTAATTCTTATTTGAGGGGCCTGAAGCATTATTTGTGCAAAGTATATTGTCACCAATTTGGCCTTCCACAAGATGCCTTTGGATAGCACCAGGACTTGGCTGAGCAGCTGGTGCAATCTTCGGTGCCTAAAGCATGATCAGTTCCGAAACCTCAGCCCTTCCACCAAAGTCCTTAACATTTCTAGGCTATCGACAGTCCCAGAGGACATGGGGAGAAAAGAGCCAAACCAGTGGGCTGCTGGCTGAGGGTCCTGCTCCCTTTCTTTCATGGCATTGCCTTGTCTCCGTGCCTGTCCCCGCTCTCCTTTCTTCCCCATGTAGGCACCTATAGCCTGTCGCAGATGTCTAGTGGGCACATGGAAAATTCTTTACGCATCTGAGAAAAAGGAGATATTCAAGAACCTGTCTTGGGTCACTGTGACAGAAGCATAAAATTTATAGTACATCTACTTCTGTGGCTGGACTGCAGTGTAGAGCTCTAACAAATGAATAGAAGCTATCTAATCAGAGCAGCATGGGGCTGGGCACAGGCTTTTCTACCGCACTTTGAAAAAATGTTAACTCGGGTAGACAAATACTGAGGAACAATAGATGAAATCTTCCACTTCTAAATGTGAAGGGCAGAAGGGACATCTCACCTGCCCTTTTGCCCAAGAGGCTTCATTATATACCAGTCTCAATGGATTAAGACAGTGCTGAATTCAAGGGTTTGGAGTTATCAGAATAAATGAATATCACCTCTTCTCGGTATTACTGAGAATTCAGAGTTCAACAGCAAGTCTAAGCAAAAATGCAAGGTATTTTAAACACTGAAAGTTGTTGGCAAACTTAATAGATTGATTAAAATATTTATTGATTTTGGGTTTGTTTTTCTTATATTTGATTGGGAAAAAGAAGGTGGGGGAAACATATCTTAAAGATAATATCCTTAAAGTCGAAGCAACTGGTACAGTATTTTGGAAAAGCCATCCTTTTAAGTGAAAACCCGAACAAAAGACCATGGAGATGTCAGAATTTGACACCGAGATCACATGGTCTGAGCAAAGTAATGGAAATCAGTTTGGCTCGCTTCATTTGGGCTCTAAGTTAAAAGAGCCCATTTCTCTTCAGCAATAACATACTGCACAATCCAAAGACATATAGACATTCCTCTCAAATTTAGCCTAACAGAACAAAGCACATTTAAATAATACTTTTATTAGCATTTCATCCTAACCATATGCAAAACTAAGGTATGACATACAGTACTACACAGCAGTGGTTTGAAAAAGGAACAAAAATCCCATGCATAGAATTAAAGCCAAAACCCATCATAACATCACTAAGAATTTGGGGATTTCGCTAACATTTCCAGGAATTTCCTAATAACCTGGATAACATGAACTTAGGACAGACAGAACACTAGCAGGCTTTTTGCAAGCAACAGGCAGGGAGCTAGTGCCTGCTGAAAGCTTGACACTGCAATTTAGCTCTAACTTCTGCAAGGCCATTCAACAAGAGATTTTATTTTCCTACCACTGAAAGCATTTGGCCTTGTCTCAAAGTCACAACAGCATTCTCAAGGCCACACTCTGTATCAGATATATGATTCCCCGAAATAAGCCAGTTCAACTCTTTGACCTGCTTTCCTCCTCCTTCTCCTGGTCCCTCACACTTTATAAAATTAATTTAAAAATATGATTCCTCTAGACATTCGATAAGAGCTTATTAATACCTTAAGCCATGTCAGGATTAAAAAGAAAAAAGATAGATAAGCATTGATAAAATTACTTTATTTCAGTCAGGAAAAACATACTTCACCTGAGAAAACCTACTCATTAATTATCCTGAAGATGATAGAGCCGGGAGGATACCTCTGGTAAAGGTATTATTTGCATAGTTAAAAAAGGATAAAGACATATAATGGACCAAAGTTAAGATTTTTCAGTAAAAAATAATTGCACAAAAAAGTGTTTCAAAGTATTAAAACGAGAGAAAAAAACAAATCAAGACATTTACTCTTAATTACCTTCCTCTACTTTAGCCAGCATGCAACTATTTAAATAGGCTATTTCAGACTACCCTTACCTAAGTATTCTATCAGGAGAAGGAACAGTACAATTTTCTAGCACGTGTATGGCAAAAAATACATGATTATTTTCTTCAAAGTCCATGGCCAACGTCGGAAAGCAGTTTTCATTCCCAAAGTATAAACAATTTAAATTCATGAACTGCTTCCTGAAAGTTTATATCACGGAAAAAGATGGGAAAAGACATCTGAAATGAACATTATTCCAAATTCTGCTTCTTTTCTAACATGAAATATATTCTTCACCCAAAAAAAGGCTGTGATGGTACAGACAGGTCCTTTGAAATCATGATATAATATTCACATTCACCTCCCACCATCGGAAAACTTGAAAATGCTTTTAGAACTCGACATTTTGAGAAACTCACTGTTTTCACAAGGTCCTAGCAGGCCTTACTAGTATAACCTATAAACATCAATTCCCCTAAGTATTTCAGAGGTTTTTTAGAGTACCTCTGCTGAGGCAATACATTGTAAGACTGAACTGCAACCCATCTTTTGCACCAACCTAAGCTCTCGGGAGGAGTCACGGGCTCCCTCTCACACACATAGCTGAACCCGGCATTTCACCACGTGGCACTAGTAACCATGCGGCAAGTACACAGTCCCTCATGTCAGCAAATAAATCACATGTAAAACCCTGAGCCAAGCACTGCCTTGCCCTTCTCCAGTACCAGGGACGGCAAAGTTGCACTGGTGTGTCAGCAAGCCTGTGCTGCCGATGGACTCACCCCAGTTTACTCCAAACTCAAGAGCAATGAGAAAGTGGAAAAATCTAAATTCTCTTCCACTTTCCTTCCCAACAGTTACACCACTTGACTGCTACAACTGATGACACAGTGAGATACTGAAGCTGAAGGCATATAGTAAGCAAAAGAACATATACAGTGATTCAGCTTTTGTATCTATGCTTACACCTGCTTGCACGCATGCATTTCTACACAAACAGAAACCGTTGACTTTCAAAGTGCTCATACTGTCAAATTCAAAATACAAGACACTTAAAAATTTTCTCCAGTATAAACATTAAGGGAATCATTACTCAATTTCCTGAGATTAAATTCTCAACAGTAGAACTGCATTATAAGCTGCTTTAAACTGAATTGCTGTTCCTTCTAGCTATAATTGGCAGGGAGTATTGAGTTCAAGGCATACTGGTTTTGTGTGTTTGGTTGTTTTTTAAGAGCTTAGAAAACTTCAACTCAAGAGATGAATGTTTAGGGAAGTTATGAGTGTGACAGCAAACAGGGAGTTATGACAAAAAAATATTCCCCACTTTTGACAGGAGGTAGTTGTGTCTGCTACAATAAATCCTTTACTGCACTAAGTAGTAAAAATCCATTCAACTGTCCTTAAAGTATTAATTTTAGTGCCATGATTACAAGACTATTATTACCTTAATAAAATTCATTCAGTTTACAAGCTAAAAGGTCTATGGTTTGAATATTGGAATAATCCAGTTTAATTAGGATAACAATGTGGAAACCACTCACATAACAATTGTGAACAATTTTCTAATGGACTTAAATTATGTGCTTGTAAAGGACATTGACAGATGATATATTTACTTTTCCTGAGAGCACACTGGAGATCTTTTAAGGAGGAATGTCTAAGCCAGAGCAGATTTAGATACCTCAATGTGTCTTAAAATTGCGGGTCCAAACCAAAGGCATTATGCAGGTCCCCTCCACTTTTGGTGACTCTGAGTTAATAACAATAAAGACATCCCAACATTCTCCATCTCCCTTGAAAATAAAGAACAACAATTATGTCTCAGACGACAACAATAATTAGTGTCTATATGGCCATTTACATCTGGAAAGTGCTGGACAGGTAATTAAAGATAAGTTTGATACCACTGTATGGCTGGTTAGTTGGATAAGCCCTTTTTAAAAAGTGCGAACAAACAGTTACAGATATTAATGAGCCCAATATTAGTTAAGAAGCATCCTTGCAACGATAGGAGAGAGAGGGGCTGAGTTTCAGCAAACCCAGCTTACGCTATTCTTCACGCACTGCTCTCGAGGGCCAGGAGACTCTACACTCTAAACTGTGGACAGAGTGCTATTTAGGATCAGAATGAATATTACTTTCTGATCTCAGAGGCCTTGTGCTTGGCTCAGTCTGGAGGAACACATGTTCTGAACATACTGAGCACACTGACAACGCTTGAAAAATTAGTAATAATTGTTGAAATCTTTGCAGGACTTTTTCCTGTGCCATAGAAGAGAGTTACTGCAATCTGCTCCATTTTACATTCCTTAAAGAATAGTTCTTGTGCTCCTGGCAGGCTACCAATTGGACCCTGATTTTGGCAAAGCACTGGGTCTTAAGTGTTACACATAACACACAGCTTGTAAGGATGCATTTCCTGATGAAGTTCCTCTTCTCTCAAATGTCTGAGGGCAACAGCTAACCTTGGTTTAACTCCCCTGATTTCAAGGAAATTGAACCAAAGGGATGAATTTGGAGCAGAGTCAGAGCTGAGTGCCATCATATCACAGGGCAATTTATAATGAACTGTCTCTCCTTACACGCTTGGTACCTTCCACAAGGAGTAAAGGCTAAGTATTGAGAATGCTTGGACTTATTTAGTGAAATCAAGATGAACAGGAAATTAACTTGATTCAAATAGTAATACCCAAATGAAAAGTCAAAAAGAGTTTACCTAGCAGAAGTTTTATTGCTAAACTAAATAATCACCCTCATTTTATACTCCAGTAAAACGATCTATGGCTGCCTCTGTTTTCAAAAGTTTTAAAAACCCAAAGGTGAATTTAAAATAATTACACAGGCAGGTGCTTGCTTTAAAAGATGACACACCAATGTAAAGTGATTCAATAATTGTCTGCATTTAGATAAAATATGGTTCTGTATTTCATCATTAGACATTTCTGAGCATAGTGACAAGAGAGAGATAAAGAGCCTCAAGACTCTCCGCAACCATAACCAGAAATTAAATTCTCAAGAAAACAAATACAATAGCACGTTTCGTGAAACGAAAACATAGGGGTTTTGGAACAAATATCTTATGTGGGGTTTTAGAATCAATACGCATATTCATATGTGGGGTTTTGTGTACGTGCACGTGTGTGTACATACATATAGATTGTTTGCGTACATGTTTAACACGTGTTTGCATGCCATGTGTATTTAATACACACACATTTATGGATTTCTACACAGCTGTATGAATTCCCAACATTTTTTCCCCCTCGTAAGTTAAGGGTTAACAATGCGATCAGGTTAAAAAGAGCAAGTTTTAAATTGAACACAGAAGTTAGTGGCTACTATTAGACTCAGTTTGTTTTCGTCTTCATTGCACAATGGTTGTGTGAAGCTAACAGAAACTACTGCAATATTTTCTCTTGCAAAGTCTGTTTGCTAATCAGTAGTGGATCTAATCAAGGACCTAATAAGTGCATAATGGTACATTTGCTTCCCAGGAGAAACCACTGTTTCTCATCATACCAGAAAATACCCCCTTGCAAGGTGCAGCCAGGATCCATGGACTCACTGCAACAGTCTAATAATTTAATTGCAAGCCCTTAGGCAGGGATAACTTAAATTACAATTAGAGAGCTCTAGCACTGCTGCTAACATCTGTGTTATGAACACTGTACTGATTAAAGGTTTTTAAAAGAGAACTCGGCACTTCACACTCCAGAACAAGTCACTACACTAACTTTGAAGTCTTCTATCTTACTATTTTAATACCTGTGATGCACTCTGCCTAGTCTTTTCTGTGGGGATTCAAAGGAGGCAAGCTCAGTGTGGTGTCTGCCCTTTGAAAGGCCTACAGGGGCGTGCTTACACTAGACATACCTTTTTTGCAGGTGGAATACACACAACAGAAAGCCCTTCTGCAGCACTAGAAGAAATGCACCACGCACAAACACCGCCTTGTCACCACCTCCAAAACCAGGATAACCTTCCGAAGGATGCAGAGATCCTGCAGCAGCAGAACAAGGCCTCTCGCTGTTCTCTGCGTAGCGGCACAGATCCCAGTCCCACAGTGGGACTCTCCAGCGCACGCCCCACGCCGAGCGCGGCGGCGGGAGCGGTACCTGCTGGAGCCGTCTGTGAGCCCTCTAGTGGAGCCCACCCCGGTTTTACACTCATATCCACGCAACAGCTCCCCATAAAGGCAGTATTTTTGCACAAGCCAGTGATTTCCCTGTTGGCCTACAGGGCTGCAGCATGTAATACTGTAAATCACAGACACAATAGCATACGTGGAGCATGTACGTTCAAGACTAACCTAAGCGGAAGCATCCATGGCTGTTGTGACTGCACGATCACGAACAGCAGCACTCAATAGCAACCTTCACAGTGGATGAAAAAGCCCAGCAAGCAACCGCAGCGGCACTGTGTAGAAACCCCCTCACAGGGTGCTACTGTCTGCCAGCTGGTGAAGGCTGAGCCAGCCTGCTACGGAGGGACACGCACACTTTCTTACAGCCACATCCGTGACAAGAGCCCTGTAGCAGTGAGACCGAGCCCATGGTACCAAGGTCAGCAACACTTTATGTAGCAATGATGAACAACTTCCCCCTGTTTTACTGCAGTCAACCTTGCCATAACACAGCAGAAAGATAACACCCAAAGAATTATAAGAAAGCACAGAACCTCTTCCAGATACTGCTAGGCTTCTGGATTGTCCAATGGGAAAATCATAACCCATCTTACACACTTCATTTGGTGCCATATGTAAATGTATTTAAATAGTTTGTACTTTATACATGGTTTTCTGCTAAAAAGCTTGCACTTGGCGATGACCTGCCTATTTTAGACCTCCTACAGAGTGGAGCTCTGTTATGGGGGAAGGCCTGTAACACCCCAAAAAGAGAAGACACAAGTATTCAAACTATTCCTCTGCTCCCATCCCTCACACAACCCACATATTTGGATGACATGAATGTGAAACACCAGCAATCAGACTCAGCCTTATCAAAGCAAGCTGTAGATACATTTTTCTTTAATTTTTCCACCTTGACTGATTTTAATTAAAAGTTGTATACGAAAAGCCACTAGATTCTTTTGAAACCCTGAGCCAATGCTTTATAGGTTCTAATTTGCTGTTTCTTTGCAGCAGTATAAAGTAGGTAAGAACTTCATCAGGTAGGGCTCAGCATGTTTTATAACCTTCACGAAGTGGCAGCGAACACCACGAAGCCAGCTCCCTGTCTTTTGACCAAGCAAAAAGATGCAGTTGGTGCTTGTTCAGCCTGAGTGGCAGGACACTGCCCACTCCCACAGCTCCAGTAAGAATCCAGCAACTGTGGTTTTTAAACTGTCGGGACAAAAAGGTGTTCAGTTCAAAACTGCTCCACTCTGTGGGAAAACCAAAGCAGTCAGGGGCGCATACAGCACGCAGACAACAAATTTTATGATTCAAGCAAGTTATTCCCCTTCCAGATAAGCCCTTTTAGGCTAGAGAGGGAAAGTACGGTGGCATTGAAACTGTTTTTGAGGGAACAGCAAAACCCACCCTCAAAAGACAACACAGCAGATTGTTTCCTTATAGACAGTACCTGTAAGAGCGTGTTGCTCTGTTTATCCCTCTCCAATGCTAACTTAAACATGTAGTCATTCCTCCAAGAAAAATATGGAACTGCCCTGCAGCAATACTGCCTACCTGCGTACACAATGGAGATCCCATTCAAGAGCTCTAAGAAAGTTTACCTTTACTGAGCTTTTTAAAAGTCATCTCCCCATTCTTACTTTGATGTTCTTGAAGCCATTCTTCATAAAACACTCTCCAGTGGGTAAATTAAGAAAGACCCACCTTGCTAGGGACACAAATGGCGTGGTGTCACCTCACCAGGACCATACCAATGACCGCAGTCAGCAAGGTCTATTAGTTTAGAGCAGGAAGACCTCAAAGACCCAACTTCTAGCCTATTATGCAGGTAGAAACCTCAGAAAGTAATGAAGGTCCAAGTACCAAGTGGGCCATGAATTTATTCCAATCCTGCCCACAAAGCCCCAACATGCAGTCTTCCAACCTGCAAGCAGTAACCCACCAGTGGATGGCAGTATCATGAGCTAGTCGTTCTTCACAGCCTGTTTTTAAGAAGCCCAGCTTTCCCAGCCTGCCTGCAAGGCAGAGAAGCTCCTGTTTGACCCACAAGGTGATGACAGCTTGGGAAGCAGTCTTCGCTGCTGGGGAGGGCAGCAGTCCTAGAGAAATGCAAATATTGCATCCATGAAGCAAAAGAACTGCAATATGTAACTTTGATTTTGTGAAACACTACGCAAAACTCAGCAATGCATAAGGGTGACAGCTACACGGAGCCTGAAGTATGTGAATAAAAACAGCTTCCCTTTTCTGACAGGAAATTCCCCTGTTTAAGACAACAAAACAGAAAGAGCAGCAGCCCTTAAGATACAGCCTACACAAAATAAACTTTTTTTTTTTAAAAGAAGAATAATCTTGGCATATGGTAACAAAAACTATATAATTCTCTTGATCTTTAATCTCTATGCCAATGTCTGTTTTACAGATTATGGCCTCAGCTACTGACAAATCTGCTTAGTGAGTTTTTGGCTGACAAATCTGGCAACACAAATGCTGTCTGAAATACATTCAAAAGGCTAAACATTTTCATAATAGCTACTTTACACAGCTTAGTAGGTTTCCCTTTAGGACACCAATTTGATTTTTTTAAAGTGACAGTGTTAATTTTTATGATTACACACAGAACTGAGATTTTTATTTAATACAGTGGGTCTTCTAAAGCTTTTCAAGGGGATCAACCACTTTGCCAACAGACGGGTGTTACAGCAGGAGTGATTATAGTAATTTTTCATGTAATTGGGAGTCGCCATTTGGTTGCTATCTTTCACATGCTTGTTGCCTCATCATATAATCCTTCATAATGGGGGTTTGTTGTGTGTCACAAGAATGTGCCAAGCAGCCGGGAAATAATAAACAGAGGAACCCCCGGCTCATGGGTAGCATGAGTGTTTTAACATCTGCCCAGCTTCTTTCAACTGCAATAAATTTCAGCTGATAGCAGTGACCCAATATGAAGGCATTTTGTTGTTGTTGTTTTTAGGACAAAATCTTGAACATCACACTTCATTATCTCAGCTACAGTGGCACAATCTGTAAGGACACAACTTGCTGACAAATGACATTGCCTGATGTGAAAAATCATCATTCATCAGAAATTAGTAGAGACATCAAGTTCTTGCCCCAAGACGTCTGGGCTCTCTGTGAACAGCAAGAGTTGTCCTTTACAATTATTGGCTGCAGTGTGCTTGCATTAAATTATAAATAATTTCACAGAAAATTCTGAAGCCATGCTACCTCTGGTTGTGATCTCACCAGATCTCCTCCAGCAAAGAAAGAATAAACAGGGTCGGTACGCTACAACAGGAGTTCTCCCAGGGTTACCAAGTTCATCCTGACAACAAAACACATAAGCACCTGCTTAACACTAAACCCAAGAACTGCTCCATTAAAGTTAATAGGACCACTCGTTGGCTTAAAGTCGAGGAAGTACAAATGCACTCCGCCAATTGCAAGCCTTTGGGAAACTGCTGAAAGACAAAAAAATTTCCCTCTGGGCCATTTATGTTATATGGCTCCATCAGCTAGTCACAGCAGCATGTCAGTACTACCCAAAATAGGACATCATTATTTTATGGTATAAACGGATAGCACTTGCACCAAAAGTGCCCCTGGTATCATGCTGCAGCCTTTCCTCTCTGCCAAAGAGATACCAAGACTCAGGAACGAATAACGAGCAAAATAAAATTCAGGTACTGCAAAACTGTTTTCAGTGATTTAATAGTACTATGACTCAACAGGAGACAAATGGCCTAGAAAACAGAGATGACTATCTCATTCTGGATAAGCTGTGTAGTACAATCAAGACCTTGTCCTACTGTGGTCACTGCAGATCCTGCAGACCCACTGTGCTGCAATGCCAATGTTAGCCCTGGGCAAATCCAGACCAGGGAGTAGTGGTCCACAAACTAGACTGCAGATCCAACTATGGTTGCTACAAAGATACCATTGCTTCAATGACACATGAAGCACATGACAGACTCAAGTGTCAGTGTTTGGAATATTTAGCTCCCATTAACTTCCGTTTGGTGGTCTCAGTGACCTCACTGGAGTTCAAGTATATTCAGCATATCCCAAGATAATCCCAAGGGATTCCATAAATTTGGGGCTGTATTTGTGATGAAAGAAACAAAATCCAGATTCAAGTTCTTGGTTTTCCTAAGTTTAAAAAAAAAAAAACACCACACACCACAATTATTTCAGATTCCCATTAAAATAAACCCACCTCTAATATGCTGCTAACAAGAAGAATGCCATTTACCACTCTGAATTCTTCCTCTGACTTTTAGATGTATGTTTTTATGTCGTCTCTTCAACTCTCATAGCCAGAATGAGATGGACAATAGACTGGCTGATACCTGTAAGCCCTCTGCAGCCATCTATCCTAAAAGCAGCAAAACAGCCTATCACACAGTGCATTTTACCTTGCCTGCACTCAGTTGCTGGAATTTCACTTCTAGATCATTATAATGAGAGTGCAATTTTTCACAGCTATGCTTCAGTGAAATCTTCTCGTATTACATCTACCTCTTGTTGACTAAGAAAATGCATATAGATTCACATTCCAATTCTTGCAAAGCTTTTTAAAGTATGCACAAGCAAACAGTACTTAAAGCTGTAGAACAAAGTCCTTTGCTGAGGAATAGTTTTAAAGAACACAGGTGACTGCCCGACTGGCATTTCGGTCTTTCCCATCCAGCTCAAGAGCACAGCGGCATGTTTTGGCAAGTCTAAGAAGCCTATTTCTTCATTACTTGTAAATTAATTCCATAACAAAACGCAGCCCGTGCACACATGGTTGGCCTCTTTCATCCTCCATACAGACACACTGATGTCAATAACAGCATCAGTGTATGTATGGTATTAATTACATCAAATAGAAAACTAAACCAGAATCTGAAATACAAAAGGCACTATTTACTACATTAAGACAGACACAAAACTGGCTAATGTTCAAGCAGCAGAAGCAAACAAATATCTAGGGAGAGGAAGAAAAGGTCATGACAGATCCTAAGTATTTTGCAGTTGGTGTAGAAGAAATTAACTGATCTATAGCTGGACATACGTCAGTTTTGCATTAGCAAGACAAAAGTGCCTTAGGATCTAAAATGGCACTGACTTGCACTGATGCTCTCACCTAACCTTTACAAAGCACCTTTTGGTTTTTACTACTGTAATATTTTCAAATTTGGGATTTTAAAAATAATGTTTTTGCTAAGACAACAGTGTTGATACACACTAACAGATACATGACAATGTGAAGATGTCTTATATCAGGAAAGGGAACAAGCTGTCCAGGATGCACTGGGACAAGCACACTCAAACTAGCAAAGTTATATACATGGCAAGAGTGGTGATAACAGCTGCGAAGGCACTGATGAGGTGATATGACGCATGTGAACACAAAGACAGTGGTGAATTCAGGCTTTAGAGTCAAATAAATTTAGGAACTTGTCATGTAATGGAACATCCGGGGGGGGGGGGGGGGGGGTGGGGGGGGAATCAGCACAGAACAAAAAAGAGGGTCAGAAGAGAAATCAAGAGACTGTCATGTAGGGGTGAGTGTAAACAGACCTGTCCACTGTTCAGGTAGATCCCAAGGAGATGTGCAAGAAGGATGACCTCAGGGAGCATATAACTCCTGGAACAGAATGGGGAATTATAAGACCTGCCTCAAGTAAAGGAAAATGCACAGTGCATGTCACACAGCGCCTGCATCACACTGGAGGAAGAAACAAAAATTCCCAGGTTGGGACAGTGTGCTCTGGCTGCAGTGTCTTTGAAATGGACAGTTCCTTGAGACAAAATACTTTCAACTCCAGGATGATCCTATTAAAATTAAGAAATTAAGTTTTTTTGAACTTGGTAAGTTCAAACATTAACATCCTAAACCTGACAACATTTATCTTGGAACCAAATTGATTTTTATTCCTATAGTCCCACAGTTTCAATATTCAGTATGCCAGAAGGTTCTTGCATTGATTTTTGACCAGTTCTATAACAGAAATTGTAGATCCCAGCAGCAAACAGTGTTCAGGCTTCCCGTACCAGAGAGTGCTTGGGAAGGTAGTCTGGGACAGGAGGACAAACATTATCTTGATGTTCCTGCTAAATGATGGGTTGTTATTAACTGTTGAACTGCTTAATTAGGTTTTATAGTTAACAGCCTGTTATGATTAAAGGGGACAATGCACGTGCGTTGTTGAGCTATTGTTTCAAACCATTTGCAAATTCAGAAGAAGCATCACTCAATTCACGCTCGGGAGGCTCTCTCAGCAAGCGGAAAGGAGAGAAGCTTTCTTTGTTACAGAAGAAAACTCTCACTTTAGGCATGAAGCGAGTGGATTCCCCAAACCAGCTACATCCCACGAAGGACAGCAGAGCACCCTGTTTTGGCACGTGGGGCCCTGGCAGCTCTCCTCCTGCCCTGCAGCATCCTCCACATCCCTAGGTCTGACCTTCACTGCGTGGCAGAGATCGCTGGCCAGCTGACCAAGGCTGAGAGTATGGTTTCAGTAGAGTAATTTCACTGGACTCTGCTGCCTCAAGTTTGTTTCTGTTTTCTGGGAGTTAACACTCACTTGGTTCACCTGCTTTTTAAATGACATTTTTCCTATGCATCTTGATGGCACAGCACAGTCTTTTTCTGCTATTTTAGGCTCTTTCATACTCTTTTTAGAATTCCCATACAGAAGCTCCTTTCTACACTTTCTCCTACTTACCTTTTCTAGTCACCAGCTGGCACTTTTCATCTCTTTCTGGAAACCACTCAGTCTCCCAATTTAGTCACACGTTCACTCCGTTCCTCCTGGCCAGCTGCCATACCTTCCAAGCTTACTTTGTCGTTCTCTTAAAAGGCATGAAACCCTTCACACAATCTCTGCTAGATTGTCTAGCAAAGCCACCCCTCCAGAAAGACTGCAACTGATAAAAATTTCAGAAGGTATCATCAACTGCCTATTGAACCCATCACTGCTTGTTGTCACCCTTTCTTCTTACTTCTTGTATTCATTTCTCATCTTTATCCAGCCACACAATCAAGAGACCATAACTTCACTCTTGATTTTATAATTATACAAACAGTGCATAACTACACATTGTGAAAAACTCTCAAAGAAATCCTGTTAAGTGAAGATAACATCGTAGGCTGCTCGGGGGAAAATCAGGTCAAGTTACATTCTGCATAACCTTCACAATCCTCTTTACTTTAACACAAAGATAATAGTGGGCTAAAGAATATTTCAAGCCATCTGATTCTTCCCCTCCAACTATTCAGATCTGTTACAGGAACTTTTGCCCCGTTTTTATATGGGCATAGGTCAGCAGAATCACCATCTGTACTATACAGCTAAAATAGTGCTCCATGGCCCTTCTACGCCCTGTTCTAAAACCCTGTAAGGGCATATCCTCTGCTTTGTGAGAGAATGGACTTTTATGTAAAATGCATACCGCTAAGGAGCAAATTTCTCTTATTCACAGACTAGCCCGTAAAAGAAGAGTTCAGTTTCTTTCCACACTGAGTCTTGACCTCTCTGCAGGTGGAAATTATGTACAATATGAGGTAGACATATACCTACTGAAAGACAGAATGACTCTCACAAATTATTTCACTCAGCCTGGAGAAAACAGGTGGTAATAATTTTCATTAACTACAGCTCTATGCTAGAGTTGATCCCACAACCCAGCGGTTAGAAGATCTCAATGCAAATTCTCAGCGGCTGCCATCATTCCCTTGACTTCAGTATTGATCGATTTCAATCGCACCTCACATCCACGGATTCTGCCTCTAAATCCTGTTGGCCAAACTACTGAGTATCAAAAATGTTGAAATTGAAACAAATTCCTCAATTTTCTCTCCAGTCACCAAATAATACCAGAACTACTTTAATTAATACAGTCATATAATTACTTGATGACATAAATTCCTGGCTATGTACACAACAGAAACTCTGCATGTTTCAGCTCCGTGGGAATGCAAGAGAATGGATTCCAGACAAATAAGGTTTGCCAGCTTGTTCGGGACACAAGGCCAGTATTCCTCTCTATTTCACTTGTTGCTGTCAGTCGGCCGTCAGACTCACGGATTTTTCAACAAAAAAATAAACTCAGACATTAAATCATTAAGAGGTGTCTTGGCATGTTCAAAGCCTGTTTTGGCATGTTCAAAGCCTGTTTTGGCATGTTCAAAGCCTGTTTTGGCAACCCACAAAATAATACAAAGGCATCAGGATCCATTAGGTCCCCAGCCTGGGAAACATTATTCAATACCAAGATAACACAAGTCTTACACTTCACTTCTCTAATAATCTTCAACAACTTGGCCTTTATTTTTTTTACCTAGCCCATTCCTCCTAAATCTTTTAAGCAATGCTTTCACACTAGTAATCCAAATTAGAGCAAAATCCAGCATATAAATCTAATGCATAAATTTCACCAATTGCAAGCTCCCTAATGCAGGTTTTTCTGAGAGTTCTAGAAAAAAATTGTTGCTAATTATATGTTATTTACAAAGATGGAAGACAACTGAAATGCTTCAGTTGTCAACCAGTACATGCAACTTTGCTTCCAAATTGAGGCAGTTATAAAGCACTCCCTCCGAGAAGGCAGGAGTTCAGTCAAGTTGTCAGGCGCCAACTGGTAGTGACCACACACAAATTGAAGCCTTTTTCCACATGTGCAGGCCAGACAGTCATTTTTCTGAGCTATAAATTAATGCTCTGGGTTCTTGACAGACATGATGATTTTTTTTAAGGTGCTGATTTTCTTGAGAAACCGATTTTGTACTGTGCTTGCTTTAAATGAAGACTTCAGAAGGGGTTTTAAGAGGGCCTCTGAAGTAATTATTAAGTACCACTATTTCCTCAATAAACTGGATTTACATGGTAAGCCATGATTGCACATGTGGATCTGCCGCAGTCCAGAGACCACCAAAATTCACAAAGAGTAGTGCTGCTCTCTTCCTCTCCGGGCAAACACACAAAATCTTTGAAACAGTGACATGTGAAACAGTTTGCCTAAAGGGCAAGGAACATGTTATCATCCGTGTACGATACTACTAACTGCAACTAAGTACATGCATCTAAGAAAGCGACTGCACGCCAAGTGCTTATTTAAGCACTTAGTGCCTTGAGATACCTGCTTTGGGACACAAGCAGCTTGACAAGTGACAGCACCTCTATTCAACTCAAGTGGAGATGTTTAGGACACCCAAAAATGAGGTGCCATGTGTCAAAAATTGGCCACATGGCACAAAGCCTAACCCAGCTGCTCAGCACAAGGGAACTCTGTACTGAACAACAGCATGAAAGCTAAAGTTAATCTCTTATCCAAAGCACAGAGAAAAGTAGGGGTTTATGATGTTATTACATATACCTTGGTAGTCCTAAGAGTCTGGGAATCTGGCATAAAGTCTCTCAGAAGTACACAGGAGAAGAGAATAAAATTGCCGCCAACTGCTACTTCATAAGGAAGAAAACACTTAATTCTGACTATGCAGTGATTGGTGCTACCTCCTGCAACATCTGTCTTGTTTCTTCCACTATATTCCAGTTTATTACTATGAATACAAACATTGTCACTGTTTCCTCGGGCTCCATTGCTTCTGCTTTCTTCAGAGTCAGTCTTGGTAGAAATCATCTTTCTGCTGCTGCTATAAAGGCTGCATCTGCCAGACATAGACAGTGCTGACAGCTACAAACAGGTCAAGAGTGTGATTCAGTTCCTATGAAGTGAGTAGGAGTCTTGATGCTGATGTTAACGGCGACTGGATCCAGATTCAGAAGTTCTAATTTTCTTCTGGAAGCCTTCCAAAACCTCCCAAATGTCTGAGCTCAGGCTAAAAGAATGAAGATAGCCTCACTAACTGATAAAACACCAAGGACACGTGCAAATCTCTATGAAAGGAAAAAAAGATTAAAAAAGCCTTTTTGCCCTGTGTGCCCTCAATCATCCTTTCTCTTACTCTTACCTGACTGTCAGGTCCCTTACACAGGCGCAGCACAGCACTTTGCACAGAAATATTCTTAAGTGATTAGTGGGTGTAAAATGCTACTGTTACATTTTGGTGTAGCACCCGCTGTGTACTTATTTGCACAGGTGTGAATGACAATACGAAGGGAAAGGCAATGGTGAATCACAGAACCGTTCGGCACTCATGCTGGTACGTTGCTGCGCTCCCTGCTCCAGTAACGCTCCGTCACCAGCTCCACTCTGACTACATATTGTGCATATACTGAATCACAGCTGCCAAAGCCACAGCATTTTCTTTCCACCCTCTCGCCAACTGCACCTGCTGCCCAGAGCCCTCACTCCACTCCTGCCAGAGCTGCTTGGTGCTTTTATTCTGTTATTTCCTCTCGTGCCTGAAGTGCATAATACATTCCTTCGGCAGTGGCAGAAGGAATAATTAATCATTTTCATTAGCAGAGGATGGACACTCTTGGTCAGCGGCTCACAGGGCTCGTGCCACATTTTGTTTTGTTTGCCTGGCTCCAGCTTCCCCAAGACCAGATTCTGGTCCTGCAGCCTTCCGAGGTGGACATGGGGATGGAGCGGTCCACCTGGACCTTGTTGCAGCACTGCAGCCTCTTCTATGATAGGCATCTACAGATCACTGCTATTTTACATCCTTGCTGCTATTGCTGCCTTTGTGGATCTGCTGATCGTTTTACACTTTCTATTTCTATCACAAGCTTTCCAAACCTGGGTTTTCTCACAGAAGCACACACTCCTTTCAATTTGAAAATACAACCCCTACAGCCATCTCTAATTGCTGCAATGTTCAAAACCATCCATCCTCATCACGTAACAAAAGGAAAATGACAAAAAATGTAAAAACCACACACTTAACCAATGCTAATGGCCAGCACGACAAAAACAAGCTGAACTTATGAACCACAAGCCTCTTTTGTCCTTTACTGCAAGTGATCTCGTCTTCTGTTGACAGGGATCCATCACATTCTCAGCATTACTTGAACTCAGGGGTGTCTGTCTACGAGTGCATAATACAAAGCCCAGCAAACAGTCTTGAAAGTACAAGTAGTCGCACTCACTGAGATCCAGTGAGCCTGCAGGGAGCAAGCTGCTTCACTCTGAGGAGCAGAAGTCTTTCATGACAGCCGCTAGCTTTTTCTTTTCTTAAAATAAAAAAAAAAAATCAATGGCACAACTGCACCATTGCTGGTGCTAAAAGGATCAGGCCCCTCTGGTGAGTTCAGATGTTGCTCATTTACTCAGAAATTAATCCTCCCTCCCCTCATATTCAGAGCCACTTAACACCAACCAACAATTATGCCATCTGATCACTAAAAATAAAATAACTTTTCTTCTTTGTCTCTGAATGTATTCCTTCAGGACCCATTTTTTTCTGCTGTTCAGTGAGCCAGAGAGAAGGATATTATGAGTTCCGGGTGTTTAACAAACAACATGACATGCCACACTCTTGAAGAGTACAAGTGCAGGTCTTCAGCTTTCACAACAACGGATCTTATTTTGGGGGTAAAAATAAAAGGCATGATTTTAAGTTGTTTAATCTTTTGGTTAAGAAATGTAGTCACAGGCATCATAATAGCATTGAAATACAAGTCAGAATGAACACTTCGGTTTTATAAGCAGTGGTGAAAAGATAAACTGCATTTTTTAAAAAAAATAAACACTCATGAAAGACCAGAATAAACGTTATGTTACTTTTGATACATATGTAACAATTAGGAGCTAGGATTTACAACCCTTATTCCCAACAATATCAGTAGGATTACCGAGTAATCCTCAGAGGGTTTCAGGATCAGACAATAGTGTTCTGCTCAGTTTTCATATAACAACATATCTCAACACATCTTTCAACATCTTTAGCCAGAAAGTAAATTGGTCGTGTAGCAATTCTCCACTAAGGTAAAACAGAAGAGGCTGTCGTACCTAGAGAGGCACAGAAAGGCACCTTAATATTTAATGTGATTAATTGAGGGTAGATTAATGACTGAGTCAACAATAATTCCCATACGGAGTGTTTGCATAGGAGTGTGTGGGTATGCTTGCAGTAGTATACTTGCGTGCAAAAATCAAACACAAAACCTGATCACATGTTCACAGCTGGAAACAGTGTTAGGCTTTATTCAGTAAGGTATAAGGCACTATCATTTAGCTCTCCCACAGCAGGAGGAAAAATGGTGCCACAGAAGAGAACTATCACATCAGACACACTCCAGGGGTCTCTTTTACCTACATTGTTCCTCTCCCAAATGTAGCTCTTTAAATTTTAAATAGAAAAAGAACACACAGAAACATTGTGCAGTACAAAAATGTCACAGTGAAAAAATGTGGAAAACATTTCTCATTAAGCAAGGTAAATACCCTAAAGTTCACATGTAGCTTTGATGGTGCAGTGTGTGCCTTTAAGACTCAAGAAACACCCACATCAAAGTGTTGTCTTAAGATGGTGGGGCTTTAGTTCAAACATAGCCAAGTTGTACAATAGATGATGCGGTGAATGTCTACACTATTTTTATACTGAATAAAATATGGCACAAATACAGGCTGGACAGCACATTTTAAATTTGTTTCAATTTTTAAAATTTAGAGAGAAGAATAAGCGTATGTTCTATTTTTACAGCGAGCTATGCCCAAAACATCAGCCCAGCCTTATACTTCTTACTTGTATTTAAAATACTGCCCAAAATGTTCAGAAGGCTAAATACACAGAAACCGAGCAGAAACAATGGCAGAGCACAAGAATCTCACAAATGTAAAAAAATACAGAAATTTTTTTTTTAATTCTCTGTGCATTTTTCAAGGTAGAAACCGCATTCTGAGAATTCAGCTCTATATCACTAAGGAACAGATTTCTTCTAGAAATACTCAGTATATTTCTCTCTCACCTTTCCTATTTGGGTATATCCATTTACCAATACAGTTTCACTGTGCTTTTTTTAATTCTGGTGCGCACAGCCAACAGACGTGCTTCTCTTAATCCCACACCTGGCTCCGGGGCGGCACGGGAGCCCCGCTGCATCTCACTGCCGGGGTGAGGACCCCATGGTCCCCCCATCTCGTGCCCCATTGCCACACCAGCCATGGGGAAAAGCTATGCAGAGCCAAGGAAGGTGCTTTGGAAAGCAAGCAGGACATCTCCCAGCTGAAGAATAAATGCTTACCACATCCAATCCAGAAGTTGGTAGCACTGAAAACAACTTTGCATATACTTCAACCTACAAATTTCAAGTGTGAACCACTGTCAGAGCTTTCTAGTATTGGCCCCCTTTCAGTGAGAATGGACTTTGGGAAATGACGGCTGCTTTTGGAGTCCCACCTATAATATATTTCACTGTTAGCATTAACACCTTTTACAGGAGATGACTAGGATTTTAATGATAGTGCCTTGAGCAACTATTCTTTATTTTTGAATTTTATATTATCACATTTAGTGGAAACTGAAATACATCTGAAGAAAAACTGTTGTTCGCATTGCCTAATACATTTGTTAAATATCAATATAAGCCACTTGAAATGATTGACTGTATAACTAAAAGTAGAGATAAAAATGTAAAATTACTGTTTATGTAAGAGAGCTAAAAAAGTTCACAAGAGAAATATTGTCAGAGTGCAAACACGAACTGTCAGACCTACCTTCTCTGGTATCAAATCCTGAATAAAAATACATCCATTAAACAAAGGTTTAAAGATAAATTATTTAAAAATACATCAATAAAACATTAAGCAATGCTGGTTGCTAAAGAAATATCCTACAAGGCCAGGCAATCATACCGTTAGATACCTTCTTTAGCCATGATGAAATCATAGAAGAAAAAAATACATAAACCACTTCATGTAGCTCAGTGATGTATTATTTGATAGGGAACACTTTACTGCAAGTGTCCATTAACTGATGCTTACACTGTAACTCACAGTATATGACATCCATATGAATCTCAAATGAATTCACTACTATCAATGCTGTTTAAATGAATACTATGTGGATTGGGGCTCTTTTTTGAACAGATGCAATCTGTTCATGTATGATGATCTATATCTGAATTGAAGGGGTTGCGGAGTGCTGGATACAAGGAAAATACAGAAACTAGTACGAGAGGTTTAATCTGGCAGCATAGGGAGATCAGGAAGCCTAAGTTCTATGATACATGAGGGAAAAAGCAACTGCAGATGACAAAAATCAGGTCTTAACAATGATATTAAGAGCAATAGGAATGCATACACAAAGAATAAGAACTGTTATTGTGTAGTGACAGAAGAGAGAAACAATGCACAAGAGGGTGAGAGAAAGATGCTGTTGGGAAACAAATTTGGAACAGAAGGGAAGTGAACAGCTTTATGGTGTATAGAGATTAGGTAGTGATTGAGGACATGCGAGGAAAAACAACCTGTGAGGTAGACTAATTGTGACCAAAGATAAAGATAATAAAAGGAATTAAAAAAAAATGGCAGAAACAGATACAAACTCCTGTTTCAGTGAGAACAGCACAGGGCCAGTCCAGCATCCCAGGACAGGGATTTCTCTGGGAATGGCCCACAACCAGATGAGGGGAATAGAAATCCAAGAGGTCTGCCACGCAGGAAGAACAACCGGTCTTCATAATTAGCCAAGTAGAGAGCAGAAATAGTAAGGGAACAGCCAAAGAGTTAGGGCTTAGTCCCACAGAAAACCATTACTTTTTCTTCAGACAGCCTGCCAATTGAGCTAAGCCTGTAGCCAGCCACAATCCAACTCTATAAAGTATCATTGGAACTGCTGCTGCCACCGGTTGTAGCTCACGCTGCTTGTTCTTCACTTCATAGTATTTCTAAACAGATTGTCTTGGCCTTTGAAGAGTTTACTCAACAGGGAGACAAGCAAAGAAGAAGGAAAAGATGTTAAGTTCTGCTACTGATAAAGTTCAGACGTAGGACTGGTTTACTTAAGTTGTCTGCTAGAATTGACACTGCACTTTTTAATGAACATACCATGCTGGGGATTTATTCCCCATAAGTGCTGGTTGGCACAGAAATAGAGTAGGTAGCCCAAACAGGCTGAACCACTCTTTCTCCATAAATGCACACACATTTGCACACACACACAAAAGACTGAACTGCAACAGGAAAAAGGCAATCGTCAGGAGAGAAGTCTTTGTACTGTTTTGTCCTGTCTAGGCTAGGAGTGATTTCAGTTTTACATCAATCTGCAATCATCAAAATAAACATATTTACAGCAAAGGGCAAAAGAAACACAATATACATAAGAGAGGAGTATTCCCTCTTACTTTTTTGTTTCAGAAAAAAGGGACACAGGAATACTTTATCTTTCCTGTATCTCTCCACAAAAGCACAATATTTATACTTCTTTTGCACCAGCATTTTTAAAAATTGCTTTCTGCCTTTCTTTTTTGATGTTTTCCAACCTTTCTGTTAAGGAAGCTACTTTCTCACAGAGACACATGACAATCTTCCCTGAAGACAAATATCCTTGCCAGAACAATAAGCAGAAGTTTTAAAATCGCCATAAAATAAAGCCTGCTCTAAAATAAATAGTGTTTGATACAGAGTTCAACAACTTAAGACCTGGAGCAGTTTGCCCGGACATCACTGGTTCACAGTCTGAACACAGCTCTGACGTACTTTGCGTCTCTGGTTTTGAAGATGGCAAAACTGGATCATTGGCGCTTATATTCTCTGCTCTGTGGACTGATCGGATAAAATACCCACTGAAGTTATCAAAAAAGCTTTACATAAGGTCTTCAAGACCGGGACACGGCAGCCACATCTACACTAGCAGGTATCGCAGTCCACAAAAAGCAGCTCTCTAGGGTGCAACAGCAGATGCTGAGGACCCCACACACATTTTGGTGAAAACTGTTTGGTCTCAAAACTGAACGCCCATTAGTGGTACACGCATACGCGGAGCATTCCTTCGTGCTTAGTTTCATGCTGTTCATGGCCAGTCCAAACCGCTCTGCACTGTGAACCAAAGCATGGGATATGGAGCCAACTGGAGATGCACTTCAAAAGCACGCTCCTGATCCCCACCAAAGCCCTGGAGTAGAGACACCCAGTTTGGGCTGTCAGCCTTTTTGTACAATTTAGTTAAAGCTATTTCACATCATATTTTAAAAAATACATGAAATCGTTGAAAAACTCAAATCTAGAAGGGGGAGGGGGAAAAAATCCTAACTGTTCCATAGTTAATGTTACATTCAACAGTAATTACTTAACACATACAAAGCTCAACTGCATAACCTACAATTCTCCCACTTTGTGTAGGCTCCTTTGCTTCTACTTTAAATAAAAGAAATTCTTTTCATTTTGTCAAGAAAACTTTTCTCTACCTCACTACTGCATGACAAGGGAACAGATGGCAATTTAAGGGGAGAATTTATGAGAGCCACAATCTTAATGTTGCATAAAGAAAAGAAAAAGACTCGCATCAAAACCACTGACAAATGTACTTGCTAATATTAATGCACTCCCCATTCATCCAATATGCTTCCTAATTGCTTTTCTGTACATAATAATGTGGCACCTGCTGCTCAACATTGCAAGCGCATCAGGATTTCTCCAAAGTCAAACAGCTCTGCAACTGGCCCTCTCCCAGTGATAAATGTAGAGCACTGTATCACGCACAGTTCCTGTCAGTGGCATAATTAAAATTTTATACTTACAGAAAAAGATAGTAAACAATCAGTTCTTAAATGGATTCACAAGAGGAACTCTTGTTACAGCCAACTTTATAATTAGTATGCATCATGTAATGCTAATATATCCATGACAAGAAAATAGGAAAAATGTAGAAACTCAGTTGTTCTCTTTAATGCAATGTTAAACTACACAAAAAAATGAAAGCAATCAGCCTATTGTTATTTCAGTCTTCTATTTTCTGCTCTTCATTTTCCATTGAAAATAGCTCGGCACATTTTGCACTGGAATGATGGTCGCTCCCTAGTGCCACATCTCTGGAATTTTCAAACAGCCACTAGGATAGGTTTCAGCTTTATGATGTTTATTCATTTTAATTTTACATTAGACAAAAAATGTAATTTATTTTTAACAGAGTTAGGGCCAAAACACACAGTCTTCATTAGCTGACAAAACTCCCACTGACACAGATATCCAAAACATTTAAATGCATTTTTCTGCCAATGTGGTTATGTATCATCCAAAATGTGACATGCTATAAGCAAAAAAAAGAAAAATAAGCATTCGCATCAAGTGTCCTAAATTAACTCCTGAGCCTGATAATATTAAGCAGAACTGAGATGCCATATGCTTTCTGTTTCATAGTGGTCACACTGCTATCTATCTGATATAGAATACACATATATATTTGCATAATGCATGTATACTATGTGCATTCCAGATTATAATCTGAATATTTATGATAAAATTTCAGTCTGCATATATGCACCTTACATATATTTTTGCTTACAAATATGCTGTTTACACTCATGCATGCTCAAACATATGCACATGCATATGCTTTTGCTTCGTTTTCTAATTGTTTTAAAATAATTTGACAGAATAATTTTGGAAATATAGCTATGTAAGAGTCCGCTCTGCCCCAAAACGCCATACGCTGTATATATGCAAGTCTACAATCATTTAGTGCTCCAAAGTTTAAAGTAATATGCATCCCAAGACATGTATTTTTAACTAAATCAGTGGTTTGCATTTTTAAATCCAAGCTATGTACTATATTTAAGAAATTTTTTTATTCTTGGCTTCTATAATTTGTAATAATATTTTAATTATCTTCTGAGAACAGGGTGGGAAAATTATCCTATAGCCTATTTATAAAAAATTTTAAAATACTATTATTTATCATATTACCAGCCAAATCACAAGCATGGCTTTGCAAAGCAATGCTTCCATCCTTTTTTAATGGAAACAATATGCAAAAGTAATCTAGAGGAGAAATATTTTCTAGAACAAAATACAAAAAAAGATTTACTTTTTACATATGTCAGTGAAATATAATACATGCTCGGAATATGTGTTGGCAGGGAAACAATTCAAAATGCACCCGATTCACAAAGACATACTGGTAGCTTGCTCAGAATATAATAGCCAAGATCTAAATCTTCTTTATCTTCACTTGGTGTGATGATGTGCATGCCAAAAATTAAAATACCCTTCCAAATCACTGCTGCTGCGTTAGAGAGGTAAAGGTTTCTGAGCTGTGAGGAAATCCAAAGGTCTGAGACATACTTGCATTTACACAGTGCTCTTTTCTCTGTGCTTTTCAAACAAGAATTGTGGAAGATTATCTCCATTTATAGCTTCAACATTTTTATTGAGAGTGCTATTCCTTCAAAGTAATATTGCAGAACATCTTTTAAAAATGTTCAAGAATCTGAAAAAACATGAATAGCAATGAATCCATTTATATATAAACACACTCAGTGTCTGCCTAACTAGAGCTATCAAAAGCTTCATTCTTACAAGCAAGTGAAAAATTCTGAAGTCAGACTCCTATCACTTAGTTACAGAAATGGCCCCATTTCAAGGGTCAGAATTGCATCGTCAAAACAAGAAAAAGCAAGTTTTTTTAAAATTCTTTTTTAATGTAAATTCCCATGAACAAGATGGTCACACGGTGTAAAGGAAATCTGGAGGTGACCCGCAGTATTTTTTCTGAAGATGAATGAAAAAACTGCTGGGTTACAGGTATTTGGAAAAGTTTACCATTTCAGCCTTTAGTAATCTGGGAGAAAATGGCTATGTAAAAAAAACAAACCACAAACCAGAAAACAACCAAACAAAAACCCCACAACCCTAAGAACTCAAACAAGGGAGCAATGTAATCTGTGACTGGGAATATCTTTTATTGCTAAAGGATGAAACTGGCTCACAGCGCACATCAATGCAATCTCCTCCACGCTCCTAAAGTTTTCTATATGGACTGTGAGAAGGAAGAGCAGGTGTTAGTGCAGGCTATGGGGAGGGGAGGCAAAAAAAAAAATTAAAATAGATTTAAAAAACCCTGCCTTGCCAGTTTGTTTTCTGTGACGGGAAGAGCCATTCATGCAATCGCTCATCCCAAGACAAAGCCAGGAACACCAACAAACTTTGACACTTGATCGTCCAAAAGTCCATTGAAGCAGATCAGCAAGGCTGGAAGAATTGCACTTGCATGCCCAGAATTGTAGCCTTTGGGAACAGGAGGTGAATCCCGCACACGGATCGCATGGGCTTATCCCTACTACGACAGTCAGAGCTGTAGAGATCTGAATGTTTCCAGGTGGAATGAGAGTGCACATTGGCACAACAGGTTGGAGTGGGGCAAATTCATTCCTGGTGTAACTTCACAGGCACCAACTGAACTCCATTCAGAAGAATTTTACCCAGTAAATATAAAGAGGTGATCCCTCTTCACTGCCCCGCTAACCCTGCTCTCACTGCTGCTAAACCCCAAAATCCCACTGTCTTCAGCGATGCAGAATCTGGCCTTCTCTGAAGACCTCCTAAAATCCCCCCAATATTCTAAAAGCGCTGTATTCACAGACAGAAGAAAAAAATGCCCGTTATTCTCCATTACTGACAAAAGCTTTTTCAAGTGAACTAGAACAGGCAGGGAATGGCATTCCTAAGTAAATAACAGGGAGTGGCACTGAAGTATTGGGTGTTCCCCCCCGCCCCCCCCCCCCCCGCCTTACAGGCTCCCTCTCAGCAGGAAACATTATACTTTAATGCAGATTTCCTGGATTTCCAGCAAAATCCCTTGTCGATTCCCCACAGACTGCATGAAGGAGTCAGACAGCACTTGCAATTCTATTAAGCACCATTTTAGATTAACCCAACTTCCATAACCTACATAATATAACACATAAATATTAATACATTATAGTTATTTCATCTAATTAGCTTTTCATTGTTTTAACCTAAGTGCAATCTCACATCATGCTCTTCAGTTCTCTAATACTAGATGTACTCGGCACAATATGATAAATGAAAACATGTACTAAGCTAATTAAAACATAGTTAAAAATCTGTCTTAGCAGAAGCCAAACTGAACCCCTCAGACTCTGGCAAGGACCATTTTTTAATTCTGATGATATGACTTCATGTCACTGAAAACTTCATATGGAGAAAGCTCCAGCTTGTATTGAATGTGGCAGCCTGCCTGCTCAGAGGACAAGCTGGTATGAATGTAGCATCCCAGATCTCCTCTGAAGAGCGATTCAAATTTGATGTCCTAGCCTTGCTCTTCAAGGCCTACCATGATGTGTCAGGCTGAGGCTGCAGCAAAGAATACTTGCCCTTTCCAAACAGGACCTAATAAACACAGTGGTGTAAACCCTTGTGAACAAACCCTGAGCTTCACAATATTTGCATTTTGTTTTCCCTGGGGTTTGACTCTGTCTCGTGGCAGACTGACCAGTTTATGTGCTCGGGCTCAGTACTTCACCAAGCAGAGTCCTACAGCACCTGGCTCAGACATGACTTGTGCATGGTTAGCTTGAGCATGGGCAGGACCCAGCTGGTGTCCCTCTGCAAAATACCACATTGACCTATATTTTCTTGTCAGAATCTGTTTCTTATCAAGAAATTGTAATTTTCCTTTAAAAAGTGGAAAATTTTCAGCCCTCCTGGTTACACAGGAAAACTGTAAGCATGTCCCAAGTATATATTTCAGAAGGTTAAAAAAAAGAAGGCAAAAAACCCCAAACCAACAATGTATTCATTAAAAAAAAAAAAGTGATTTACAGCCCTACCTCATGATTTTTTAATGCTTGGGTTTCCAACAATGCAAATGCTATCACGAGTAATAATAAAATTTTAAAGCAACAACAGCGATGCCTGTGAAGACTAGGAAACGCAGATTTTTTGGCAGAGGGGCCACGGGTGTGGAACATACTGTCACAACTTATTAGAAAAGTCGCAAATCTTGCCACATTCAGGCAATGAGACCCCTGACTTCACAGTAGTTCAAATACCTCCAGAATATGGTTAAGAAGAGATAAGTTGTTAAAAAAAGAAAAAGAGAGAAAATAGTTCAACTGAGTGACTAAGTAATCATTCTAGAGAAATACAGATAAACAATCTCTTGCAACTTCTCACAGAGAGGGGAGATATTGAAAAAACATGAAACATTTGTTTTCCTTTTTTTAAAGAGCATTTCCTTACAAATATCTTCCCACCTTGGAGAGCATTTCAAGTGTTTAAATTTAACTTACCTTATGCATATACATACACTGAAGTCACTATCTAAATGTTAAGCATATACCTAAGGCATTGCTAAATGTGGATAAATAAACTAAACATACTGTTGGGCATTCTTAAATACCTCCCTGCGCTGCAACCTTAGCTTCTTCGTGGTTACTTTCTTGTGGTACCTGCCACTGACAACTGATGGGTCCTTCACCAGGATTTCTGTGCAGTGTTTTCCAAAAAAAAAAAAATCTGTTCTCCCTTTCTCCAAGCAAATACACTCGTACAAGTACTATCACTTGGTAAAATTCTTCTTTAGCAATTCTGCTCCTTTCAGGATTTTCTAAATTGGATTATTCCTTTTTAATTTAAGGCCCCCCCCCCAAAAAAAAAAAAAATCACAGCACACAGTGCAAATATGAGCTCAAATTTACAAGATACATAGCAATAACATGTATGCATTTAGAAGTTTAATCTGTAAAGGCTTTTTCATATACATTTGAGGAGGACTTCCTATATGAATAGAGATCTGAGGGAAGAGGCCTTTACTTCTGATACCTTTCAGGAGTAGGTAGAGCAGAAAGAAGACTCTTCTCAGCTAATCTTTCTGTCAGACCTGTTATCTTATTACCCTGTCACAGGGTAAAAGAAGGTTGGGATATACTTTCCCAGTCCATTAAAAATATGTCATTAGCCAATCATATTTTAGTACAGCAAGAAGAAAAACAAAAATCAAGCAAAACCCCCACTTTGACAGATTTTTCCCCACATTAGTCAGAAAGCCTTGAAAAATTCTAGCAGGACCGCTACTTTCAAACTGGTTCAAAACCTGTTGTAAAATTATTATAACACATAAGGAGTGCAGTTATTTAAGGCAGAGCCTTTCACGTCAAACAGCGTTCCTTGTCAAAGCAAGTGAGTCCTCCTTTAGGTATCATACTGATAAAACAAGTATATGATATTTTACAATTTAATATGGACAATGATTCAGAAAAAAATGTTTTTCATGTTATTATTATTAAAACCATGTTAAACGTATTATTTGCTATATGTCATTTTCTACCAGCTCTGCCATTAACTCCATAACAGCTGGTGCTAACTGTACTAAATGGTAATATAATGAGCTCATATATTTCTAGCAATTACAGAGTTAAGTTGAATAAATCCTCTGAATACAAAAATAAGTCTGCTTTCTATCTAGCGATGTTAAAGGTAACACCTGCCTTAATTTAAAATTGCCAAGGTTTTATAAATATATATAAAACATAAAATATATGCATATACAACAGCAACAAAGAAAAATCACAGTTGAAACGACTTCCTTGATCCCACTATACCTATCTCATGTTGGTCACGTGCATCACAACAACAAATCATGTAAATGCTGGTTGCGCATTTCTGGCTTATGTTATATGGTAACTATAGTGTTAAAAGTTAAAACCGTGCATGGTTATTTGTTTGCTACACAATCTTGCTCTACAATTTCTAGATCTTGTGATTTTAACACCATTTTAGAATGTGCTGCTACCACTGGATGCAATTCAGGAAACTCTTTAATGTTAATTGTGGGCACTGATCCTCCTCACACGTGGTTCTTTTAGCTGCTTTTATGAAGGAGACAAAGGACAAAAGTACAGTGCATATAAACCAGCCAGATCAGCAAGTGATGAGCGTTTCTGGACACCACCCTAACGCCCAAAATAGAGATGTCATCCATCAGGAACCCTGTAATACCAATCTCCCTCTCAATCTTCCAGTCCACTTCTTGGGATCCATCATTACAAAGAGGGACTGTAGACAAAAAGAATGTCTCACAGCTTAGGAGTCTTAGGCCCTTATAGCCGCAATAAGGCTATCCCATTTGGTAACTGCTATACACGCTACAGTAACAGAGCCACTGCGCCCACATAACGTACATCTCCCATCTCCTAGAGGGACAGGGCTTACCACACAGCATCGCATCTCGCGCACTGCATGAAATACCAATACCTTTCAAGAGAAAAAAAATGCATTAGTCAAAATAGCTTCATGCTCAGGCTATTTCAACAGCTCTAAGGGGGTTGCTTACCTCCTGTAGTGCACTGTGTACAGCCACAGGAAAAGAACCTGGGTCCAGCAAAGAGCTAGTGTTCATGACCAGATCCCTTCCAGACAAGGGCATCATGACAAGATACCATCACTTGAATACAACAGTAAAAAGCCACTATAATATGATGCTATCATTCTTTGTCATAAGCTAAGAACAAAGAAAGGAAACAGCCCTTTCTAACATTAAAAATGTCGTATCTTTGGGAATACAAATAAAGCTCAGAGATCTATGGACATACTAGCAAGAACCATTAAAAGCATTAGCCATCATGATACAAAGGTCCTTCACTGAGAAGCCCATGCCATGAATGGGCTCACCAGAGATGCTGCCCACTCCGTTGGGATGAAGTGTCCTGTTCTCCATCCCAGGCAACTCCTGCACCTGGGATGGAGGAGGATTCCTTCACATTGCTACATTCTTTACGTTACACGCTTTATCTTGCTTGGATACTTCACCAACTACAAATTCAGGTTGTCTGCTAGTAAATGGATTTACCCTGAGGCTTTTTACATCAGAAGCGTTCCTCAAAACCACAGTTCTCCCAGTTCCATGCCATCACGCACTGGACTGTCTTCCCCCTCACAATGAGTTAAACCAAGGTCCAACGTCACAAGGGAGAAAGACAACAGCAGAGGAATTAACCAGCTTGTGCCAAAGAAGAATGGACGGGATGAAACACCACATCTGCACAATAGTGAAGCAAATATACCTCTACTGCTATTAGAATATTCCTAATTAGTTTTAAAGAGAGAGCAACAGGTGTGTATGAGAAATATTCTGACTGCAGACACAGGTTCTCTATAGAAAACTTTCTTCATCTTTAGCCATTAATTTCAAAACAGACTACACATGCAGTAACACCGTATCTTTCCAGATACAGCAGGATCTGGCCCCACAGGGCCCCATGTATTTAGGGAAACGACCGCTGTTACAGAGAGCATGACTGCTGGCCGAAAGAAGCATTTGTCCCTGTAAGAAGAGTTTATGAGAGTAAGCGAAGTTATAGTGCATTGAGGGCAGAAAATAAATTTTTGATGACTCTAAAGTGATACATCTGTGCATAAGTATATACATATGCATACACTGGAGTGTTAGTCTGTAAAATAAATAACAGTATTTCCTTCTGGATTGAAACTGAAATTTCAATAGTCCTCAGTCTTACTTAACACACGGAGTATTGGGTTAAACCTTTATAAAGCGGCTACTGATTTTGCATTCCTCAAATTTTAAGGACACAATCAAAAATGCTATTACTGCTCCTGATTTCTGAGGGCAGGTCAGCACCTTCAAGGAAATGGCACCTTTTGAGAGCACCCAAATAGGGTATCCCAAAGCTGAAGTCACTGAACCCATCCGCCACGTCTGCAGTTCCACAGGGCTCGGGTTACCGCGATGGTTTCCAGCATCTCTGGGCCAGTGTTACCCAATCCCAGTGTACTTACAAACTCCTGAAACAAATCTCAAGCATGGCATTTGAGATCATGTTTCTTATCCATCATTATGAACTCATTAAGACTTTCTCTGAATCACTCCAGCAGCTTCCCTGGCATCATCACCAGAAATTAAAGCATTTTGCCCTTTCTTTGATGGAACTTCACAACTCTGCCTCTTCCCCATCCATCTACTCACATTTTAATGCATCACTGGCAGCCTGTGTAGCTTTGATAGCTATGACAACTCCCAGACTGCAAGGCCACAGTCTCCTCTCTCAAATCCCTCCCTTAGATCCCCCTCTGCCACAATGTTTATAAATAATCACCTAATTCCTTAAGCCAGCTGGGTGGAATCTGGCCTTTACTGCATACATAAGATATAAAACATTTCTTTAAAATGCAATGTGCATAAAAATATAAGGGAGGGAGGGCTCATAAGGAGAAAGAATATGTTTTATTTAACCAGCTGATACAGTTTGAAAAAGCGGACATTTTTGTTTCTTGGCTATATCAACTCATTTGATAAATGAGATTACCTAATCCTTCCATCTCTCACATCCAGGGGGCAACTACAGCAACAGTCCTACTGTAAAAACGTACACATTTTACCAAAACCCTCCTCTTAAACCAGTTAGCTGTCAGTTATGCTCCCGCCACATAAAGAATCCACAGCAGGAAACAGTTCTTCACATACGTAGTGCACATAAGACAATCAACCTCCACTTTGGTTTAAAAATCTAGATGTTGCTGAAGTAATACAGGAAAAAATATACGACAGTCTTGACACTGTATAAGCATTCAGTAAATAGAGGGATACAAACATATGAGCACATATTAAAAATATACACCTGCATATTATCCATATACATGTATACATGCTCAGATCGTTACATAAAGTGACATGTGGGAATATTACAATAATGATGATGATGAAAGAAGGTATATTATGCTGTGGGTAGAGGGCTATATGCATGTTTTATTTGCTTGAGTTACAGTGAGCTGTGACTGGCTATGACATTTGACCATACTGCAGTCTCCAATAAACATAAAACAAAGTCTATACTGCCCCTTTAAAGACATGTTTTTCATTCATTCCATAGGACTGAAATGTGTTCTAATGCTTCTGAAGGGTTTTAATAAATATGAGTATGTATAAAATGCTGCTGATGATTCAATTACTAAATCACTAGTAACAGCTGTGGCGCTGTGAGCTCTTTTGAAATAAATTATGTCATGGTGATTACCTAAAAAGAAAGGTGCATTTCTCATATGATGTTGTATGATGCATTATAGATTAAATAGGGTGCATACTGTGTATTTATTCTACAGCTTGCATTTAGTGGAAGTGGGTAGAATATATAGTTGAGGTATAAGTGTGTCATTTCTATTATACCATATGCACATCTGTGGGAAGGACACACATATACTTTTTTGATTCCTATGCTAAATTTGCTCATTTCATCAGTCAACATTTCCCTTTCTTAGGACTGATCAAGGCTTTAAGAAAAACCAGGGGTTTACTCTCTGTTTCATCCAGTGCATTATCATTGTAACATTAATCTTTCTGGAATGGATTTCATTTTATCTGGTTGCATTTCATGGCAATGTAAAAGTATAAAAAATGCACTTTGATTTTCTAAGGGAACATTAGCACCTAACATTAGTAAGGGTAGAAGTAAAGCTCTTGTTCTAAATAAATTTAACAGACATGCTGGCATCACAGGGAGGCCCATATCATCAGTATGCCTTTATTTTTACATTAACTGATTTTTTTTTTTTTCTAAGAAGAGGTTCCATAGCAGTAGGATAAACGGGTGCTGCTTCAGGAAAGGATGCTTCCCACTTAAAAAAGTACAATGCATTTACATTATTAGAATTTGCAATGAGTATTTTCCCCTCAAAACACTACATCATAATTGATACACATTTTAATGGCAGTATTTTAGAGATGTAAGAAAGTAATTGGGCACTGACAAGGTCCGAGTGAATATAATACTGAAGTCATTAACACACAACAGAAGTCTTCTAAAAGTTAAAAAAAGAAAATATACACAAAATAATTAAAGGAGAGTAGAATTAAAAAATCCTCCATTAAATGTGTTACGGTAGGGGTTCCTTTGACTGTGTTAAGGTCAAACCCTAAGGACCATGAACAACATAAACCAATCTTTTTAATATTGTAAACATACTTTCAAACACTCTGTTAAACTTTCCAACCACCGGCAAAAAACTTTTATCAACTTTATGTCTTAAAAATGAGACTTTTTGTGGCAGGCCTCTACAGATCAGTATAAATTCAATCCAATTTAAAGCACAGTAACGATGTGGGCAGTCTCAGACTATTACTTTCAATGGGATAGAGTCCCTAAGGATGACATAGACTTAGTCCCATTGAAAGTAATGGGGTAAGCAATCACATGCCATTACTTTCAAGGAGACTCAGTCTATACTATCCATAATAACATGGTAATATAAATCTGTACTGACTCATCAGCATGAAGAATGAAAATGTAAAAGAATGGCAAAGCGGCAAACGTGCACCCTGAGACAAAAAACAGCCCCTTGGTTTCTCTGCATCCATAACTCATCAATGTTGAAAGTTTATTACAGGAGAGCTAAAAAGGCATATGAACACAAGGTGAGATGTTAAAACCAAGATGAGGCTTCAGCATTTTATAGTATTGTTAGTCTTCACTGCCCCCTTTTTTTTTTTTCAGTACTATACAAATAGTTCTGGTCCTTAAAGTCCTCAATTTAATTTTTTTTTTGTTTCCTAAATCCAGCAATATGAAAAATATTTGTTTGTGGAGAATGTCTCTCCATAAAGCCATTTATTTTTCTTTTTTTTTCAGTGTACAACACAGACAGCTACAAATAGCCTCTGCAAGCTTTCACTCTGCAAAAAGACATTAATAATATATTAAAAGGATAGATAATTCTGAGCAGGTGGACAGGGTGGCGATTGAACCATTACTGTGCAAAAACCTTGGTAATGGCTTGTAAAAACTTAAGATCGCAAAACAAAGCGATAACAAAGCTCCACCATTAAGACAGACACCCATTTATGGCTAGTAAATTTTATACAGATTAATAGAAAAGACCTGCTCAAATCCTCCTCTTGATCTAACAATAACGCTCGAGTTAGCAGGGCTCAAGAGTAAAAGCCATTGGTATAAAGTAAAGCAGATGACCCTGTCTTGTGCCTGTGGGGTAGAAATGATGATTTATTTTGACGAGGAAGTCGCCAGAGTTTTCAGTAGAGCAGCCAAAAGCATTTCTACAATACTCACACAGTATCTCAAGTCCCTCTGCTGACCTGCCAATATCTTTACAAAAAATAACCCTAATAAGAGCACCTAGTTTGCTTAAGAGCCAACTTTTTATTTTCCATTTCCTGCCACCTTCCTGGGGAGTTAAAAAATATGAATATGAATGTTTATATATATACACACACACATATACGTATAGAACACTTCTTCCCTGATGGAGTAACAGAAGAGGAGTCCTCTGGCTACTAAGCAGTAATTGAGAATATTGAATCTTTGCATTCCATAAGTTGTTTAAAGGCTAAAAGCTAGAGCAAATCACAGGCGCCTTAAAAGTTTAGATAAGAATCACACCTAGTGTTACTCATTTCAGTCACGTAACTGTTTAAGAGAATTACATTGCTGTGATGCAGTGAATCGGAGTTTAGTAGTTGTCACGTTATAATTGTCAAGGAAAACTCTAATCTTGCTGAATCCAGAATGGATTTTGACATAGGGGGCGGGGGATAAACCATATTTGGAAACTAAACTCTTGCTCTGAATCATCAAAAAAAATTAAATACAAAATTTAAAATAACATGAAATAGCATAATATAAACACATAAGTACATAAAAAATAAATATATAAGTATTATCTGAAAGTTGTTCTATAATGATAATTCCTGCTTTGCAGAAGAGGTGAACAAAATTTAGCTCATGTCCAACCTCAGGTACATAAAGCCTCTATAGCTATCACAGAAGGTTTGCTGAAAGACTTGAACCCTACATTTTTCATCCCATGATAAATTTTGCACTGTGAGGCTACTTCATCTGTGGACTCATTGCATGTCTTAATACAGCTTCTGCAAATGCCATTTTCTCTGAAATTCTCAAATCCCTGTAGTTAAACAGGACCTCTTACGGAAATAACTTGATTTGACTGTTGACACTTCCCCAATTTTAGCTTGCTCTTGTAAGTGAAGAACTAGGCCAGTTCTCAAAAGGGCATATTTTAAGATACATAATCATAGCAATTTCACAAGCGTAATATTGTTATGCTTATACTGTAAACATTTTAATACACTACCACTTTTATCTGCTCTTGCCAATCGTATAGAAGACACTGCCTGGTGCATTTCATAGTCCTGAGGGCTTAACCAGTTGCCACCTTTTCTTCTATGGCTATAGCCAGATTTCAGCATCACGACACTAGCTAAAAACTATAATGAAGAAAGAACTGCTGGATGAAAACAATCTTGATATGACATTTCCCTTCTTGCTATATCCATATATACATACTGCAGTCTTTCTCCGCTTTTTTTAAATAGTAGTTTCCTTTTCTTAAAAAAAATCTTTAAAAGAAAAAAACAGAAGGAAAAAAGCTCCTTTCAAGGAAAGGAAAGAGAAAACAAACTATGATTATTAAGTTATTTAAACACTTTTACTGAGAGAAAAATGTTATCTTACCATATGACATATTGAAATTAGATTACAAACAACGAACTTTGAACAGGACCTGTTTACTCAAATCTCTAACAGTGCATATGTAAAACACAGGTCTTCGTAGAGCAATATGGGGTTTTTTTCCAAAAATATTTTTGTCTGTGCACCTGCATCTTTGTAAACAATTTTTAAGCTATAAAAAAAAGCTTGACATGCAGGATCGCATTTATAGAAACAGTTTGTTCTGAATAGAAATTTATTTGGTACATGGTGAAGAACAGAAAAAGAGTATGTATTAAAAAGTCAAATGATTGCACTTGTAAGTGGTTTAATGCTATGTGTAATTTCATAAACAATCATTAATAATGACAAAGGTAGTAGAATGAAAACTGCCAACTTGCTTAGAAAATATGCTATAGCATATATGTAGTACAGCACAGCTGTACTATGCAGTTGTGCATTGCATCACACCATAAAATTAGATTAAAACATTATAATGCTCTTAATCTTTTCTTATAAAGTTATGAACATGATTACATAAACACAAAACATAAAACCCCTCAAAACTAATTTTCCTGAAGCATTTCCCCACTTTTTTAAAAAAAAAAAAAAAAACAAAACAAAACACAAACAGGAGGTGCACACAAGCTCCTAGGAGAACGTGTACGCCTTTCTGATACTGTTTTGGTAATTTATGTTTTCAAAATGTGCTTCCACATTCAAAGGGTGGCTATGTTTTTAGAGTTGAGTACGTCTTTGGTTTTTAGCCAAAGGTGGTGTTTGATCCTACGCTCAGATCTATGGGCGTGAGTACCAGCAGGCACTGTACATCTTGTAATACTACCTGTTGTGATCATACGGAGTAACTGATTTTACAACACCCACCAGGCAGTACGCCCAGGTATCTAAGGCAGGAACGAGCCTTTGGACCATTTTTGCACCTGCTGACAACACTCACTGCACTCACCCCTCCCTACACGGTTACAATAGCTTGCACTGAAATGATACAGGTTGTAGCGCAAATCTTTTGTTGTTGTTGTTTTCAAACAGAAACTCAAGTTCTTTTCATTTTTTTGGAAGATCTGAAGCATGGTAATAAAAAAGACAGGATTTTTTTGTGGTTTGCATATTTGAAGATCACAAAAAATATGCAGTAAATAAATCATTCATACATTAAGAATGATTACCAGTGTGTAAAGTGGAATGTTGAATTACCTTAGATATATTACCCACAATGCTTTTCAAGGCAGCAGCTAATTAGCAGGAGAAAGGTCATGCAAAAAATAATGTGATTAGAAGAGGTTGAAAGAAAAAAAAAAGCCACATATTTGGACATAGACCAAATTTCCTTTTTGCCACTGTAACTGAAAACCATTGCTTCAATATTTAATGAAATGCTTATGTTGCAGCACCTGGTCACATTGTCAGCATTGCCTAACCACTGCCTCCCCTGTGGGTCATTACTGCAGCCATCTGAAAGGGGGCAAACTGTTCATCGACTACAATAATGCCAGTCTTTAAGAATCTACAGCTACAAAACAGCAGGAGACAGAGTTACTTTGGCTCTGATCTTGGGAAAAATGGCTGGGGGCAAAATGCTGTTTCCTACCATCAGAGACTGTACAGTTAGCAATAATTCTGTAAGTCAAAGCCCATGCACAAGACCCAGCTTGGCTGCCCTGTTCTGCTTTTTCTCCCTTTGCAGAAAGCTAGCAGCTCCTGGTGAGAGATCCTTGTCAACAGGAAAACAGTAGTTCACACTACCCTGCTAATGATCCAATGCATCAATAGCTCAAACAATCACAACAAGCAGATGTCCTAAGTTAATATAGACTTTCCTGGGATTTTACTTGTGAAACATGGCTTTAAAAGGCATTAGTCTTTTGTCCTCACTAGAGATCTGCTAAATCCTGGCACCAATTCCTTGGGTATGTGAACCCCAGCCTAATGGAATTTAATTACTTTAGTGGTATTAATCATCTGTACAGTAGAGCAAAGAGTATTTTATTACCACTTTTAAGGGTTATCGGCACATTTATTTCAAATGAACTGTCAAACTGCATTACGTGTAAAGCATGCCAGGTTTGAATACTGCAGCACAGGTGAAAAGACATTTGCTGCTTAAAACTCTTTGACATAATGAGGATGCCTCTGCTTAACACGGGCACCATGGATGCAGTTTATTTAAAATGAAAAACAAGCTATCATCAATTTTAATGATTTCTTTTTGCTCTTGTTGCTTTTTCTCAACTTCTAATTTCTCGCAGTTTTACTCCGAGCTGAAAAGGCTGCTCTTTCCTGAGGAGAACAGAAACACCAGTTGGCACCAAATAACCTGTGACACTATTACAGGATTACTTACAGAACAGCAATACCAGTCTTGTCCATTATCTAGCAACAAGCACTGGTTCAGTAATACAAGGTTTCCCTAATTCACTTAATGCATAAAATCCTTTGCATTCACATACACAGAAAAGCATATTTTTATTCGCTGTAGCTCCTACAGCTTCTTTGGAAAAAACTACATATTCCTAAAAGATGCTCATCAGGTCGTCAGCATCTTGCATGAAACAATGTGCATTGTTAAAAGTTTACAGCCCCAACAACCTCGAAAACACAGGTAAGACCTTGGTGCTCATTTCTCTTTGCTGGGCTTGTTGCAGCATATTTTGCATGCCGCCAAGTTGCAATTGTACCTAAAATCTAGCAAAAAATTAGTACCTGTTGAAAGATATTTTTGATCCCTTCGGTATGAAGTTTCTCGTTTTGTTTGGCTCCTGGACTCTCCGTAGGTTTTAGACCTGTCCTATACCTGGTTAAAGCGTAGCGTTTTGCACTCATCGTCTCTCAGACATTTTGCACTGAATAGCAAATGAGAGCAATTTGTGACACAAGATACTACGACATGTGGGAAAGACACATAATTAGTGTCAGAATGAATGCATTTGCTTTTTAAAGCCTATTTGTCCTAGGATTTCAAATGAATCAAGCTGCTATGTCTCTCTCAACAGCTCCATACTGCTGTATAATGAATTAAAAGCTAGTGTTGCTAAAATGTGCAAGCTTCAGGAATAAAATGACTACTGTATGCATCTCAAAACCAGGGATGAGAGGATCTTAAAAGGCTCTAAACTCTAATGTAGCCTATTTTAAAGCTTTCCAAAAAACTATCCCATTTTGCTAAATAGAGAATTCTCAAGTGAAATCACCCCTTTCCATGACAGATTACTATGAATTTACAAAGCTACTTCGAATCTTGTCTTTTTAAAAGGAAAATCTCACACTTACATCCTCTTGCCCTATTTGTATCACTCAGGTTTGAATCCCCAGCACCCTGCATGCAGCACACACAGGGGCACATCTCAGTACCCCATACATACACAGTTCTCTGGCCTCTCTCAAATTTTGCTTCCCTCTTGCCAGATAAGCGTTCTTATCCGTCCCCATGTCCTTCCCCTCCCGTCCAGATATTCAGAACCATCACCTGCCAGACAAGAGGCACAGCCAGGCGCTATCAGTGACACCGTTGTGCCAGTGTCCCCCACCCAGGCACAGCTGGGACCACGCCTGAAGAGGAAAGGGCACTTTGGGCTTTTTGCCCATTCTCTGTATCTATGCTTTGGCCGAGACTCCTTGCAAGACTGTTACCCGCAAGACTGCAGTCTGCGCCTTTGACCACAGGCCACTCCTATTAATATCTTATTAGAAAAAGGAAATCAGCTTTTGACAAATGAGAACAGAACTGACTAGGAAAACGAGGAAGGCTCTCCTTTTGATTACTTGTCCTTTTCGGTTTCCAAACCCTGATCGTGTTCTTCAAGGCCATATGGCCTATATGCTATATCTCTTCTTCCAAAATATTGATACTTTGTCTTTCTGTATTTTAAAGATCTTCAGGGGATTAAAAAGACAGTGTGACGCCCACCAGAGTCTCTTCCCCATGACCCTAAAAACGAGTTGGGAAGTGGATGACAGAGACCCAAGACAGCATTTTTCTTTCAGGCACTTGTAATCTTGATTCATTCCCCTTCTATTAACTGAGGCTGGTTGTAGCAGAAAAATGACTCTTTAAGAGGACACGAGGTTCTCCTAGAATTAACATTCTGAATAAGTCCAAAGAACTAGGCTTTGATCAGGGGAATAATTGATTAATGATGGGAGAAGAGAGGGAGTAAGCAGAGCATCTCCACAGCTATCCTGCTGCTGCTGCCGTCAAACATAGTGGGACAAGAGGACCGATGCCCAGCAGGTCACAGGCCCATTTGACAATCCTGTGGACAGCGTGTGTTTTTTCAACTATTTCCCACAGAAAGCCCCTTCAGAAACAGCCTGTGTGTCTTGCATCCCAGACCCACCAAATGCCCTCACAAGCTCCTGCTGCAACTGAGTCTTCCCCAGCTGCAAAGGTGCTGTGTATTTTTCAGCCTCAGCCAGCTGCATGTATAGCTACATGACCTCATCAGCTAATGGGAAAGCACAATTTTTAAATGCCACTTTATGATTAGGTAACAAAAACACACACACACACATGTTACTGCAAGATAAATGTCTCGAATGCAGTCTGAGATACAAGGCACAGCCAGATGCCTCCAGTGACCCTGAAAGAATGTTATCTTAATGTAATGCACACCTTTGACTTTCTTGTTGTGTTCAATGCATAAAGTTGCCTCAGACACAGGTTCAGGAATAGTTGTGATATATCCCACATGGTAAGTACAGTGCTGGACCAGTAAGTACTTCATTTCAATATTTAGGATATTGCTAGGCCATGTACCAGGTAACAAGTCAGTTTTATCACTTTATCTGAAGCACCCTGTGTATCACAGCTGAAGCCCTGCTGCAGTGCTCGCACAAGCAAATCTCCAAGTAGTCCCAGAAAGTGTTTTGCTTATGGAAAGAGTGCAGAATCAGACTTAAATTAAGATAGGAAAAGGAATACATAATGTGCTTTAAAGTAAAGATTCAATTTTAAAAATAAGGAAATGATTTATCAGTATAATGTCATGAAACTTTAAAATCATCCAGTAAGCCCAATCTTGTTCTGATTAAAGGCAAAAGGAGTCCAGTAAAAGGCAGCAGAATTGGGCCCAAGTCTTAGAGGATTTCAGACCAATTTTCTGTTATAGCATTTACAGGAAAGAAGGAAGCCCACTTTTTCCAGGAAGAAAGGGCATGTTTCTTGCCTCGTTCTCAGCATTTTGTCTTCACTCCAGCAAGTCTCTGGCCATCATTTTTAGCATCCATGGGGTTGCACAAGCTAAACACAGGGAATTATAACCATGAAGTTCAAAGTACAGCTCTATTAGCTTTCAAAGGAACTGTTAAAAGCAAGCATTTGATGCACCAGGAGCATCAAGACTTGCATATAAGCTGAATTTTACAAAAATGAGCACTCACGGAAGTCAATAGGATTACTTACAGTGCATAAAGTTAAACATGTGCATATATTTCGGGAAGCCTCATGAAGGTTACAAACACCCCTTAACACTATGCATTGCTGAACTTCCTTGTAGCATTTCCAAGCTGGCAGAGGTGCCCTCTCACTAAAACCTGAGAGCGTGGCCATGTCTGATGTTGTAGAGCTTAGCCTAACCTATGGATGCTTTTAAAAGGGAACTCACATCAGCCCAAAGCTGCCCGAAAGCAGCTGATGCAAGCACTTTGCCGGAATTTTCCACTGCTTGCCTTTCCAAACCAGTCTTTCCCTTCCAGTTCAGGTTTAGGAGGGTTTGGGTTTTTTTTGGTTTTTTTTTTTTTTAATGCACACAATTAGTGGTTCTTACAGGCTTCTCAATAATAAAACAAAACAGTGTTTGGTACTGCAGAGGATTCTGACTTGCAAAGCTGACTTGAACATTATCATCACCTTATTGTTGTTTGCCTGACACCACAGAGGTGTGCCTCTCATTGCTAGGTTACATTCCACAGTGATCTGGATTCTCCACAAATAATTGACTCCAAAATTAAACACACAGTTATTATTCATTATAGTTAAGACAGGGTAGCATTACACTTCTATGACATTGGGGTTTGTTTTTTTTTTTGTTTTTGCATGAATACTTTCACAGAGTTGGTGACAACAAAGTAAAATGCGTGGCTCTGGAAGCAGAAGGGAAGAGTTACCGAGGAGAGCACCTCACAGGCACCAGTCTGCATTTCTGGGGCCAGGTCCGGGCTCCACAGCAGCATGCTGCAGCAAGCATTCGTCTACCAGCAGTAGCCACCCAAGCTCACGTCCGCACCTCGCTAATGCTTCAGCATTCAATATTAATAGCATAGCATTGGCATCAAGCCTGCAGCCCCCCTTCAGAGAAGGTTTCCTGCAGCCACGAAGTGGGTGGCCAGTGGGAACACAGTTGTGCTGACCCAGTTGTGCCCTGCGCTCACGGGCGGTTTAGGTGTCTGTGCCCAGGTAACAGGCCCCTGGGGATGTGCCAAGGTACAGACAGTTTTGGGAATGCTACTAGAAGCTGAAATCCTGACCCGTTCCCCAGATGTCTGCAACCCAGTGACCCTTTCCATCTAATATATCATCTGGCTGATTACTAATTTCAATTGGTTGTGCAAGAAAACCACAGGCTACAGAGTTAAGTGAACTATCAGCATGCCAGAGGCTCCTCTTAGACTGAACTGCAAGATGACTATGTAAATGTTTACCAGGCCAACAAGAAAACCCACAAAACAAAAAGTCCTCTTCATCATAGATGTCTCTCCAACAGACAGAGAGAAAAACCCAAAGAACCCAAAACCCAAACTCAAACACATGTGTGGCCGCATTCCTCACATCCACAACTTCCAGTCATGGTTCTAAAGGGGCAAGTGTTAGGGGGCCATTAAGTATGCAACACTCTCAGGGAATTGCAAACCCTTTGTGAGCAGCCAGCCCCTTTTAGATTTTGCCCCAAATTAACTATTCTCAATTAAGATATCTAATGAATTTTTTTAAAAAAGCTTTATACTTAACCTAACCCGAACTAAGACTTTTAGAAATAAAGTAATTGTGCAAGAGAAAACAAACAGTTGAAAATAAAACAACCCCTTGAAATTTTTGAGGACCAGTTTTGATCTGACTTTTCAATTTTTAATTAATAGTAAAATAATCAATGATAAATTAAGAAGACTTTGATGTTCTTCACAGAATTTTGCATTATTCTGAAGTTAAACCACATCATTTAATGTGATCTCTCACTGCCTTCAAGATACTTTATTGGAAAGTAATTGTTCCTCAACTGCCAATTGGTAAAGAATACCTGCAGTCACACCACAGCCAGTATACTGACTGAAACCTTTCAGACAAAATTTCAGCAATCAGGTTCTGCTTAGGACTGTTTGTTTATTTTTAGCAGATGCATGCAAAAAGTATCAAATACATGTCTCTCTCCAAATTTGCATGAAATATATGTTCACACACCTGGGTTAACTCTGCACCAGGACAGACACACAGTTTTGATGGAAAATATGTTTGGAAAATGGGTGAAGAAAAATCCAGACCGATGTGTCCACACAAGCAGGCTAGCCTTTGCAATGGGAACTGGGAAATATTTCTTAAAGCTGCCACTTCAGTTGCAGGTCTCAAGAAGAGCTCCTGTGCCTGAAAGATGGTCTGGGATATCAGCAGTTATAAAGAAAATAAATACCAGCACTCCCTTTGGACTTTATACCCCTTTGAGAGTCTGCAGCACTACAGTATCATGAAGAACACCAGGATGACAACATCGCTCACATTTCCTACGTAGACAGCAGACAGGGCAAGAATTCTTGGACACTCGGGGCACCCTCCGTGGTGAGCAACCCAAGGAGTTTCTGGTTCCTCAGAAAAAGGTCACAAAGGCTCAGACAAGCAATGATGGGAATAAATGCACATGAATTATTCTTGTGAGTAAAAGGCAGCATGGAAAAAACAAACCAACCAACAAAACAGTGTTAGAAATTTGGTTCCCTGAGACTAACTAGGTACATAGATTCCATGTCCACACCTTCAGAGCTGCACAGATTGGAGCATCCATGCTAGGAATTAGGAGCACAATACAGTTATGTACCTTTAACCAACCTTAATCAGACAATTCCTCCCACATGTAGATGACTTCATGCCAAAGGAGGGGGAGGAAGGCATGTCTTTATTCCTCACTGAAAATACAACTGCTGCCAACAGCAGGTGTGAACACACCTAGCACTTCCAACAAGGTCTCATCCAATTCAAAACACATACTGAAGTGTTTCAACTTAGTTTATCATGATGAGGAACCTAAAAGCATCTGTTCTTACTGATCTGACAGATAGGAACTGACAAGCCACAGTTTTCCATTTAGGGCTCCTGTCCAGAGTAGACTAAGTCAGGTCCAGCGCATCTTTGTCACACCTCACTCACTCCAGACCAGAGCACCAGAACCTTGGGAATCTCACTCCACGCACTGCCCTACAGAATTTTTTTTTCCCTTCGTGCTTGGATGCCTACAGGGTTGCATAAAATGTACTGAATCATACAATTAAGTGCAATTTTCTTCCTGAAACCAAGCTTGATTGGTGAAAATGCAAATAACTTTGAAAACTGCATTTCTGTGCAACAGATGTTATTCTTACTGTGTTCAAATACTCGGTTGAAATATAAAGTCTAATTTTCTCTCAAAAAAAAGAAAACATAACTTCTAACAAAAGCAAACTGTGATAATGAAAGTACTGTAGTATGTGTCGGTAGGTTCCATTTTGGAACTGTGTAATGCACAGTGGATTTGTCTCGTGATTACCAAAGAATGAATGTCACCAATTGTTTTTATTATTATATTAAGACTCTAGTCACATACAAATTCAAATCCATGACTGAAAACCTACAGATGGAATATGACCACCCTTATTCTTACTCTCTTAATGATCTTTAAGAGAGTTGCATCTCTTCCTAGTAATGCAGAATATCTGTAAAGATCAGCTTCTCCATCAGGCACCATTTCTTTCGGAACATTAAAAAAAAAATTGTTCACCTAGGAACATGCCCAGTTTTAGTTTTTAAAATAAGCAACCAAACCATGTATAAAATGAATAGCAGACAATCATGAAACACAGTCATCTTTCAAATTTAAAAAAAATTCAAAAGCCAGAGAATCATGGTTAGTTTTCTTTAAAGACTGTAGGAAAACAGCTGTTGCAAGACAAGCTTAGGACACCAAGTTGGAAGAAAGACCAACTGTTAATAACTGTTATTAGAGGAAGAAAGTAACTTACCAGTAGCTGAGGTTTTTTTAGTATTACAATAAAATTTTCCAAGCATATCAAGCATGACCAAATTGCAAACACCGAGGATTTAAAACAGGTAGCATCACAGCACAACACCCTTGTGGGACTCTCAATGCCGAGTGTAAATGTTGTACCAGCTACTGTCCCTTTTCTCCCAGCCCATACAGGGAAGCTATATGGGTGGTGGTAAAGACACCAAGTGACCTAGGCATTGTGCAAGCAGATACTCTCAATACACCTGATCTCTGCCAACGGGCACAAGGGGAAAAAAGACTCCCTTCGCCACATCTCCTTTCAGTGTTTGCACATCACTGTAGGGCTGGGAAAAGCCTGGCCAAAGTTACTGGATGCAGATGAACACTCAAGACTTCAGATGTGAAAGTTAATTTGAGAAGACAGAAGTTGACAGTCTATGCAATCAGTTATTTAGATGTCTAATTGAAATTGCTGATACAAGCAGTCTGTCACATTGTATCAAGAAACTTCACTATTAACAAAAATCAATAATAAATCAATAAGATTAAAATTAAATATGTACTCTAGTAACAGTAACAATGCATCAGGAATTTACAAGCAACACACAATGCTTTTGCCAGCTTTCATCTCTGGATTTTGTATCATGTACGGAGTTCTTAAAATAACTGTGCTTGAAAGAAAAAAGCATGCGCACACGTGTGTGTATACGTATATATATATATAAAACAATAAAATGAGAACTGTGCAGCTAGTTGTATAGTTAGCACTGTCTACAGATAATTAGCATCCTGGATGTCTCCACAGTACACGTGTTGACTATCTTTTTTCAGATACAGGCAATATCTGGGCTTTCGTGTTATTTAAATGAGATAATGCTAAAATTGTCTCTCACGCTTACATTATGCTAAATAAGAATGTCTCCTCACATCCCAAGACCTGCAGACTCTGTTTAGGTATGTGACACAACCATAAAAGACAACAACAAAAGTAAATAAAAAACATGGGCCACAATATAAGATACTGAAATGTTTATACGTGCAAATAAAACACTGGCGTTATGCTACTTCTGTAATTTTTCATATCCATGACATTTCTACCACTGCAAACACTACAGTTTATAGTTCCTGTTGCCCTTCATCCTCACATTGTTCTATATTCCACAAATTTTGTTTCCTTTGGAACACTGGAAAGCACTGCAAGAGGAAGTGAAATGCTACATTTAAAAAAAAAAAGTCCTCATATCAATCTGGTTCAACCATCAACACAAATACACTGCTTTAGCTGGAAATTGAGATATTGGGATACTTGCCATTCCCAACCTAAAGAAGTTGAGGCATCGGAAACCTGCATTGAAACTTATTCTCTCAAAATTCATACTTTAAAGACTAAGATGATTTCTAAAGTTTCCAAAGACCAGAAAAAGCATTCATTACGATGCCTGGGTGGAACCTAAGAGGCTGGCTCCTTTAAGCTTGCATCATCATGGATACAAACACAAAAATTGTTTTCTCAGTCTATAAAATCTTACACACTTTGCACCAGTCTACAAAGTGTAAGGATATGAAGAAAGAGAAATCAAGATGCATGGTCACACCATGTGAATCATATCACTATTGTTTTATATGCTGTGTAAGCAATATGACATGAATGAGCTCATTAGAATCCCAGTGTTTGGAATTTTTTTTCAAGTTAGTGCTACCTCTCCAGTTCCTACATTCTCCAGCATATGACAAACCCATGCTTGAAGGAGGGAAAGCTCAGTTTCATTCCATTATTGATCTATCAGACAAGAACTTAATCAATCTTCTTTATAAGCAATTAAAGCAGAGCAAGAGAAATGAACTCACCTGATACATTCAACATTGATTGCTTCTTTCTAAGAACTGAATGTCAGCCTTATCTGCTACTACAGCTGTGATTCAATTTTTCAGAAACAAGTTCTTCCCCTCATTAGCTCCCCAGAAATAGTGCAATTAAAAATGTATTTTAAACAAAATAGAGAATATAATCAAAATTAAATGGACAATACTTTCTTTTAAATTTCATTAGTTAAGTGTGTTCCTGAGAGCACTGAGACCACAAGATCAAGTCCAGTTCAGGAAAATCTTCTAACAAAACATAAGGTAGCCGTATTGTGACCACCCCATCACTAATTTCAGTGGAAATTCTGCATGCCAAGTAACTATGGACTCCAACAATAGGAATTTCCACATCACTGGATCTATTACCAAAAAAAAAAAAAAGCAAACATACTTTGTATAAAATTGAATGTATCAAGAGGATTTTCAATGTTCAAATTATCATTTTAGGTCAGTTTGGAAACAACTGAAACCTGAGTTGCTGAACTATATCAAAATACATTTTTTAACAATTCAACCTTATGTTACATACATCTGTGTCCAGTAGTAGTGCCCCTCCAGAGCTGGAGCTCAAGTCCTTCCTTTGCAACCTCCCACAAGACTCAGCAACTGAACCACCTTCCCTCCAGAGCCTTACCTCATCCTCCTCTTAAGGGAGTTTATGGTCTGTAGGACAGCAGGTGAATCATGGGAAGTGCAGTTTCTAATTACTGTGCCTAATTCAGAAGGGGAAAAACCTGGTGCAAATTACAGCTGAATTACAGGTCTTATCACCTGTTATCACCTCTGTTATTACCTGTTCTGTGCTGTAGCACCACAAAAGGGAGGAAGCTGAATGTGGAAGTGATTGTAGAAAAACAAACAAAACGTTTCTGTTTCATAAAGCAAACTGCTGGGTTCTTTTAGCAATAACAGATTTTGATATAATTGAATTTATTTGTAGGTGTTCACTCTAGAAAATATTGTGATAGTTGGCAGCTTTTGTGTGATTTGAGATGGAAGCAGTGATCAAAATCAGAATTTCCATTAGATAGAAATCATGGGGTTTTTCCTTGCTTTGCCAGGAGTTAATGTATACATAAATTAGGATTGTAAACTTATGACAGCTGAGAAATACTTGAGTAAAGTTACCAGTGCAACTTTATATTCATTATTCCCTACTGTTATGTTAGACAACTTGTTAGGGCTTCTGGTTTTGCTATCAGAGCACTTTGTGTGTGTGTGTGTGTGTTCCTTTTTGCCTTTTTTTCTCTACCTATAGCATTGAAACAACAATATTTACATCCTTTTTAAAAGTCCTTGAGATGCAAAAACTATCCAATTGTGACTATCCACTTCTGTAATTAAATGCTACACTTTTATTACTGGCCAAGGAAAAAGAGAGAGAGACCTCCGAGCTTAGCATTAAGTCCCTTGTAGGATGCGATTTTGCAGGTTTTCATCCCTGGTCCACCATTTCTGTTCTAGCAGAACGGAGAGCTGGTGGAAAGCACTATCCCGACTGGTACAGTGCCAGTGCGGTTTGGTAAATGTGGGCATCACTCCCCTAAACGCGAGAAATGACTCTCATGACCACTGCAAATCTGATGACGTCCGGATAGCAACGTGGGCTTTCTTTTGCTAAACTGTAGAGAAGTGCCCTCATTTACTACAAACAATCTTTACCATGCAAGACACCAGAACTGGAAGGAAGCACAACTGCCACGTGTCAACAAATCTTCCTGGAATCTCAGATGGAACAGAATGGAAAGCATTTTGTCTTGCCAAACGATAAAATAAAGATGTTACTTTTGAGCTCTTTTTTTTTTTTCCTTTTACTAGAAGGAAAAGAACAGCCTTTGCTATTAAGCATGTCTATTTCCATGGGAAATCCTTCCATTTGCAATATCTGCATATCATGTTTAAATATCTCCCGCAGGAAGATATACCACTTAATAATGCTTCCGTTTATTTATTGCAAAAATCAAGAATAGCTGGAAGTCCATTATGAGAATCTTTTAGCAAATTTAATTAATTTGTAATTAATTTTATTGGTATTTATGAGAGAAATCTTTCATCAGCATAATTTAGACTGAAAATTACAATATTAACTAATATTAATTAAACAACAATGTAATAATTTCAGTCATTTTAATTATTTTTGGATTAAATTACCTGCTAGTCAATTCTACACTGCTTTTGAAATTAATTAGCCAACTTAAGCATGCTCTGCACCCTCTAATCTACCAAGGATAGTACACAATGTCTAAACAAGCCAAGAAAAACTACATCCATAGGTCAGCTGGGTTGTCACTGTTTAAAAAACTGCTTTTTAATCCTAATTTTAAATAAACCATGTTCTGTTTAAACTTGGGGACATGCTTTCAGATAATGCAGGACCTTGGATTTTGGAGTTGACATTCTTTTCAGTCTCTTTCCACCTCATGACTGTATCATCTCTTCTTGACAGAGAGAGTTAGTGTAACCTTATTATTTGTATGGGACGCTGCAGAGGAAACAGAAGGTATCTCATCTATCTCACTTCTTCGCAGTAACTCTGTTCTTTTGCCAGAGCTAAATATTAAAAAATCAGGGTTTAAATTGCTACAGCTTCAACTCTGCACTATGGCCCCATAAACAAAATAAATACTGGGCTCTTTTATTTGCCTCCTGATCTGGGACCCTTAATGGTTTACACTATCGAGACTTTCTCCACCATCACAGGAGTATTTTTAATGAGGGAAGGGGATTTCATAGAAGAGCCTGAGATTCCCACAATCATAAGTAAATTTAGGTTTCTTTTTACTCATGCTTGAAGTGAAAAGGGGCAAAACAGAGGCATGGTACCTCCAAACTTAATGGGAGCTACTCAATACTGCAGCAGACAGACAAGTATCTATCAGGTTATCAACAATACACGTCCCCCATACAGAAAAAAGAGTGTCTGCTTCCTACTGAGTTCTTGCAGCTAGAGAAGCCCTTCTCTTTCTCACACACAGTCTGCTGTCATGAGACAGCTCAAGAAAACAACAGTTCTGTTGCTCAGAATGCTTGGTGCTAGGATGTAGTTAATGGGAAAAATGTTACATATCAAACAGCCATGAATTGCCCGGTTCAACTCCTGATGGCACAGCTGTAAAGCTGTACGTTCCTAACTGTAAGCTACACTTTAGTTTGCATGGCTTTCCACCTCTGAACTGTTCTTGGAATTTTCCATAAAGTGAGAAAAAGGTGAAACCACAATGTTTCTTCTGGTTCTTAATAGTCTGAGTTTCATTATGATAATATCATGCCTCTCAAATACTGTCTACAACCAGTAACAAAAGAACAAATCTAGTTGCATTCACTGCTTCCTTTCTTAACCAACAATATTTTTTTTTATCTGCAAGGAACAGCATCGTATTTGCAGGGTATGGATCTATATGTGTGCTGGCATACAGCATATACATGTTGGTTTAGAACCTTGGCCTCCTACGACATCAATATGCTTTCATCGATCTCTGGGTCACCTAGATGAGGACCAGAGTGAGTAAATATTTCAGTCTTACAACAACTTCCATTCACCTGTTTATACCTCAAGCATGGAAATTTGCTGACTGAAAATTCTTTAAATGTTAGCCACACTTTTCAAAAGCAACTAGTAATTTGGGGAATCTGAGTTTTATGTTCCTGACTTGGAGCTCCTTGGAGGGATGTGAATTTCAAAGGGCAGCCTTGCAAGTTCTGAAACTCAGGCCTTTCCAGGGCAAATCAGCTTGGAGATTGAGTGATAAGTCAAATTTGGAAAGGATGGTGGTTATTTTTGCTTCCTATGCTTACTTCATTTTTTTTGTGTCATCAGGCCAGATATTAAACAGATTTGATCATGGCAAAGCTGTTACAGATACAGAAAGCAGGATATAGAAACAAACAGTGCTCAAAAGGTAAAGTGTATACCCAAAGCAATACATTATCTGGCACGCTAACTGTCATCCTTATTTGCTTCAGAATTTCTCAATAAAACACCTCCGTGACCTTAAAGAAATTATTCAGAATTACTCCAATGAATAAAGACTAGGTTTTCAAATGTATTTTAGCAACTACAGCTTCTTAGGCGCTTTGGGAACTCTTACTGTGTGTTTATTTAGACCTTTAAATTCCTAAGAATCTTAGAAAATCTCTTTCTGAGTGTTGCAGGATCGGCATTATTCTTCTGAATGTCACAGCAGAGACTTACAAGAATACAGTACGCTTTATGGGGAAAAAATTAAAACAAAAAGCTGACCTTTAAATAGAAACCGCTCGTGGTGCAGAGGGTCAGGTTGGCACCCACAGAGTTAAACTGGCTAAGTCTACAACAAAGGAAAAAATATTAGCATTGCTATCTGTGTAAACGACATTAGTAGCAAGACTGAATTATCTTCTGAATTATTTTATTCCAATTATATTTTGATATAATTCAAGGTCTAGTGATTTTTTTAATGTTTGCAGTCCCCCAGTTTAATACCAGGAAAGCAATCAGTCATTTGCTTCTCAGACATCAAGTGGCTGGAACAGTTTTTCCATCCATTTGAAAAATATACAATCTATATTTGCCTTTAAGTATACATTAGATGACTACTGTAAGTGATTTGTAATTGTTTTTAAATTGTTGAACTTACTTTAATATATATTTGCAGTTATATAGTTGTTTAAATCTTTATGTTATAAGCAGTTTTTTGGATTAACAAATTGTTCATTCATCTTTTGGTTTTTAAAAAGCGTAAATAGGAAAAAGACTAAAATGTGCTTTATTAGAGCACATTTTATTATTTTGCTTATTGAAAATCTCCTCTGTAACAACTGGTAATATAAAACACTGAAAAGAGACCTAGAAAAATATTCAAAATGATCCATTTGGAAGACCAACACTACTTCTGTGTTGAAAGGCAATACAGGGGCCAGTTCAAGACTTAGGCTTTTAAGTAGTTCAATTTTGAGTTTTCAAAAGTTCCTCTAAATACAAAGGCACATTTGTTTACCTAAAGGTATAATTTTAAAATAACGTAATTCGGTACCAAAGCAGGCACAGCTATTTTGCTTAAACTAGCTTTATTTTGGTTTAGCTTTGTGAGAAAGCCTGTCTGCACAAAGAAAACATGCATTAACTTAGCTGAACTGGTACAAATTTATATAGGGATACATGTTCTATTAATTGACATTCTCACCAGCAGCACTGACCATCGGGAATGCAGATGACGGGCCCATTCCACAGAAGGGTTATAGCTGTGCAACGGTATCTCTGTTAAAAAGGTTTGCGCTAGCATATCCTATTCTAAGGGCAGTGTGCCTAGTCTTAGCAATATAACATAATACCCATTTTGCTGCTGGGGTTAAAATAAAGCATGCAGCGAGTCAGATACACTTTCAGCACCAAAAGTCACTCAAATGCCCTCCTTCAAATATGAGACACTGAGTATACACACACACACACACATTTACATATGTTCAGAAAGGTTAAAGATGTCACACGAGACAATGGGGAAGTAAGAACAGCATGGGCAATATCATGTACATGGACTATGACACATTGTCTAATAACCATGATCAATAGTCTGCTTTTAAAGTCACTCAGTGTTAGATAGGATTTCTGGCATACACATGTGCCTGTAGATGTAATATCTCACATTTTGTTTGCTGCATAATTCTCACACGGGTCGTATGTGTCTAGCATAGCTAGAACAGGACATAGTGCCTTGTCTTTGTGCTTGTAAAAAAACTATGTTCTATTTTCTCTGCTTGTACAGTTTTGCATATGTTTTTTTGTATTTAAATACTTGAATAAGGAAAAAGTCATGGGATCACGTGGCCCTGTGTGGTAACACCCTTGCATGTCTTACATGAACCCCTTCAAAATTTCATACAGCTATAATACACTTCCATAATGGCTGGGAGCCCTGAGTGAGGGGGAGACTTCACTGCACACAGTACCTGACATGTATAGCAAAAGGCAATCAATCCATCATGAGTTTAAGATCAAAATAAGAGATAGTACACAGGGGAGTGAGGACATAGGGAGGTGGTGTGACTTCACTGTCACCCAGAAAGCCTGGAACAGAGACTTAGCACAGCCTGAAAAAGCAACATGTCAGGGCTCAGCCACCCAAACTCAGCACATTCCTGCTCCGGAGAGATTTTAGCATAAAGGGAAACTGACAGTAAGAGAAATCCTAAACACAAATATTAAACTCTAGCAAACAAACATTTCCAGTTCCTCAGGTCTGTGAAACTATGCCAGCCAAGAGCAACTTTTCCATTGCTGAAACAATTTTTGATCCAAACTGAAATTAAAAAGCAATCTACAAACTTACTATGCAATAAAAATTGTGAATTATTCCATTTCAGAATTGCTTGTGTGTCCAAGCAGCAAGCGATTCATGAGAAGAGACAGCCTGTCTGCACTCCAATAGGGCCAGGTGCCCAGTGGTCCAATCCGGTCACCTACATGTCCCCGTTCACGTCTACGGTCCCCAGGGGAACCCTGGCACCCACGAGCCACCAACTGCCCAAGGAGGTGACCCTCAGCTCCTTGCTGACAGGCAGCAGCTCATACGAGCCAGCTGTGCCCTGACTGGCCCCATCAGCTGCTGGGCTGTGGATTCATGGTCTTTAGCACTAGATCTGTGCAGTGCTGGAACATACCATAGCATTATGTACATCATAAAAGTGATTTTTAACCTTTTCTGAAAGTTTGTGACACTCAGAGATTTTATGTGTACACACCTCTACACACAGCTTCCAACAGAAAGCATGCCCATACTTTTCTAATTACCTAAAATGTCAGAAATGTTACCTCACAATTTCTGTAACTGTCAAGGCAATTGAGTAAAAAATGTACTAGCAATCCGTGTGTGTTAATACATTTTCCAACTATGCACATCAGCTCTTTATATATCATTCCCAAGAGGTAGGTACACACTGTTTTACTGAAGTACACTTGGGTCTGTGTAATGACCATTCACTCTAGCCACCCTGCGGGCCCAACTCTGCCTTCTTACATCCTCACATTAGACTACTTCTGTTAGGCTTTCAGTTGCTGACACAGCGTTGCCCAACAAGAGTGACCTGAACACCCTGTTTGGTACAGCAGTTTTGAGGTTACAAGCATGATCTCTTTGCATGCCTATGCATTCACTTATGTGCGCAGTTTTTGCAAACTGTATCTTAGAGGCACAAATGAAATTACTACAAAACTTGTTTGACCAAGATAATGAAGCAGAAATCATGTGTGAATGAGTTTGGGCAAATTCCCTCTTTTGTCTCTGAAAAAAGCAGTATACAACACTCACATTCACGCGTAAAACCCAATCTGCATGCTAAACTGCTTAGCTGTGCACTAAGAGAAACTCAGATGAGCCTACTTTGAAAAGCTGGCCCTAAGTGCCTTGGTGTTCCCTCTTGAGGGAGGCACGCTCCCGTTTTTCATCACCTGCACCAGCATCTGACTGGCAGATAGTCTGGATTTATGAAGTCCAGGTACCTGAGAGACTGGATGTTTTCTCATGTAGTTGGTATCAGAAAAGACACTTGAACTAGCAGTTCAGTGCATGGTATTTTTTGTGAAGGCTAAACGTTTCCTTCCTTATTGACGTGATGAAGCCCAAGCTTATTGACTTTCAGAAGCCTTCCACAGTCTTATTTATTATCCTTGGCATTTGAAAATGGAAGCGGTTTCGTGGGATCAAACATAGGTCATTACTGTCTAATGGCCATTTGTTAGTCTATACAAACTGAATTTGGTAGTTCCAGGTCCAATTCCTAATGTATGTTTGCCATTACTATTTATCATTGCCAACACACCTGACAACACTTGTAATGGCTCTCTCAGGAGAGAAGCGAGGGGCTGAACGGACCGAAGGAGTGAGCTCTCTCTTCATCTCCAAGGGCTGGTTGCTCCAGCGAGGGCTGGGGGCCTCTCAGCCAGGCAACAGGGGGAAGCTGGCCTCTGGTCTGCCAAATTTCTAAGAAGAGTTGTTTAAAAATATCTTGACATATATGGAGGAAGTGGGTAAGGCTGCGCACACGCCTGCAGTGGGTAAGCCTGTACATTTACACATAGCATACTGATGATGACACACACCACTCGAGCTTCATTTTCAGTTACCTTGACGCATATCTATAGCTCTGCAATTATTATTTTTGCAGCATCTCATGCCTTCCTTCATCTCCAGGAACTATTTACATCTATTTCTTAACACATGGAGCTGCTCACATGTATATACTTGATCCTTACACCGATTTCAGATGTAACCTTTTGCAGTATTCTAGTGCATATGTGGAGATAATGAAGTCACCCTAAAGGGCATTCACATAAGCGGTAAGCACCTCAGAATTGATCACAATCAGTTACACTATCAATTCAAGGTGACAATTATCCTTCTTCTTTTGTTCCTTTTTCCTTAAGTACTTAAGTAGCGGAGTTGGAAGAGAAGCTGTCCCCTTGTGGTTAATAATTGATTTTCTACCAATCAGAGATCAGGATGGGCTCAACCAGACCTATGATATTTTAAAAATTAATTATATTTTAGACAGGTCAAGCTATAGCCTCCAAGTCGGTTGACAGACTGTGTAAAACCCAGACAAAGAGAACTACACAACAAGCTGCAATGTTCATTACTCTCACTGTTCCTATTATTGACTAATTTTGAGTAAAATCTATGGCTAATTGTCTTTTAACATTTAGTAAGCATACATTTATCTAAATCTTACAAGATCAGATGACACTGGATATGATCATCTGGAGCATAACTTTATTTTAAGCTCATTTTTAAAGCTAACAGACTTTTTGTAAAGAAACAGTTTGGACTAGAGGGCCAGATTATGACAGCCCTCTCACAAATGTGTGCACAGGCCCTGGGGCAGAAAGAGCCCCTGCCCGTATAATCCTCCGGAGCTGCAAACACAGTCCTGCCTCCTTCTCTTCAAGGCTGGAGAGCAGGCAGGCATCTCCTTGGAACAGCCGGCTGCTCCCAGGAACACATGCCCTTCCTTGCTTCCCAACACAGTGGGGACATGGAGCGAGCCACTGGCTGAATACACAGAAATAATCCTGACCCTGTCCAAAAGTCTGCTGCCTGGGAAGTGGAACTGCGTGAATAGCCATATTTTTATTTTCTTGGTCTGTGCCTATTTGGGTGAAAGTAGTATTTTTCTGAATTTTCACAGTGGTAGAGCTGCTAGGAAAACAAAAACTAGAAAACAGCAATAGCAAAATATTAGTATGGGGATAAGAATTTTTCATTATACTCTTAAAATTAAGAATAAAATTTGAGGAAAAGTTATTGTAAATTTAAAATGCTTAATGTGGAAATTTCATTGAAACATTTCTATTAAAAAATCCAACCGAAAAGTCTGTTGGGATTTTAAATTCTGACCGGCCAAAATTCCTCTCTCAGATGGAGCTCCCTTGAATTGCAGTGTGAATAGGATATACACATTAGAAGAATTTGGCAACCAATGAATTTTTTTGTTTTTCTTCAAGGCGCAGGTACAGTATACCTCTCCATAACAAGCAGGTTAATTTGCAGATGCAGCCTCAAAAGCAATGCTTTCAAAACCCACTGGGCTTTCTCCCCAGCTCATTACTGAAGACGATGCAATATTCCCCAGATATTCATACTACAGCTTGTTTTGAGTGTGTAAACTGCTTTGTTTGGAGTTGGTTGAGAGTCCATAAGCAACCCAGGAGACACGATTTCCTTACAGGAACTACAATATGACTACAGGTCAGAATGGCAAGTGAGTTGGTGACTGTGTACATATGTGTGCGGACGTAGGTGCATACACCTACAAAAATATGCAAGAAGTAAGAGCATAATTGTTTGGGGCATACGTATTTCTGATAGGATTAACAGCGCACTAAAAAGGAGAAAAGGCTCCTTTTGTTGTTATGACTAAAAATTCTCTGTAGCCAACAGCCCTACAGTAGTGGCAGGTGGATTAGACATTTGTTGCTTTAATTCTGTATGTTGTTCTAGTAGACTTGTATACAAACAGGAAAAATTTTAGAAATATGTTGTTATCACAGCAAGTGAAATGCTTGGTTAAGAAATGAAGTATTTAGTCAAAAAAGATTATTATAGGTCTGCCATTTATCAGGTTAAAAGTCTAGGCAATGCATGCGTTCTGTTTACACACAAATATATTATTGATTTCTAGCAGTTCATTCATTTGCATAAAAAAATCTGTATCTAAAAGTGATCTTCAGTTTTAAGCCATATGTACTATGAGCTTGACAGACTAGATGGTATTTGAAAGTGTATGCCTTACATAAGGCAAAATGGAAAAATATTGAAGTTCTGCATTGCAGAAAACAGAAGATTTTTAACAATGCATAGGAATATGTGATATCTTGGTTAGATTTTACCTGTTCTCAAGGCACTATAGCTACACACTTGAAACGTATCTTCTTTCAACAGCTTTGTAGATTTCGTATCATAATATCACTTCAGACATTTGTTTGAAGGCAGACAGCAAGTCTGTTTTAGAAGCAAAGCCATTTAAATCCCATCCAGTCCCAGATTTTTGCATCAAATTCCTATTGCAATGCCTACGAGTTTCCATAGTACAGAACAAAATAATGCTGTTCTACAGACACACATGTACATAAATCTTTAAGAAAGTGTTCTAACGTAAACAAACGAGGTTAAAGAGAATAGCAATAGAGACACCCTCAAGATTTAATTATTCAAAACAATAGTTTATCATCTGTTCCTACTTCTGAGCTACATATGTGTGTACTCCAGAGCTAACAGTGGGGACGGCAAAACACAGTTGCTGCAGTTTGCTTTTGGCTTACAGGAGACCTTTGAAGTTTCTATCCTGGAGACAGCACATACATAATCAACAGAGAGGCAGCCAGGTTTGGATCTTCTGCACCCATTGCTGAGGTCTCCTGACTGGCTTATTTAACCTTGTCCCTTTCTCTCCTGTCTTTGTTTAATCTGAAGATTCCCAAGCTTCATGTTCTGAAACTTCTTTTCTCTTCTTCTTCTATCAGTAGAGTTAGTTGTTTCAGGTAGATGAGCCAGTTGAAGGGGAAGAGTGCAAAAAAAATTGGAGTGCTCACTGGCTAGAGCAGTAGAATTACGTTTACAATGCACATACGAGAAATCCCTGGCCTCTGTCTGACAGCCAAAAGCACACGTTAACTTTCTACAAACCAGGTCAAGGCTATGCAGCTAAATAGGGTTTATGGATATACACCTAATCCCAGAAGGGAAAAGATGTCATCTTTTACTTACACCATTTACTTACTTACATTGTGCTGAGTGAACGTGATGAAATTGTCCTTTCTCCTATTGCTGTATATTTAACTTTTCAAAATATTCTACAAATATGCTACAAGCCAACAAAATCAGGGGTAACGCAGTCAGCCTGCCTTTGGAGTACACTAACAGGGACCCTTGTGACAAGGTCTATATCAGACAGAGACAGCAGATCTCTGTCTCTGGGCAAAATAAATATTGCTGGGAACAGCAAGGGGCAGGGACTCATTTTAAATTGGAAGGAAGAAAGTTGAAACAAAGAGGAGCTGAAATAAATGAAAAATGCAAAGTCAGTGGGAAATCCCAGGGTGTGCAGCCTTTCTGAAATTAAGCTATTTTTGCAGACATCTGAAAAGTCTTAGGAAAACAAATGTCCACCAGAACTCGGAACAGCTATCTTTCAGTAGCCCATCTATGCCAACAGCAGCTCATTCAAAACAGCTGAAAAAGTGAACTCCACTGGCAAAAATCAAGCAGATGTTTACCTGCAATGAAAGGCAAAGCTGTCGTTTTGATATATGAAAGAGAGTGGCTTACAAGAACAGATTGTAGTATAGCTGGGATAAAACCTTAACTAGCTCGCTCTCGCTCACATCCCTATATCTGCTAAGCTTGAGCAATGGGAGAGACTTGAGTTGAATGGGAATATACAGATCCAAGTGGCACCTATATATTAGCCAAAATGCCAGACTGTCTCACTTCACCCTCCTAGGAAGAGAGAGAAGTACTTCTTACTCAGAGAGAAAGAAGCTGACCCACTGAAGGACCTTCCAATCCATCCCTGCAAGCTTTCTCAAGCAAATCAACAAAACCTTTATGGATACTTTACCAGTATTGATCTAGAGATCAGCTACCATAGATAATAATGCTGTCTCTGTACTGTATCCATGCCTAAAACCAGAGATGTACAGACAAGAATGACTAGTGAGAAAAAGACACAAAAGTTTATTGACATAGAACTACTGTAAAGCTTGGATATGAAGGAAAACAATAAAACTCTGAATTCATCCCTGACTCTCATTTTAACCTGCTGTATGTCTGACTTCCATAAATACACAGTCAAAGGGTTCTGTGGCCGTTCTAAGCCACAAAACAGTCATTCATTTCAAACATACCATCCCGTTCATTTCCATTTAAGTCCCCTCTACTGACATGCCTGATACTCTTTCAAATATTTAAACGCTGGGATTTTTAAACAAATCCATTGTATTTCACTGGAATTTGGGCACTCACACTCTTGAATCTCCTTTCAAGATTCCAGTCACAGCTCCTTAATGTTTAAACATGTTCTATAATTTATTAACTCCAGAAATACTTAGACATAACAAAAAAAAAAAAAAAACCACCAAACAAACAGAAACCCCCAAAATCAACTTCTAAATGAACACACATGACAGTGTATAAAAGCAAGCACACAAATCCATATTTTGGACTAGATCATATTATAGACTTTGGAAGGATTTACAGGTTGCAGTTGCTTGTTGGGTTTGGTATAACACACTACCTTATGTTTATGTGTACCATTGCCCTCTACAGGATGGAATTTTGGATTTATGTAAGCGTTGCAATTATTTCGCTTTCTAGAAGCAAGCTCACAAAGCAGTACATATTTAATTCCAAAGCTGGAAATCTGTAATTTTGTCACAGAAGGTTCTAGATTCCATATCTGATAACATGTTCTGTGATACAAAAGAGGCAACCAAGTATACAATGTAGATCAGCTGTACAAAAACATATTCAGAATCATTCCTTCAAAGAACAAATATGATTGTAAATACAAATGCAGAAAGCACCTAGCATCTTTACCCTCAATAATGTCTGTCTTTCTATAATCAGTAGTTTGTACAGGACATGTCCAGTAAGCACTTTTCAATATCTAGACTATTTTGAAAATATGTCACGTTTTCAAAATGTGAAATGTGAAAAGCATTTAAAACATACAAGTACAAGAAGAAACCTGCGAATTCTGATCTGGCATTCTGAGTGTGTAGTTCTGTCATTTTATTTCACTGTTGTTTGGAGTCACAAACCTGCAACAGTAATTCTGGATACAGAAAAATAAGATAGTTAACTTTTACCTGACATTACTTACACAATATGCCCATATTTTCACTTAAAATCTGGCCAGTGGGCACACTCAGAATGCTGGACAAGGTCCATGGTGTAAACAAAACCCAAGGTGTGTTTATAAGTACAAACCGACCCTGAATGAGATCTTAGTATAGCAAATGAGAAATTTTGGCACCAATTAAAAAAAAAGGCATAGTTCTCATGGAATTCCAATCTGTACTTTACCTGAAATTTCAGGTTTCACAAAGTATTTATGTCTGCACTTTAAAGTGCACAAAAATGAGTTTTAGCAGAAACACTGAGATCATCGCAAATTCTATCATTATCCGAGCTATCATGTCTGCAGTTTCATGTAATTTTCCGTTTTCAGATGAAATCAAATGATTTTTATAAAGACAGACCAAGAGACCACTGCTTCAGATTGCTTGTTAAGAAGGTTCCCTTCATTTAGAGATTAAACTTCACTGTGTAAACCTCATACATATAAAAATTGAACAGATACACGTAGGCCTTCTAAAACTGAATGAGATATCCCCATCAGGACATTCACATGTGTCAGTGGTATATGGAACTCTTCTTTTATTATTATTAATTTTGTTTTTTGTTAATTACAGAAAAGGAGAAATCTCCTTTGTGGAAAGAAAAGTTCTTTTAAAAAATACATTTCAGAAAAGCATTGAACAAGACATTAATAACAAACTGAAAGGATAAGCAGAATGGAAGTCTGAAAAATTCTATATTTGTATTATACAGGCATTGTTTTCATTCTTGGCACCTTATTTTTCATGTACATAAAGAGAACGCAAGCTACAGCAGGGTGAGACAAAGATCAATGCTGAATGTATTACTTGGCATTGGTCAGACTCAGTTTAATAAGAAAAGAATTGATCCATTAAGCTAAACCTAATTCTTGGCCGAAAATGGTTGAAATCTCTTCTTTATACTGCTAGCTTCATAAAGACCTATAATATTTGGAAGAAACAACTCAGAGCTGAGTTTAATAAGATTAAATGTATTGCAAATATACTTAACAAGAATCTATCAAGTTGTTAATGATTACTATTAATATCAAACAATTTTTGTATAGAATTTTTTATTAGAGTAGTTGTAAAATATAGCCATGTGAAATGCAATATAAAAAGGGGTTTAGGTAATTTGTAGCAGCTACAATTGCAGAACCAAAACCTTAACCTATAAGATATAGTAATTTATTTTATCAATCCAGTTTCTCATACAAGTGCAATTCAATTTGTAAAGTATTTAAGTGCCAGTCATTAACACTGTATAGCAAAGTGCAGAAGGACAGAATCTACTATAGGTGATTGTGTTGTTATATGTGAAGAGACTGCAAAATAAATTACTTTTTCTGTCAGCAAGGCTGGAGACCTATTGTTAAAATACAACTTCAGATTTCTATGAACTACTCTACAAAGCACTGTTTCATAGCTAAGATAGCTAAAAGCAGTTATTGGTACTGTAAGGATGCCTTACGGTGTCAAAGGGACATATTGACATTCATTTGCCTCTGTCACCGCTTCCTCGCAGAGTATGTCCCCTTTGAAGACCAGAGATGCTCCTCATCACCAGAGAGCCACCATCCCAAAGCCGCTGCAAGCTCCCACCCTGCAGCACGGCATCGCCAGGGCAAGCCAGGGGGGAAAATCCCCACCCCTTGTGGGAAACGCCAGCGGTCTGTGCTGAAACACTTTGGCCGTGTTGCCTTGGGTAGCCTGCATCTATGCTTCTCTCTTGTGCCTTCTCCTTGGACAAATACAGGACCGCAGGTTAAAATTTTGCCCATCAACCAGCTTTTATAACTGCTTTTAAACATGTTTTATAGGCAGGATTGTCTCTTTAAACAATATATAAAAGAATGAGAGCAGGAATTATTGCTTCACCTAGGATGTGAACAGAAGAGGACACAACTGGAATCAATTCAGCAGTGGTTACAATCTAGTTACAGTTTTAATTAAAATGACAATGCGACAAAAATACATTCATACAAAAAATCAAAACTCTGAATTCAGTGAGGAGAATTACTGAAACAGTGGGTGAGACTGAATGGAAAACAGCACTGGAGGAAAAGGACAGAGAAGGAAATGGAAAGTACTGAAAGTCAATTATTGCATGCCCGAAGGTTACATGCGCTGTCTAGCATCAGAATGTTGTGTGTTAAAATATATATTGTGGATGAAGAGGAAAATGCAAGAAAAATAATTTAAGAAAAAGGCATATTTAAGGTATAAAAATATAGATAGGGATGACAACTAGAAAGATTATAGCAGGATGTTAAAAGAGTGTAACATACTGATAAGGAAAGCAAAGGGGGAAAATGAAAGGAAAAGTTCACGTAAGGTGAGGCAATTGTAAATAAAGATTTTTTTCTTTTCAAGCACGTAAAGAGCATAAGGTCACCGAGAGAAACAGAAGCACACCTATGAAATGGCAAATGGCAGTTTACTAACAGGAAGGCGAGAGTGCTTAAAAATGAACTCTCTATTTTATTGTCCATAAAACAAGGTTGGGACTGATGACAGGATCAGACATAAATTTCCTGGGGGAGGAAGAATAAACACCAAAGAAAATCAGTAACATGCCAGAACAGCTCATCAAGAAATTAGAAAGTCTGAAGGTTGACATAACTCCAGGAATAGACGGAATTAATTCAGAGCTCAGAAAGATATGTCAGAAGAGATAGAGGAATCATTAGCAGATATATTTAAAACCTGTTCGGAAATATGAGCTGGACTGAAGAGAGGTTAGCGATAACCACTGTCTAGAAAAATACAAACCCCTGACTTCACATCTATGCCCTGCTCTCGAAACATTATTATTTCAGGAAACAATACGATTAAGAGTTTGTATAGCTGCAAGAGAAATTGCTAGCACGGCTCACCAAAGGGATATCATGCCTAAAAATGCCCTCAGCGCTTTTTTAAGAAGAATTACAAATTATTGATCATAATGGAAGGTACAAGCATATATTCCACACTCTTTAGAAAAGCTTCTGATAGATTAACACATAGAAGACTAACCTACAAGGTCAGTAAGTGTGGGAACAATCAGTAAGACGACAGGATATGTTTGAAAGAGAAAAACTGGTAGGCTAGTCAATGAAAAGAAACGGGATAAAACTCCGAAAGACTGAAGTACACTCAGACAGACTAAAAACCTGGCAGAGTAGAAGTGCAGACAAATTAATTCAGTGTAGACAAATTTATGCTAATAAAACCAGTAGCAAATAACAAGCAAAGGGGCTCTACCCTTGAAAGGCATAAAGTTCAAGTCTCTCACACTGATGTACTCCATTAATTTCAAATTTCTGGTTTTCACAAGAGAAAGAGGTGAGAAGCAAGCCCTCTAAACATTAGAAGAATTAAGAAAGGGAAACAGTTTTTTAAAAACCCAGGGCAAATGGCAAATAATGGCAGAAGTAAGCCTCCTGAATTTTCTCTATCACTGTAATGTAAAGCAGCATGAGAACATGCTGGCATACTCGAGGATCTTGGGGATTGGCCCAAACCTTACAGAAATCAGTGGTTTTCTTCACCGATGTCAATGCACCTTTAGGTCAGACGATTGCTTAGTTTAGAAAATTACAGAATTTTCAGCAGAGAAAAAAAAATGATACCTCTTAAAAGGAAATCAAGACATTAACTGTATGTCTGGCTATTACTATTGGGGTGATGTGCATGGAACAGAGCTGTCCCACAATTACTTCTCTCTAGCTTTCAACTGTTCATGAGCCACTAAGTGTGCTTTTCCTTTGGTTGTCCTCTAAAACTACCTACTTCATTTCTTTGGTTAGTCCTCATTAGCAAGTCCTTTGGTATTTCTAGCAATTCTAACACGAGCACTTCCTCCTTAGTGGAATCAGAATATTCTATATAAGCTGAGGCCATTGATTTATTGGCATAATATTTTAGTAATATTATTCATCCCATCCCACTAAGAAACTGATCATTGCCCACTGAAATCAGCTTCAGTATTGCCACTGATTTAAGTGGAACCTGGATCAGATTCAATGGCCAAATTACGAGGGAGAGTTTTTCATTGATCTGTCCACAATGACACAGAGATCTCCACAGGAAGTTAAAGCTAATATAGAATCTGGAAATAGATTTGGGGGGACAAAAAAAAAAGGGGAAAAAAAAAGCTTTCTAATATGCATTTCCAAGAATTGGATTTCCCATTAGCCTGTTAATTTACTCAACTTTGGCAGATGCTTCTAAAACTCCTCTCCAGACTTTTAAAATCTTGATTACCCTAGACAGCAGCATATCACCTGCAAATTCTGTTCAAAGTTCACCCGATTTTAAAACGCAACAATATTGAATAACACCAGTCCTAATCCAGCACAACTGATGACATCATTGGTACAAGCATCAACTTCATCACTTTAGCCACAATTCTTGGATATACTTGAACATTCCAGTAGATTAGAGAATGGATTAGATTCTTCTTTTAAATAATACGTCTCGATTTATACAAATCACAAGCTAATTGCAACAGAATACTCTTTAAAACTAGGCACATTTTTTAACTTCCAATTCTCCAGCACAGTAGCTGGTTTTAAAAGGAAGTTATATTAAATGATTATCAACATATTTGTTACAAGCAGTGGAATGGCGTAATGATTGCTACAGAAATGGGAAATTGATTGTTAAAATGGAAACATATCATGAACAAAAGAAAAGGGAAAACGATTTCTTAACTTCACCAGCCATAGAAGACAGTCCCTTTTACAGAGAAGGTTGGCACGTAACGTCTTCAGAAAAAAATGGGGTCAGTGAAAAAACACTTTTATGTTTAATCTATAGTTACTGCCAATCTAGAAAATAATCTCTTCAACTAAAAACTAGATTACCTAACTCCAAGCCTTGATACATGAATTCTCTTATACCAATGAGATGATGTGTTGTCTCCTTTACCTCCATTTTGTTTTTGCCACTGTCTACTTTATACATTCCTTCCTAATCAGACACTGGCAGACAGCTGCCGTTGGCTTCAAGGCAGGATGTCATTCAATGCTATCAGAAGTATTACTTTGAAGTAGAAGAATGAAGACGGAATTCATACCTGTTTGGTTGTAAATGCTTAGATAAAGGGGTTTGCCATAAATTGCTTCAGTAAAGCAAAAACTATATAAGCACAATTACAAAAAATACTAAAAAAATATGAAGTGTGTGATGTTCAAAAGTACTCAGCTGGCCTAATTCTGCTGTTGATAGTAGAATTCCCATTGACTTCAAGAGATGCAGAGTTAGGCCGGCACTGTGCACATCTGAAAAATCACTCCATACAGAATGAACTCTGGATCAATGAAGGTTTATTTTTTAATGACTTAACAGCTTGTGAAAGGAGCACATTGACAGCTCTCTGTTTCTATACACAGCACATCTCGTTATGAACCAGTGCAGCTCAAGCTTATTTATGAAATTAAGGTATCTCATACCTCTCCTTTAGAAGTGAGACTTTTCTCCATGTCTGTCCGACCAGATGAGAAAGCTACCAAAATTAATCTGAAAAATGGTGAGTTTTATGATGAACACCTTTCAAGCAGACTGATCGCGTAAGACATGGCATGGCCAGCTGACAGTCAAAGCTTTTAATCAGTACCGAGATGGAATAAAATGAAACTATATCACTAGTTTCTGGAAAAGCCTTTGCGTCCAGTGCCTAATTCTCAGAGTGAGATAGTTTCTTAAAAGCCTAGGGGGAAAAAACAAACCACAGTAAAAAAACCCACAGAGGCTTCTGATTATAGCATCTGTGATTTCTGTCATGCCTATGATGTTTCACTTACTGCAGTTTTAAGGGACTGATTTAGTCCTGGTAGGTGGAAAACAAAGAGGAGTGCCCCAAAACCAGCATTTATCACGCAACCTGATTCACGGAAGTCCCTTCGTGTTTTCAAATGAAGCTGTTAAACCATCCCAGAAAAAGTTACTGGGAAGTATCATTGTGGCAGAACATATGTGTGCAGTGTATGTGAGGCGTAGGTGGTGGATAGGGGAAATTGTTAGTTAAAAGGACCAAATGACTGAAAGAGGAAATTATGGTACAGCTAATAATATGCCTGTTATACAGTGAATGCTCTTGCATTTACTCTATTTGAAATCTGTTACATGTTATTGTCTATTTTGCTTTTTAATTTTCAGCATGGTCTCCTTCACTGGTATTCGTGTTGAACTCAGGAGTTCCTTGTTTCAAATTGTAGTGGAAACCTCATTTTGAACAATTTAGTCAGGCAATGAAGGAAAGCTGGAGGTAGTCAGGCAGCAGAAGTTTCTGCTATACCTTAGCATGCTGTCCTGATTATAGTGCTATTATAGGTTGCTGTTCATAGAAATCAAGGAATTTATGAATCATTAAAAGGTGCAGGTGATAGAGAAGTTATTATAATAGCATTCAGAAATATTACAGGAACTATCACAAAAGCTACAGTGTTAACACCATTGACTGAATATAAATGCCGTTGTGAAATTATGTGATAGCTGAGGATGTAGATATGCCAAATTTTCAACCAGCCTCAAACCAGTCACTAGTCATTTGCACATTTTTGATATATGGCTACTTTTGTACAAAACCATTTTGGGTGTATAGAAAATGTATCAACACTCATTAGAAGTACATTGTGATTGTGTAAAGACCCTGGGCTGGAGCTTGTGAAAACATGGGCTTGTGAATATTAACAGGTCTTATACTAAGTTACTCATTTTCTCTTTTGCTCAGAATCCTCCAATGTATTAGAAATACATTAGGTACCAAACCCACTAGCCCTTGATTATACGAGTGACCAGTTACTTACATGCACTGTTCATCGCTGAGAACAAGACTTCTTATTTTATTTTTCAGTCATTCAACAAGGCTTCTATAGAACAACAGCTGAAGCATTTCTCTTTGTGTGTGTAAACATCGAGTATTCAAAAGATAGGATATAAAAATTTGGGAAAATCATTATTTTGGTTATCTGAAGACCTGATTTCTAAAAGTCTGACTTTCTGAATTTCAAACACGTGTCCTGAACAACATGAACAGTTAACATGCACTGCTACCACCGCCAAAGGCATCTATTGTTTGTTATTGATATTATTTTAGGTGCGTAACCATAAAACTATCAAGACCAAAACCAGACCCATTTAAGCATTATGCTTTCAGAAAGTTATTCAGCTGCATTGAAAAAATACACATCCTTTGAAGAAAAGCAGTAGAAATTGAACAAGATTCAAGAGAAAGGATGACATTTATTACATGTAAATAGAATTTGTTGTATCCAAAAATTTGCTGACTTTTTTTTCCTGGTCTTTCTTACACATATCATTTTAATTGACTGTTTAAATTTCTGCAGGACTCAACAGGGCAGAACCACAGCTATTCTGCTCGGCTGCTATGGAAAGTTCTTAGCTACGGTCATTTTGCCTCATATGACATTCTTTCTGCTCCTCGTATTAGCCCTCACATTAGTCCTCTGCTTGATATTTTTCCAACATCCTTTAAAACAAAGAGTCAAGACTCCATGCAACAGAAAAACAGATGAACCCGTTAACTATAGCCCAATTCCCCTTTATACTCTTTGAACTAGAGAGGCCTGACAGTTCACTGAAGGGGTGCGGCAGGTCAGGTTTGAAGTCCATTAATACAGCTGTGAGGGCTCGCTTGCACAACACCTTTCCACACTGTCTCTCACTCTAGTTAGTGCTACAGTAAAACTTCCTTTGCTTTGATGAACACTGAAATTCATCAAATTCAGCTCTCAGAATACATTTAAGACAGAAGGAAAATAACCATCTTTACCAATCTGCACCAGTTTTTCTTGACTAATGCGTGGGACAAAACAGGGAAAATTCCTCTGTTCTATGCTAGCTGTATTACCTTCCTCCCAGGGGCGCACTGGGAAAGTCCTTTAGTTTCTCCGAGTTTATCCACCTATAATATAGGCCTTCCTGACCAACTGTGCTGCAGAATGCGACTCCCCCTTTCACAGGCCCAGCTATTTCAATATTATACTCACAGATTCTTAAATTTAACAAAGAGTATAAAGGACCGAGAAAAAAAGCATTTGGAGGACGGTCACTCCTTTCTTGTGGTGTTCCTCAGCTGTACTTGGCATCATCAAATGCAAAAACTGGCCTACATGGAAAAGATATACTGCTTGCATAAAGGTCTTACAGGACGGCAAGCAAACTATAGAAAAGATGCTATGGGGAAGGAGGTGTTCTCTATCTGTGAGGAGTCATTTAGTTGCTGAAAAATCCCTAGCAATAGTAAGCTGTAGTTTTACTCTTCATCCTAATAGCCGGGATAGAGGAATTCATACATATAAGTTTTCACAATGTTTTGTTCTAGAAATATTTATCATTATAAGAGGCAATAGATGACATTCCATAATGCTGCCTCTTACTGTAGTTAACACTGCAGGGAAGAAATCTGTCTCTGTCCTCAAGTTCCATTATAATAAAAAAAGCAATAAAAGAAAACTAACAAGTGCATATAAAGTAAATAACTATTTCTGACAAATATGTATTTGTCATCATAGCTGCCAAGTGATGTAATCACTTGCTCTCCTACCACAAATGAGGACCACCACAAACCAGTAATAGCAACAGTTTATTTTTATATAGCACAACACATTTTAAACTGAAAGCTCTCTGCAGAATGTGGGCAAAATGGTGAGGGACCACAGCCAAAACCTGTCCTACGTCTACAGCAACCTACAAAAGACAGTCAAGAACCCAGGGCAAAAAATTGCCAAGGTTTGAAATTTCAGTCTGGCTGGGTAACCTGTTCCAGCGTTTGACTAGCTCCCCTGTGACAAATTCTTCCTAATAACTAATCAGAATTTCCCCTGTCGCAGCTCGTGTTGGTTGCCTCTTTTCCTTTCACTGTTCACCTTTGAGAAAAGTCTGGCTCTGTCTTCTCAAAAAGACACATACTCTCCCGTTGCGTACATGAAGACAGCAATAAAGTCTCACTTTAGCCTCAAGTCCAATTGTTCAAGAACATTCCAAAATACCATGTGAGACAAATTACTTCGTACTAAATTTATGTGTCTCTGAAGGAGAAGTGCTGTGTCAATCCAACTGGGATTTTAACTTTTCCTAGAAACACTTCTGATAGAATTACTCATTGATAATTGATGAATTTAAATTACTTCTGACAATTAACAAAATTACAAGTGCAAAGTACTGCTTATTGGCAAATACAATGTGCTGGAATCTGCCTGCCTTCTTCATGTAATATTCCCTGTGCTGGCTCCCCAGTGGGATTTTTCACAATAAAATAAGCTGGTTTGTGCCCAAAAAGCATACTATAATAAAGTCTTCCCTTTACGTAGCTTATATTGTGCAACACATCTTGTTTATTTGTGTAACTTTATATTGTGCACTTCTGGATGTATTCAACCTCAGGTCAGAATTATTAGAGAACTGCCATAGTTACATGAACACAAAATCTTTATTTAGCAATAATATGTAACAGAACTTCTGGCAGATAACATGCCTGCCTGGCAAGGATGGATGCCATACAAATAAAAAAGGGTGGGAGAAGTGAACACTCTCAACATTCACCTGGTGAAAAGCTGAAGATCCGCAAAACCTTCAAAGAATCTGAGTAACTCGCAGGATTAGGATGCACATGTAAAAGATGACAACTCCTGTACGTTAATTCAAGTGTAAAGCCTGGAACTGTTACAAAACCAGCAAATGTTTATATTTTCTAATGGAAAACAGAGTAGAAAAATGACATGGAATCTGACCTTGACAGTTTCACGGGGATAGCACTTATGTGAAGAGGATCAGTTATTCTCATTGTACTGAGTGCCACAGGGCTGCCCAACAGGAGAGAGATGTCTTCTATTTTTCACTTCTCAAATGCAAGGATTTGTTGTGGAGAATGCAAAAATGAAGATGCTTTTAAATTTAAACCATTTAAATATGGTTCCTACATAACCTGAAGTTATTGCTCTCACATTTGATTCTCTAATCCCTCACATCCCTTGTTTTCATTTGCTGGTTTCAAAGACTAACCAATCAGGTAATGCTGTTTATCTATTTTACACAGGTAAAAAGCACCATACAAGAGGTAAGAACTAGGCTCCTGCTATTTAATCATTTCTTCTACCAGCTTTGTGCTTTTAACAAAGGACTGCTATTGACTTTCCCTTTGGCCTTTGAAGCTCCAGGTCACTTAACCAAATATCCAAATGTGTGCACTGGTGTCAGTAACAATATCTGGGAAGATCCACGGCAAAAAATAGCAGAAATGTATCTTTTTGAGGCTTTTCTTTCCCTGTGCAAGCCAATTCTTGCATATTTCACTTGCTAAAACATCTTCTTTATTTCTGAATAGATACTTCTTTACCAAATTTGATGCTATACTGTTCATTCCCAAGGAAAGACGAAACCTTCAGCCCTTTACCTGATACTTGCCGTCAAAATATGTGACCAGCCTATATAGTGCAGCTGAACACCTCGACCTCAAACCAGTGGTAAAACATACTTGCATATTTCATTACATTTAAGGCGTGTCTATAAATGGGACTCCCAACAGTTCAAATTCTCTCAACTCAAATGTTTTAATGAAACTAACAGTGAGGATCAAAGGTTTCTCTCATACTCTGTTTCGTTACTAAATGCATAAGGTCTGGCTGAGCTAAATGTCAGATTCTGACTTGCTTGATTTAGCCTTGCTATTTAGTAGTAATTATGGACAGAAGTCTCATTTAGGTGTATTGATCCGGTCTTTAACATGAGGAATAAATTCAGCAGCTGAGGTATGGAAAACACTGGATGAATTCTCAATTCACAAATCTCTACAAAGAACAAAGAAGCAGCAATGCATTTGCCGTAGCACTGATTCTTAGACACGTACGTCTGTAGTTAAACATGCTAAAAACGCTTTTCCTCAGGGAGAAGCCACATCACGAACAACAAAAAACCTGTGGCCCACCAATAAGCCATGTATGTGGAAGGTTCCAATTCTGCCTTCATGGAAGACAGCATCCCAGGTCGGGAAAGCATTTAATCATATGTTTCGGTCCATCAGAATTCATGAGAGTCCTTAAGTATGTGCTTATTTTTAAAAGATGCTTAAGTGCCATTGATTTCAAGTACATGTTTAAGTGCTGTCCTCAATATAAATGATTTCTGAAACCAGGCTTGATGGGACTTTTATCACTGATTTTAACAAGAGCAGAACAGGAACTAAAGAATTTTAAGAATCCCAAATGCTTACCCAAATTGAATGGCTACATGACAATAAGGAAAGTAAAATCACATAATGCTGCATATTTATATTTCAGCTACCTAAATAAAGAAATTCTGCAATTAATGAAAAATCCTAAGCGCCTCATGCTAACAAAAGACATTTATCACTGAAGGGATAAGAACATCTCTATCTCTGTATCACCCTAAATTTTTACCTTTACGCATATTTTCTTATCTTAGAGGTCTGCGGGGGTTTTTTTAAGACTAACAATACAATTTTCTGGTTAAATATATTTATTTTTTTAAGTTATAAAAAAATCCATAATATAATTCTATGAGAGTTACCATAATAGACTGTAACAGCTGCTATGGTCTATTGTGTAAATAAGTAATTACAGAATTTACAGACTATCATGTAAATATGTAATTATGGACTTTTTAAAATGTGCATTATTTCCTTGATAGTCTATCGTTTAAATATGTAATTATGGACTTTAAAACATGTATTATTTACTCAGACTGCAACAGCTCCTTGGGACAGAGCTGTTCTGGCCTATTGAGTAAACATGTAATTACGGAAATTTTAAAAATATGTATTATTTATTTGCTAGTGCTGCTGTCAATACATCATGACAGCCATTTTTAAATGGATACCATATATTCAATATTCTGTCAAGTTCTCCTAGGTCACTTAAAGTACCTCTCTGCATGGTTGCGGTGCCACAGAATGAAGCCTTTGCCTTGCTAGGTATCTTACCACAGGGTCATCAAATGAAAATCAAGCAGAGGACTCCACAAATCGTTCCATTAATTGGCCTTTTCCACAAAGATTCATAAATGCAGTCAAAAGCAAACCCTTCTGTAATTTCTTTCACAGTTTTAATAGAGTAGAGTATATTTCACTGTGGTTAGGGGTTGGTATCTGATAGAATATTCCTTGGAGATTTTCCAGTAAAGCAGTGAAGTTAGTGTCATGCAGTCAGTAGGGGGGTTATTTCCTAATGGCCTCTCAGCTCTGAAACCGAGGATCATGTCTACATCAGCAGATAAGGCAGGGATGATCTGTACAGGAAAACACGCTAAGGACCCAATGTCCATATACATACTTCTCAGACAGTTTATTACAGGCTAGTTCTGGTCTGGTCCATGGAAGGAACACTTCCAAGCAGCTGGAGCACACCACGTGTGCTCCTAGACAATACTTTCTGGTGCAGTTTAATCCAAGAGGAATACAGGTTTAGTTCTGGGAAACCACTCCATACTGAGAATCAAAGTGCTGGAAGTGGGCCCGATCCCTTCCAAACATCATTCTTGATCAGAATTAAATCACTAAGGTAGAAACATCCACAGAATACACTCAGGCATGCCACGTGCATTCTGATTTCTATACATCTTAAGCAGGAGGCAGGTTGGAGCAGTTTGGACAGTTCTGTAATTCATGAAGTGTGGCATTTTTGCAATGTACAAAACTATGAATTCCAGAAATGCTTCTGATGACAAGAGAATATTCTTCAAAGTGGTGGAAAAAAATTATTAAGGGGGTTTCACTCATTCAAGATGGAACTTCAAAGATGTTATTATTCTGAAAAAAGGGTAATTACCATTACCGTTAAATATTTATGTTTTTAAACTACCCATAGGCCCCAATCAGAGATGAATGCTAGGTGCTCTGCAAACATTTACGAATATCCCAACCTCAAAGACTTCACAATTTAAGAACTATTATCAAATATATTATACTTTATAGAATGCTTTTTAGAAGCAAAATGAATGTGTTCTTAGGCCAAAATATGTGCACTGAGCCTATGATCTGCTGTGTCTGCATCTATATATATCAATAATTCTAACATTTAGGCGTCATTTTCCTAATAGACCATAGCAAAAAGCAGAACCAGAATAACTTATTCTTGTAAATATAGAGGACAGTTAGACAGTGTGGGACTGTGCTACACTTCAAACAATCCTATCCTTACTTTGGAAATAGGAGTGGTATTGTCATTTACCTAAAATTATCTCCTCAACTAGAAAAGGAGAGACAAGAAAGATAAAATTCATGAAAGAAAAAATATTTTACAGATAAAGTATCTTGCCATATTAAGATATAAATATATTCTTCATTTTTACTAATGCTACTTTCTCCATACTCTACAAGCCTCATGTAATAATAAAGCCCTATGAACTGAACCTGAATAGAAAACACTACATTGGGATGTTTAAACAAGCGTACTGACAAAACCAAACTGATTTCCACCCTAATGAGAGACGGTAGGGCACCGGCTGGAGTGAGACTGAGCCCAGCTGTCAGCTCAACCCTTTGGGATGGGTCTGGACTAACTGGAGGGAGTCTGGAACTCGACCTCTGAGGAACAGAGAAAGAATCTGGGATTGCTTAGTCCCCAGAGGAGATGACTGGCAGAGACACAGTAATGTTCTTCAGATACATGAAAAGACAGAGAAGAGTGAATAGACTCCTCTTTATGTCCAATTTAGATGGGACAAGTGGTAATGGAATTCAATATGTCAAGGGAGATTTAGGTCAAAGGGTTGCCCAGGCAGACTGCAAAAACTTTGTTGCAGAAGGTTTTTAAGAATAGAGTGAACAAACTTTCACCAATAATGGCACAGCTATCCTGCCTTTGAGAAAGGAAGATGGCCTCTTGAGATCCTTTCCCGTCTTGTTTCTACAGGGCTTTATGCTCCAGAACTAACCACAAGCCCACAACTGTAGACTCAGTTTTATGCCTAAAAAGCTGATGAAATTCACTGAAGTTTTAAACAACAAAGAACTCACAAGTATGCTGAAGAATATGCATCTTTGATACAGTCTAAATAAGGATAACATGCGTATTTCAAGATCACATTTCATTTTAGTTCCCCTAAACAAGAATGTACAATAATACTATCTGTACAAAGATAACCTTAAAGAAAACTTCACACTGATGAGTCATTAGCTGGCATAAATAGTGCTTTTATTATAAGCAACATTAGTATGGCCAATTATTTGTCAGGGCTCTGACTGCACCAACAGGCTCTGCAACCTCTTCTGCCCCCTACCCAGGGGTCTGGCTGCCCATACTCCAGGCCAGCTCTGACCAGGGGCCAGATTGCACCAGATTGTTCTAAACTGTGAGAAAGAGAGGTGTGAGAAGACACTTTCTTACCTCCCTATATGTATCAGTAACATATATGTTATTTTCAACTTTAAAAAGGTCACACTGGTTATTTTTGAAAGGCAGAAAAACCTGTTTCATCCAAACCTATGGTTCATTTAGCAAGAGAAAAAAGCTGACAAGAAAATGTATAGGAGACAGGAACTACAGCCTAAACAAGGGACAAATGTAGGCCCTGTTAAAACGAGAAACAACACTCCACAGCTGGAACCCAGGAGCTTTGAAATCTCTAGACACAAAGAGGATTTTCAGCTCTCTGTGATGAGTTCCACTAATGATTATGGATTTTCTGTAATAATAACCCTGCCTTTCTAAAAGTACTTGGAAATTTTTGTTCTCTGGGCCATGGTACTTCACCACCTGTGTAAAGCAGGTAAGTTTTAGGCATTTGTACGAAGAGCTGTATGCTACTCGCTGCAGGCTTGGAACCGAACGATGGGATTTCCTTCCAGAACCCGAGAATCTGCTATACTCCTTGCTCTTTTGAGCTGTTTATTCTGGAGCTCAGCCTGCATTTGCAAGGTCATGCCGGATACTACTCGTCACACTATGTTGCTTATGCGTGAAATCCTCATTTTGTGCAAAGCCCACAAATATATATTCATGTCATAGTATCTTAATGTCCAGGGATAGTTTGAGCATGCCAAAGTGAGGGTGGCTGCCACGCACGCTCTGCATTATTGTGGCAAAACAAGGCAAAGCGGAAAGTTGTCAGTTTGAGACTGGAAATCTTACGGGAAGGTTAACATAGCTGCACTTCTGGAACTGGGTGGCTGGTAAAATAAGATCTTGCCTTCTGTGTCTGCAATTAGTTACGTGTGAAGTAGACATGCCAAAATTGGAAGCAGTGTCCATTTTGTAACAGTAATTATTATTGTGAAGCCATTTTCAAGGTGGGATTATGGGTACTAAACCGCTGGGACTGACTGTGCTGCCCATGCGTTAAATCCTCATTTTGTGCAGACTTAATGAAAAAGATAGTTTCTTGTAATATCTTCTGTTTTGTCAGTTGCTCCTACACAGCAGTATAGGGATGCTTTCTTTGTGCTTAATACACGCAGTGATAGTTTTTCCACATGCTCTTTCTGTAAATGTTCCACCACAAAACATTCTGTTAAACTGGAATTAAGGTTGTAAATACGCATTAATAAGTTAGAGTAAATTCTGTACTAATTGACTGCCCATGCAACCTCACTGACATCGATGGAGAAAAAGCTACTGAAGAATATTACGAGCTGGATTCTTATCCCAGAAATGTGACTCTATCTCCACATACAGGGGTATGACAGAAAATCAAATCCTGTGCTGAAGTTTAGAAGAAACACATGCTGGAGTATCAGGAATGCAAGATTCAACTCACACTTTACAAACATAAAGGACAGGATTGCTAAAGCACTCATCAGTGGCCTAAATCTGCTCTCGTTGGAGTAAATGACATTTTTACCACTGACATTAATGACAGTAGAACTAAGCCAGTAATCAGCACTTTTGGAAATCCTATCCTTTGCGATTCGAATTAAATAAAATAATTTAGGTTTCTTTTGTTCTCTCAGCTAGCCTCTTCGTAAAATCTTATCAGCCTTTCACCTACAGTTACATCACAGGATGCACTACACATCCCAAATTTACGTTATGTTCCAGCCACATGAAACACATCCTACTGGCAAAATCTCTGCTAATTCCTTGAGGAATCAAAGTCAGTATTATTTTTCCTCTTAGCCTTGACAGATCTGTCCATTCTTATGGCTGACATTAAAATATTTCTTTTCTTTCAGTTTCATAAGATCATATTTTGTTGTTAACATATTAGGAGAGACAACAGTATCAGAGAGCAAACAAATCAGACAATAATTAACAGAAAATTAAATAACAGTAATTACTAAAGATACCTTCCAAGTAGTCTCTGAATGATAATGCAAAAATTCACAATGGTGTTCTGAAGCTTGGTTTACTCCTACCTGTAATTTACTTTGAGGTCTTAGCATAAAAGGTGCTTAGAATTGAAAAATATCATTATTAGCATAAAAATGAGGTGTGTTCTACGCATTTTGTGTATTAATTTAGCAGAATATATTATTACACAACTTTATACTGTAAGCACAAGGTCACACAGGATATGACTTGTCACACTGCGTTGCCTATGCATGAAATCCTCATTTTGTGCAGAGCTCCAAAATATATATTCATGTCAGAATATCTTACTGTCCAGCGACAGCCTGAGAGTTTCATTCTATCACATACTGGGGAAACAGATTCAGCATCATTTGAGAGGTCTCTTCTTCTCTCAATGCCCAAATGAACTCTCATTAATCAAAAAACTACAAACACTCACCAAAAGGGAACCGGCCCCATTAATGCTCTCTTCAGTCTGAGACAAAATTATATCCATTCTAACAGCATTTCTTTATCATTTCTGTGTGACTGTCCCAGTCAAACAGCCAAAATATGGCATCGATTTCACAAAGTCAGTTACCAGAAAACAGAACCTGACAATACTAAATACAGTAAATGAAAGAAATGGTTTCTATGGATGGAATTTCACTGGCACTGGCAGCATTGCATTAACTGCACAGATCTCAAGACAACCCTGGAGATAACATGACCTTCTCCAAACTTCCAGTCAGCCTGGTAAGCATACATTAAAAGTTCGAGCTTTGCGTACATTGAACATACCAATGTCTGTAGTTTGATAAGCACCAGTTCCTACCTAACTCTGTTAACTTCCTAGCCATCAACTCCTCATTGTTTTGTTCAGCTTTAAATGTTTTTCTCCTCTAAGCACATTCATACTGAAGAACAGGAATCAACAAAATTCTTTGAATATTAAGTCTCAGGGAAGCCTTTTTTTACCAGACATAAAATTGAGATTATTGTATAAGCAGTTTCAAGTGGGACAGCTTGCTCAACAAAATCCTTAAATCTAAGGAAATGTCAGTTTGCATTAAGAAAAGAAATATTACCTTGGTCTTCAATAAAACAGCAGAAAGCAGTAGCAGTTTAGAGATCAGAGCAGATAACCAGTGTAGCCTCCAGACCAGAACAGCAGGTTTGACATGATATTCAGGTAAATAGCCAGAACAGAACAGCAATTAACAGTTAACAGGCCACTTAAATTAAGAGCTTTCCTTGAGAAAACGGCCTCAGACCTTCAGAGACTCTAGGAACTGACAGTTCAAGCAAGAAGTAAAGTGGCAAAAAATCGAAGTGTATGGGGAATTTCCTTAACAGGCCTTTTATCCACAGAAAGTACAAACCCAGAAATGCCTGGCCTAAATGTAGATGTAGGGGAATGTAGCTGCAGAGAGGAGGGAATAAAGAGAGGAAAGGAAACAAGATTTTGAGCAATGACCTTCTGAGAAATGAAGACGTAATTTTGGTCACTGATGTCTTCAGAGCCAAAATTTTGCATGGGTTAACACTTAGCGCTAACCTGTGCTTTGTAACTGGGTCATGCAACTTGCTGCCACACCACCTGGTAATGCAGGAGAGCCGCCGAGGGTTTGCAGACGGACAGGGATCTTGTGGAACAGCTACCGCTTGCAGGCCACTCTGACCCTCCCTTAGCGCGCTCTCTGCTCCCACAGACCCAGCAAAGAGACAATCACACGGGAGAATCGAGCCCGCGGTCCTTGTACAAGCACACCCAGCAGTGGCACCGATGCGCATCTCCACGTTTCTGTTTTCCTCATTGCCCGAATGCACCACCACCACATTGATATGACCACGGGCCTCTCAACATCACAACAGCAAGCAACTGGAAAACCCGCTGCCTTGGGAAGGGGCATGGACGAGCACGAAAAGTAGATGCCTCAAACTCCCAGAGTCCTAGCACCCATTTTGTTTACAGTGCCTCATGACACTACAATATCAAGCATTTTTCTTTCATTCATGAATTTGACCTCCACAAACTTTTAAAGTCAAGCAGTTCAAAGAGAAATAAAGATGTGTCTGTTCTACCTCTCTCAATCTCACATAGCTCAATGCACTCCAAATTTTGGACGTGCAGAAGCACAGCCCCAAAAACACACGTAGTTTCAGCACTGTGTCAGAAAAAGCCTGGAACCGCCAAGTGTCTTCCCCAGCCCCTATGTCCAACTACCACAGCAGTCATTTTGCTGGTCCTTCTGCTCCCAGCCTCTACCCTCACAAAATAGCCTGCAAAACCCCTCCCCAACCCTCCGATAAGAGGATGAGTGCAGTGCAGCAGGACACAAAGCCCATGTGTGTGTACCACAAAACCAGGGGGATGCCACTGCCTGTTAGCCAGATCCAGGAGGGCAGAGGTGCCAAATTAGTTTTACAGCTTTCTAGCACTGAGATGTGTCTGGGGCCAGGGGACTTTTTGATGGACGCATGGGAGCAACACTTGCAGTCTGCTTGAAAGGGTCATTTCCACATTTCACAGCAGTGGCCAATGGGGGGCCCAGTGTCAGATCAGCAGTCTGGGGGCTGCTTGTTGGTGGAGGGCGAGGGGACGACCCAGGCCCCTTTCTGGCTGTTTCATAGGGCCCACGGGGGGGGGGGGGGGGGGGCAGTTCTGAGAAACACCAAGAGCAGCTAAACCCCTTACTTGGTTGAGGGAGGTTGGGGGCAAGAGGGTTTGGGGGGGAAAGAGGTTAGGAGTGAGGGTGTTGTGGTGCAAGGAAGATTGGGGGTGATGCTGTTTGTGGGTGAAGCTGTTTGTAAGCAAGGGCATTTGGGAATGAGGGAGACTGGAACAAAAGCATTGGGGGCAAGGATGTTTGGGAGCAAGGCTTTTGGAGGCAAGGACCCTTGAAGGTGAGGGTGTTTGAGGCTGAGGGCAAAAGCATTTAGGGGTAAGAGCATCTGCAGGGCAAAATCATTTGGGGGAGAGCGCATCTGGGGACAAGGGCATCTGGCGGCTGAACGTTTGGGTGCGAGGGTGTTTCGGGGAGAGGGTCTCAGTGCTGTTGCTAGCTCCCGACCGCCTCCTCTGGTCCCCACGCTCGCTCTGCGCTGCGGCTCTCGGACACGGGGAGCAGGAGCCGCATCCAGCCCCCCTCCCACCTTCCCCCCCGACGCCCATTTCGGGGCCTCCCGCTCCCCAGAAGCCGCGCCTCGCGAACGGGCAGGGGCAGCGGCAGAGCCCCCCCACCGTCGCCGGGCCGGGCAGCTGCCTGCGCCCGGCGGGGCACGGCGGCAGCGGGCGGGCGGGGGGCGCGGCGGGGCCGGCCGCGGGGGCGGAGCCGCCAGTCAGCGCCGGGCGCCGTGACCCCGGGGCGGGGAGGCGGCACCGCGGCCGCAGGGACGGGGACAGGGACAGGGACAGGCTGCCCCTGCCCGGCGCAGCCAGCGGGGCGCGGCGAGCCCGGGGGCAGCGCGGCGGCGGGCACACCCCGTGTCCCCCCCCGCGACACACACAGACACACACAGACACACACACACACACACAGACACACACACACGGCACGGCTCCGGGCGGGGGGAGCCGGCTCGGCCCCCGCCCCACCGCCCGCCCGGGGAGGGCTGGGGCGCCGGTCCGGCCGCCGCAAGCTCCGCACTTACCCGGGCCGCGGCGAGGTGTCGGCGGGCGGGCTCCGGCAAGCCGCTACTGCGGGGGGCCGGGGGGGCCGGTTGGGTTTGGGGGGGGTTCCGTAATCCAACAGTCTTTGGGCTGCCAAATGTAAACACTCCGCCATGATTTCTTTGTTTAGATAATTGAACCTGCCTCCCTCTCCCTCGCCGACTCTCGCTCGCTTTTATTTATTTATTTCCCCCCCTCCCGTCATCATCATCATCATCATTATGGCTTGTGTGTGTGTGTTTTTTTTTTTTTTAAAGGGTTGTTATTTAGTAGCTGCATTCAACAACTGCTGGTTTTACAAATATTTGTGTATCTATATTTATGTATAAATATATACATGGGGGGGGCGATGGGAGGCATTAAGGGGAGGAAGTTGTTCCCGCTGCTCTGGGGGTTGAGTCTTTTCCTCCTCGCTGCCGCCGCGGCTCCCGCTGGCGGGGGCCGGCGTGCGGCGGGGCGGGGGCGGCGGGGGGCAGCGGGGGGCCGCGGCGGCGGGGCAGCTCGCCCGGCGCTCCCCTGGAAAAGGCAGGTTTTTCCAAACCGCATCACCCGCTCCGCCGGGAAGGCAGCGGCGTGTTGTGGGGGAGACAGATGGAAACTCCCAGATGTAAGTTTCTTCACTGCGTTTCCTGAAAATTCAAGCTCGACCTGAGAGCCAGCTTGTTATTATTATCTATTATTATAATTATGCGGGAATTCCCCGTCAGGAAATACAGTTACAGTTTGGTTATAGGAAATTCACAGGAAGTGTTAGCATGACTAAAACATGTTTCACTTGCATTCCTACGTTGGCAGCAAGTTTCTCCATTTGGAAATACCAGGGTATTTCCTATGTCAGCACTACCTGAAAAAGACTTCCGTGCACTCCATCCGTGTCCGGAAATCCCTTTTCATAGGCCTGATCCCATCCGCTCACAGCTTCCCGGGACTCTCCTGGAAATGCCCTGGGAGGATGCAGCAGGCTGAGCCGTGGTGCCACCCGCGAGGGCCCTGGTGCCCCACATCTTCCACAGGGCATTCGAGGAGTTTTAGGCACCACGTCACTCGGGAATTGTGTCGAAGACTCTAGAAATTCTCCCTGGCTTGTATTTTGTTGCTTTTTGTATTAAGGAAGAGCACTGCCTCCTTCTCTCTCCTGACTACTTACTTAACCATCATTCATTTCAGGAGGTCTTCAAATGCTATGAAATGTACAGCATTTCAAGCGTTATCTTTGCTGCTGGTGTGTAGAAAGCAATACCACAAAGACAATTTAAAAAATCATTATATAGAAAAATAAGGTGATTTACTTACACTGTTATACAGTGACGATAAAATGCTTAGTGACAGCATGCCAATCATCAAACAAGTTCCCAATACATTTTCCCCTGAGACCGTTAGTACGATAATGATCGCCGTTCCTATAGCCAACTGCCTCTGCTTTGAAAATAAAGCCACGACTTGTGCATTATTGTACCTTAGCTATTGTGTCTGCTTTTGGCAGAGGTCCTCATTCTGCAAAGGGATCACCAGCCTGGACCCCCAAACCCCACTAAGTCCCACTAATCCCTTGTAAAGCCATTGTTAGTTCTTGGGATAAGGATCTCTCTTTATGCACAGTGACCACAGAGAAAAATAACAGAAAAGGAGGATGCATATATATTACACTGGCACGGACCCGTTCAGTCAATAAGAACACGGGGTTGCGTCACAAGTCACCGTTTCAGAACTGCACAGTTATTTGTAAACTGTTTTACACTAAAATACTGGGAAGTTGATTGGGTGATGGCCATTAGTCAATCGGAGCAGAGGGATTGCCGCGCAGGCCTTGGAGTTGCTCTGAACAGCTTGGCAACTCTCAGGCCGCCCCTTGCGGTCTGACATCACTCCCGTATTTCAGACAGCAAACCAAACACCATCACTTAGTTTTTCACAGTGACCCCAGCCCTGCCATCCTACTTTTTTCTTGTTCTTTTAAACAGAAGTTTGAGAATATTTCCTAGTTTCTGCTTTCTCTTCTTCCCTCTTAAAGGTTATGCTATTTGCTTATGATTCTATTTTTATTTCTCTGCCAGGATTTCATGGCAATCTCCCCTTTGTGGAATTTATACTTGTGGCCATTTAAATTCATTTCAGGCTAGAACTTGGCATAAAGGTTCGCAGCTTCTCAGCCAGATTTGAATTACTATATTTAATCTATACTCAGCTCTTAGGCTCTTTTTTTTTTAAATGAGAGTGAAGATAGAAATAATTTTGTTGTGGTTCCAAATGGTGGCATCATGCTGTACTGATTTCAGATCCTGTCTTCATTCCACTAGCTTTTCAAAGGGACATGCCAGAGCATTTGAGACATGACTTTAGAAAGTTGCTGCTTTACAGTCCTTTAAAAATGAATTATTTCAGCATAAAACTTTGTGAAAATTAGGCATTGTGGATGCACAAGGGTATTTTTATTGCATTCTTAGATATGGCTCACTGAACAGTGAAACCAGTTTTCATGTGATCTTAAAGACAGCAAAAGTCTTTGTTATGCTTTGAAAAATAAGTTTTGCACTTATTTGTTTATTTTGTGTTATTAATTTTTGTGAATATTCAGGCAGTGCTGTGTTGGCCTCCACAGCTACAAAGAAGAGAGAATGACAAGCAGATTTTTATTAAACTAGATTATATTGGATGTCTTAAATTTCCTTTTTCTATTCATCAATTTAAAAAACCAACGCAGTGCTTCATCTAACATGAATTCCATTGTGTAAGTCCAGCTGAGTAATTGCTCGAGAAATGTTTCTACCAAGTCAAACTTTTGTTTGCTTCAGGATTGTTATTATTCAACGTTGTTACTACAGTGCCCAGCACAGTAGAACATGGCAAAGCCACTGGTAATATTAAATAAATGTAACTAAGATAATATTTTTTATCGCAGTGTATGAGAGCTATGTGATAAAAGGGGATCCTATGATAGATCCTATAGTCTTTCAATAACTGCTGGTTAGAGACAGTGTGTCACCAGTCAGATTGGCCCTCATTTTCCAGCCTCTTGCTTCTCACACAGTAATTCACAGCCGTGGAAAGTTATGGAAAATCATACCAAACCAGCATGATAGTATTTCCTCTCACTTTACAGAGGTGTTAATGATTTATTTTTTAATTAGCTATTGTATCACGCTACCATGGAATGAGCACAAGCGTAGAGACCCTGTAGTACTGCTGAAAAATGGAATCAATGGCAGGCCCTGTCTCGAGAGCATGGAGTCCAAAATGCAGCAGATTCGTGACCGAGTAAATACCGAGTGCACCTCTTTTAGCTGTGTGGTCAGCACTACGCTTACTGCGGGCTTTAGAAGAGGTTGGTAGATCTTACGGAGAGGGCTACTACTGGCCTGAATGGGGATGTAAGTAGAGGGATGGGTTGTGACATAGGACTCATAGGAGAAAGCGTGCGAAGACCTGTAATAATAAGATCATACTTGAGTGTCTTTATGATCTAGGGTATGTAGTATCTCATTCTGGAAATGGGCACTTCAAAAGGCTATTTTGCAGACAAAGCTTGAAAGAATGTTGCAGGTTTTTAAAACTACAGAAAGAAGCTCAAATAAAGGGAATATGTACATTTTCCTCCATTCTTCTCATCTGAGGGTTAAGTATGTATGCTACAGTAACTAGTTCCTTTGCAAAGCTGTTTTCTATATTAGTTTACCTTCTCTGAGATTGCATTTGAAATGTGCGTGTAGAAAAGCACAGTGATGTGTAGACTGGGAGTATTTTAATCAATGCAATATGACAATGTATCCCCTAGTCATAAAATGGTTGCAATGTGAGAGCTATGTAATAAGCTGCACTGTTGTACAAGGGAGTAGAAAAAAAGATCTTAAAAAACAGCAGTAAAAATCTGTTGCCTAAAAAGGTAACATCCAGATCCTAAAATAAGGTTGAGGTTAAATCTGTCCGTCTAAGAGCATGCATCTACTAGACCAAAAAGAAAAGACCCAGGTGCTGAGTTTCTTTTTCACGAGCAGATCTTTCCACTGTAAATGTGGGTAAAAGCAATTACGGAAGAAAATATGAAAAATAAAGTTTTCTTTGAGTGCTTTGCACTGAGTTAACAAATTGCTGTAGCACAATAGTAACACTGCATTAATTATGTCACTATTTTTCCTTCGTGATAGATTATTGTTAGTAATTCATCACTGTAACATATTAATAGTGGTATTAGTTTTTAAACAGAACAATCATATTAGTAGCATACTTGTCATATTAGTGAAAATTAACAAAACGATGAAAAATTGCTACCAAGGCTTTGGGGCCCTAACACTGCAAGGAAATCACTTTTTCCCAATCCAGCAGTTTTTCAATGAGCATATATTTTCTTGTAAAGATAAAGAGACTGTTTTACAGTGTTCTCTGTCCAAAAGCCAGGAGCCATTTGGAAATATTTATGCCATCCTTTTAATGCCAAATGTGTGTATTCTTTTATGATTCTGATACTGTATGTTCTGCCTTTTAAAAGCCCGAGGGCTGTCATTCACAACCCCTGGCATGAGGCCGTTTGAGGCCATTAACTCCCTTTTTGTTGGGGATTGTGAGCCTGTACTGTCCAGCATACTTCTAGAGTACAATACAACTGCCCTTCTACAGGATTAAGCTACATCTCCTACAGAGGCACTCATCTGTGAACTTGTCTTACATGCCTCCAACCAGTCACCTGCATGATGATTTTGTTTGGGGTTTTGTTTGTTTGGAAAGCAGATAGCTTCTGGCCTCTGTGAGCATGCTCCTCGCCACTGCTTCATCCTGTCCTTTTATATTTGCAGCATCTTTTTCTCTGGCGTGGTATCTCTCGCTAATAAAGAAAGATGATGTATGGATTTCCCTAAGATCTCTAACAGTAACAACCTGAATTAGGTAACAGGGTTATAGAGTGGGATTTCCCGCTCCCTCCCTCATGAACATCTGGTACCAAGAAAAGATAAAACATTGCCCAAACCCTGAGAGTCCTGTTTGGAACTGGAGTCACTGGTTTTGCCTGCTGCTTTGTGAAACCAGGAGGCAAATCTCCAACCTTTCATCTGTTTAAAAGCTAGTGAAACACAACATTTTCCCCATTTATGCAGCTACTTTGGGCTGGCTGTTTTACAAAGCAGTTTCTTTGGCTTAGATCAGCTAATTTAATGGAAGACATGAATAGCTTTCGTTTGATTAACAACAGAATGTCACACTGGAAAAATAAGTATCTATTGCCAAGCAATAGGCCACAACGAAATCAAAGGTCAAATTGGACATACCTTTTATTCGATAATCAGTTGAACCCAGTCAGTCAAATGCAAATGAGATGGTAAATTTATTGAGTTTTCAGAATGACCAAAAAGTAGCCTTTATATTCAAGGCTTGTCTCTGTGCCGGATTGCTTCCTTTGAACATGTGATTTACCAATGAAAGTATTTTGGGGGTTTAGAAGCATAATCAGAAGGAGAATTCCCAATATCTTTCTAACAATCGTCAGTCTGTTAGCGACTTTAGCTAAAACATCCCGAGACAAAACCACTGCTACCATAACCTGGAACCATCCTAGGGAGTCAGACAGCTGAACAAGGCTGCGCCAACCGCAAATGTGACCCACACAAACAATAGGGTTAATAACAATGACCTTATTGCAAAGATTAATTAATGCTTACAAAAAGCTTCTACTCTCTAAACTGCTATTGTATTAGCCAGGCCACGGCATCTCTGTGAGCAAAAGGATGTGCAACTGTGACACCTAGGCTGTGCTTTGCTGAGAAAAGTTCCTCAGGAAACACCTATACTGACGTTGGGACCAGCTTTATAATGACCCTGACGTCCATATCCACTGACCATCTGCCCTGAAAGCCTCTCCGCTTCTCCCTTGGCAACAAGTCTGTCTAGGATTGGAAGTGCTGCTTGAGCTCCTAGACCTCAGCTGGGGCTGGCCCCTCTCCCCACCTTTCCCATACAGGTGTGTAGAACTCACCTAGGCACGGCACAGCTCACCCGCGGGGCCACGGTGTCAGCCGGTGCCAGTCCCAGGACCCCCTGCTCTGGAGTTCCTTTCTTTGGGGCTCAGCTTCTTCTCTGTATTTTTCTTAACAGCAAACAAGCCATGGGGAGAAGCAAGTGGCCTAGATGACCTCCCCCTGGTATGTAAACAATGACAGAGAAGTAAAGTTGGTATTTTACTATCCCTTTTCTGAAATTTAATTTTTCAAATAATTCTAAGCTCTTAAGGTGTTGTGCAAAAGACGGCTGCAAGCAGCTGTAGCACTTCAAAATGAAAATCTCCCCAGCAATGTTTATAAAGTTGTGCATGTATTGTGGCACTGATTTTAATACAAAACATTAGATTGACATCCGATCTACACATAACATGCATTTGACTGACATGGGCATTTATTATACATTGATGTGACATATGCCAAGCATAACAACAGCTCTGACTGACAACACAGCGAAAAAGGACTTGTGTTATTCATGTTTGATTCAGAACATTTCCATTCTTCCTTCTTTAGCGGTAATAATTGTGCTACTCATATGAGAAGATATTTTTGGAGTAATACAGCACTGCAAATTGGCCCAAGTGGCACTTAAGTCCACAGCAGAAAGAGCAAGAGGTCTTTTTAGTCTCTAAGCATTTAGAAAAGATAACATAACTAGGGCTCCAGTGAATTGGAGTTGTCAAAATTCACACCTAAGAGAAAGGGGGTGTTGGGCCTGTTGCCAGGAAACAGCATCTGGTATCACATTTCTAAAAGGATGCATGCATATGAATGCAAGTGGGAGCTGCAGCATGATAAATCTATCACAGAAATTGCACCTCCTCATGTCTGCGTTGTGGCACCCGCCCATACGAACTTCCTTGCCCTGATTCCTTAACAATACTTTACTCAACAGCCAGAGACACGTAGGCAGTCATTTGCAGGACCAGTGACAGGTTTGTCTTCACAGTGTGGCCAGTGCTACAGACTATGCCCAGGGCCAGAAAGCAAGCTTGACTACTCTTCATAATATTGACTGCTTGCACAATATTTAACTTGCTCCCTGGCTCAGTTCTCAGGCCACACTTGGACGTGGTTTGAGGGAAGCACATGGAAGGAGCCGCTCCCACAAGGTTGTGTGGACTGGACTGCACTAAGCTTGCCTCCCACCATTCTTCACAGTCCTCCAGCACTGTCCCAGCACCCTTTTAACCTCTAATATTTTCTGTGCCCTAATGCCATACTCCATGGTATGGCAATAAATTCTGACAATGTTTCAGTTACTGTGAACAAAGGCACACGGACACACAAGAATAATTCTGTTGTATGGACATGGGGACATCACAGAGCTCAGAGGAGACCCAGGGTCAAGTGCTACGCGATGTCGTCATGGCCAGATAATCCGCCTTGCCCGTAGGGGCAGAAGACCCATCTGTCCCTGCTTTATTCAGGGGGGGGTTGATACAGACCTAGAAGATGGAAGAGAACAGAAGGGAGTAATACTGGAAGTATTACCCATGACCCAGGGCATTGAAATAGGTTGGTAGTAGAGATTAGAAATATTCACTCTATCTTTTCCAAGACTGCTGAGTTTCTTTGTAGGACAGAAATCTCCAGAACATATTCTGGTAGAGCGAGGCAAAATCTTTACTGGAAATTCCAGTCTCTGGGCAGGCTTTCCGCTCCTAGTGATGGTGTGAGCAGACGACCAAGGACTGTGAGAACACCTGGTGTCCTGACAAGGTTCCCAGGACTGTTTTATGATGTGATGCTGCAATTGTAATAATTAATATTGAATGGACAGTATATTACTGAGTTTTCATAAGTATACAGACACACAAATAACTTGCTAGTTCACCAAATTATGAAACACACTTATTCAAGGAGTAAAAACTAAATGAATAACAAGATATTATTCTGGGCACCCATTCCACCAATGACATCAGCACAGCTTTCACAGACTCTATGTACAGCCAGTGCAGGCGCAACTTAAAAGTGCTTTTTTAGACAGAATTTCTGTTCACTCTCAGTATGGTCTGTAGTGCAGAAAATGAAGATATTTTCTTTTTTTTTTTTCATTAATTCACAGCAATATCTTTCTTTGTTCTAAAGTTTAAGTGATTTTCCCAACCAGATTATACTTCTTAGGTATGTAAATTTGTAAAAACTTAAACTACCTGACATCATTTAAATTGAGGTGGAAAAGGAGATTTAGGAACTGACAAAGCAAAGGCCCTTTCCTGAAGAAAGAAAGAATGTCTTTATTTAAACACAGTGCCTCCCCCACTTCCCCACTTAAAGGAATAGCTGTTGTATGGTAAAAGCAGGTCATGAAAAGTTTTAATTGCCCAGGTAGGTGTTAGTCCAGGGTAAAAGAGAAGAAAAGCTGGTTGAGGGAGATATACAATAAGTTAATGTTTCCCACAAATTATTTCTTGCCTGTTATTTAAAAGGCCTTTTATTTCAGACAGCCTTTGGCACTGTAACCATTCTGTGGATGTGGTGGGTTGACCCTGGCTGGACGCCAGGTGCCCACAAGAGCTGTTCTGTCACTCCCCTCCTCAGCTGGACAGGGGAGAGAAAATATAATGAAAGGCTCGTGGGTCGAGGTAAGTCACAGCCTCCTTCGGGCATCCCCCTGCTCTGGCGTGGGGTCCTCCACGGGCTGCAGGTGGATCTCTGCTCCCCCGTTAACCTCCATGGGCTGCAGGGGGACAGCCTGCCTCACCATGGGCTTCCCCAGGGGCTACAGGGGAATCTCTGCTCTGGCGCCTGGAGCACCTCCTCCCCCTCCTTCTGCACTGGCCTGGGTGTCTGCAGGGTTGTTCCTCTCACACATTCTCACTCCTCTCTCCAGCTGCAGTTGCGCAGGTGTTTTTTTTTTCCCCCTTCTTAAATATGTTACCCCAGAGGTGCTACCACCATTGCTGATGGGCTCGGCCTTGCCCAGCAGCAGGTCCGTCTTGGAGCCGGCTGGCATTGGCCCTGTCAGACACAGGGGAAGCTTCCAGCAGCTTCTCACAGAAGCCACCCCTGTAGCCCCTGCTACCGGAACCTTGCCTCGCAAACCCAATACCGCGCAAACCCAAATAAGTAGCGAATTCATTTTACAGAATGTCAATCCTGTGTCTCTACATGACTGTTATATTCGTTTTTAAGTAAGGCCTTGGCATACCATTTTGTTTTATTTATGGTTGTATTATTAATTTTAATTATATTAACCTTGTATACTTGCAATCTTCTAAACTGTGTTTTGTAATAAAGTACCTGGTACTCTTGGGTAGCAGACAGTGTACAGGCACATTTTCTGAATAGAGAATTCATCATATATTATGATTATTTACATCACACCTGAAGTTTACCAGAATATTAGGCTTTTTTATGGTCTTATTTACAGTAGTATTAACAGGAATAGTTCTTTCAAACTAAAGGATTTTTGAGTGGCGAATCATTGCTTTATGTTAGAATGTGTCAATAGTTGAATAGGACGGTATTGCATTCCAAGCTGGAAGGCATTCCTTTCTATAGGGTCACCACTGCTAATATATAAATTTCATGAAAGTAACTACCAGACAAATGCTGATCTTTTCTAGTTTTCTGCAAGTAAAAACAATCTCTGCCTTATGAATAGCAGTAGTGTTGCTGTTGAAAGTGACAGAAAACTATGCCATAACTTAACAATTTCTTGACTATGGTAAACTGAATACCATTCTTGTCACTTACATGACTGTTATAGAACAGATGAGCAAGCAAACAATAATTTGGGGCAACAAAATCTAACTATAAAGATTACTTAAATTTCTGCAGAGGTAGGCAAAATAACTTATGTAAATAATTTTGAAAAGAGAAGTTTTAGCTGAAAGTAAAAAGGCAGCAAATACATTTTTATGGTAAGATTTCAGTTCTTCCCCGCAGCAGTCTGCTGATCTCTTGGCCAAGAAAATCTAGTCTAGTATAAATCTAATGCATTCAAAGGGGCTGCAGACTCTAATCAATTTTGGTTTAATCTTATAGTGTTCTCAAGCTAACTTTGCTATAAAGAATAGGTAATATACATAAAGAGCATCCCTTTGGATGTGTTTCCGAGGGCTTACTCTGTTCCACTGAAGTCAGTTAAGAGCTTTTTGACTGATTTCTGGACATACAAGTTTAAACTGGATCATACAGAAGACTGCTGAATATTTTTTTTGCACTTTTAAACTACAGAAGCAAAGTAATTTATTTGCTTGGTACTGCTGTTCAACTGTTTTAGGATTCAGTCCTATAAGGACTGGTTTCTTTGAATGCTATTCTCTGTGTTGCTCATTACTTTCTAGGATCAACTGTCTTACTAGAAGATTCCTAACACTGATTTGAGAATGCACTTACTATAAAAACCTGAAAGGAAATTTTATCATGGAATTTATCTCTACAGTGCAATGCATGGAGCTGTTGTCACATGCCAGTTAATTGTAGAAGTTAACTATTCTCTCTTTATCTGCATATTTACCCACAAGAAACTTGTGCAGATGTAGATATCAAAGATCTCATACAGCTGAGGAGATTGAAGTTTTCAATTTTAAATATGCATTGCAAAATAATAGGTGTATTGCAATTGTAAGAAATGTCCAGTGTAGTTTATATAATGCATTTAATAAAATATTTGGAAGTAATTATTAATTGATACTTTTAAAATATACTGCATTCTTGCTAATTATCTGCAATAATCCCTATCATTTACTACTAAGAAGTAGGTTGGCTGATTTTTAGTGCATAGGAAAATTGCAATTTAGAACTGGGAGCATATCAAGAAGCTGTATGTTGTTATGGTGAGCAAATACATTTCCTTGTAGGCCTGTTAACTGTAAACAATAGTGGAGTGTAGTTTACATATCTTATTCCACATAGATGTTTTTATAGCTTGCTGTGATTTTTTTTAATTGTACCTACAATAATATTACTTATCAAGATCCTTTTAATTAATTAGAATAATTCAGATTAATTATGAACATTTTTTCTTTAAACCAGCCTTTCTTTTGCCTTACATGTCTGTTGTTTTAAATTTTCTGAGATTCAAGTTCTGTATGGACATGCCATATTTCCAGGTCTTTCCTCTGTTTGTGTTATTTGGGCTGGTTTTGTCTAACACGGTTAAGGATGTCAGAAGCAATATGTACTCAGGCCATTAGTTTGGCAACTGCACAGAAGGCCACCATTTGAGAGCTGGTCTGTGCCAGGGTCAGTGGAGTTCAGGTGTGCTGCAGAGACAATGTATTCCCATAGAATGGGGAGATAAGATTTGTGATGACCTGTTCCATGGCCTGGTAAAAGTAATAGAAAGCTCCTACTGCATGCCTGCACTCTGTAGGCTGATGTATACAGCGGGAGTAGTGCCGGCCTCAAAAGAGACTGCTGCTTACCCGCTCTTCACCTAAAGCATTTCCAGCACCTAGATGTTTCAGGGAAATGGGGCAAAAGGTGTTTCCTGAAGAAGGTAAAAAATAAGCTTCCAGAGGGTACAGGAGAGCTTCAAATTCCAGAGGGAATTAGATGCTAGGAAGCAAGAATATCCCAAAGTGGATAAAGCTGTGTGCTAAATCCCACTGTCTCCCTCAGCTCTTACATCAGCACAACTAAAAGTATATAGGCATGCTAAGATTTTATATCAATGTGGTGCTCATGAAAATGGGAGATTAATAACAGCGCGACATGATGACCCCTCAAATCAACGTTGTGTTTGAAGAGGTATTATTGTGCCATGTGTGGCTTCTCTAAAAATGTTAATAAGCTGGAGATGCGTGAAAACGCTGCAAAACAGAAAAACCTGACGGTGAGTGGATTGCAAGAGGCCACAAATAAATGCAAGCTTTACTATTGCAATTACCTTGATTTCCTCTGGAAAAACAGTACACGTGCAAAAAAAATCAGCTCTCCAAAGAACCTTCTTACACATGTCAAAGGAAACTGCCTTTCAGATAATGTTTTGGGTACTCTGCTTGAACTGTCAGTACAAGTTTGTAATTGAGAACGTAAGCCTCGGGTTTACTTGTATAAACTTCTTTTTGTTTTAAATTTGTCCAATACTTAACATAAATTCAGGTCACTCTGAAAAACTGAATGTGCTCTTATTTATTCAGATTCATTAATACTGAAAAAATGTGCGTATAAAGACGAATTTTTTTGAGTCTCTGTTGCACAAGAGAAATTTAAGATCTTAAGACCTAGAATCTTTCTCCTGCTAACCTGCAGGCTGTGGCTGCCTTGATCAAGCACCAGAGAGGGGACACATATTAACCAGTGCAAAATACAGACTGGCAAGAGACAGCCAGACTTTGGCTTTTGCAGTCTGAAACGCACAATATTATTTAAAGTCTCACACGCAGCTCTGCAGCAAACTTCTGTCCCTTTGTAGCTCTCATAAGACCCCATTATATGGTTATGCCTGCACAAAAAATTGCACATTATGTGGAAATCCACTGTGGTTGTGTTGTGTGTCCAAATGGGGACTCATTAGGCAACCAGAGTTAATTTAATGTATAACTTCAGGTAAGGTTTAGCTTTTATGTTTTATTCTTGGAAATTCTAGTTACTCTAACCCCTATGTCTTAGCCAGATGCTTACTCAAAAGCAGTCTTATATCCAGCCACAGACTACCTGTAGCGTGCCAGAAGCACTGTCCTATGGTTGGTACTGTCAAATAAATTCAGTCATTTGGAAAAGAGCATTCAGGAGGGTGGTAAACTTTCTGGATAGCAAAGAATTATTTAGGTTAGTCAGCACTACAGAGCACTGCAAAGATGTTCAATGAGACCTAATAAGCCTGCACAATGGCAGCCAAATTCAGCATTGACAAATATGAAAATACATATTGGAAGGAACAGATTGAATCGCTCATGCACATTGCTGGGTTCTAAATTAACTGTAACAACTTGGGAAAAAGACCTGGGGGTCACTGCGGGCAGCTCAATTAAACATCTGATCAATGAGCAGTGGAGGTTAAAAAAGCAAACAAAATGTGAGAATGTATAAAGAATGGGATGGAAAACAATGACAATATTGTAATTGTGCAATTATACACATTGTTGGCACACTTTCCCTGAATACAGTATTCATTTCTGGTCATGCCATCTTAAAATACATAATGGAAATAGAAGAAGCCCAAAGTTAGGCAACAGAACGGAACAGAGACAAGGAGAAACTTCCATATTAAGAGAGATTTAAAAGATGAGAACTGTTCAGTTGAAAGAGGAAATTAATAAGTGGGGACATGATAGAGAGATATAAAATAATTAATGGTATGGAGAAGGTCAATTGGGTGCTCCTATTTACTCTTCCCCATAATGTAAGAACAAAGTGACATCCATTAAATTGAAAAGAAACAAATTTAAAACTGATAAAAAGAAATACTTTTTTACACAATGCATAATTAGCCTGTTGAACTCACTGCAACAAGCTATCATTATGCCCAAGAGCTTAGCAGGATTCAAAAAGGATTATACACTTATTTGGATAATGAGAGTGCCCAGGGATACCTTAGATAGGATAAAAATGGTTGGGGGTGGAGATATATGAACCCTCATGCTTCAGGGCATAAACCAATCATTAGCTGTCTGGGATTAGGAAGAAACTTCCCCTACGAGCAAATTATTCAATAATTGTCCATTATGGGTTTTCTTGCAAATTCCACTGAAGCATCTGGTCCTGGCCACTTACTGTAGAGACAGGGCATTGGACCGCTGATGCGATCCAGTATGGTCTCTCCTATTTACATTGCCCAAATTGTCATATGCATTTGCCATGAGCCTAGGAAAGCCACCTCTGTACCAAAAGGGATAGTTCTGTCTGTTCTGTGACCTCCTTGCTGCATGGCAATTACTGAATATTTATTTATGTATTTATTTGTGATACAGACAGGACAGGATGAAGTTTCATCTTTCAGAGAGGACAGATTTTTCATTTTAAATGCATGCATGGCTTGCACTGAACTATCTAACGCTAACGTGACAGTGTTTTATCTTTCAAAGTTTTGTAAAGCCTTTTGTGAGATTCACTGATAGTGAAAAGAGTATGTGATTCTACTGAAGTATTATTAACTCTATTTTGGTTTTTATTTTGTTCCTTTTGATAGTTCACTTGACAGATTTTTCTCCTTTTTCCACATTCTCCGCAAGTGGGAAATACATCCTGATACAAAGTCTTAAGGAAACAGTGTTCCAGTCTTCTATTGTACTAGTCCTATAGCAATCTAGGTTAGATTTTCCAGTAAAGGTACACCAATTTACCTGTCCTGGAACATCAGTGAGATATTCTAAGTTACTTTCTGGGGGTGCTTTGACTATAGCAAAGTCAAGTAAAACCTGCCAATTTTTTCTACTGTGCAATATATTAAGAATCAGATGCCATTGAGATGCTTTTGCATTTATTTTCATTTTATGGTTTGTTCTCTGCCATCCATTTACCCTGGTTTTAATTCATTCACCGCATCTTATGATCAAGTTTTACTATTACCATCTAGTTTTACTATTTTACTATCTAGGGTTTTTTTACTATTATTTTTTTCCTACTACTACTTTCTCCTATTTCACTATTACTGTATAGTTTTACTATTACTGTTATTTACTACTAAGTTTTACTATACCATTTTACTACATGAAATTCTGCAACAAAGAGAGCGTCAGACGAAAATATAATTTCTGCTTTAAACCAACCAGAAGAGCATGCATATACATAATGCAGAACTGGTACAATTATTCTGGAATACCCCTTTCACGCGTTTGTGCCTTACTGACGAAGCTCTGCGCCTGGAACTCTCTTCTACGCACTTGTTTACCTATGGATAGTGCTGATAAGATCCAGTAGGGTCAAATAATCACCAAATGCAACCTAAAGTGCCTTTGTTTAGTAGATTTAATTGTCAGGACACATGACTTCATTATTAGTTCTTAGAGTACTGTGACCTGACAATGCTGAAAGCAAAAGGATAACAATGCTTCAAAGACAAACTGTTTGTGGAGAAAGGAGTCAACAGTGCAGAAAATAAACCAAGGTAGATTAATTTGAGGGAGTAAATTCTTAAAGTCAATGGAAAAACAACTTTAAAACATGTAATTGTTTCACTATGCTGCACAAAAATCATCCTTGAACCACACAATTATAATACTGTTTTCCACACAAGAGCTATGTAAATGTATTTAAATCCAGTTTATGGAAAACAGACACAATGACTACTTGTAATGGTGGAATAGCTTTTATGTTTTAAAACCAACAGAATGTTTAAAAGTTTTGTAAGCTTGCTCAGAGTTTTGAAAATTTGGAATAAGGTTTTCATATAAAAAAAATGTTTTCCTCATATGTAACTTCTTAGTCTGCAGTATGTGTGTGTGTATTTTAATAATACATTTTTGTTAAATAATAATAGCAACCAATCCCATTTTGAAACTTTAGGAGCCCTTAGGAGATATATCCAGTGTTTATCAATCTACAAGTAGCAGATGCAATTTCAGATGGAATATAATGGAGAAAATGAATGATGAAGTTAAATGCAAGGATCAGCACTTCCAGAAAGCCTCCTGCATAATGACAACCAAGTTGGAAGCATAGTTTTACAAAACTATATTCAGGGAGACCAGCTGGACTGAGTTAACAAGTAGTTTACAAGATTAATACTAGAAACTTTCTAAGTCTTTACTTTGAATTCAGCCCAAGTTAGCAGTGACCAAAAGCAGTTACTATATAACAACTCTGTCAGTGGCCTAGATGAAGTGAGTTTTCTGGTTTTGGTCCAATTCCTATCACCCAAGCGTTCACGCCACAGAAATTACCATTCTGAGTGATACTGGTTAGCATCCTTTTTGGCAAGTCTCAAGTAGCTATGGATTGACTCGTCACGGAGAATGAACAGTGCTGTCAGACCCATGTGAGGTTCCTCTGGGTCATGCTGGAGGCTCTGCAGAAGCGAACATAGCTGCTGCCTATGCTCTATCAATTTACAGATAAATGGAGGTCATCAGCCTCTAGGGATGCCAATCAGTGCCTTTTCTGAGTGCAGATTTCACATTTACAGCTGTGTTTCCTGGCTTCTAAAAGCCCTAAACTGGAGGGAGTTGGAGGACTTCAAGTATACATATGAGCAAAATATTGCAGAGAACAATGCAGCCAATATGAAATAAATAAACATTTCCTATATGTTTCTTTGAAAAAGGCTTCATAACCACTGTTGAATGTCCTTTGTTGAAAGTGCTGAAGCATTAGCCAATACAGTCCTCAAAGTGATTTCTGTTGTAAAAAGTCTTAGGTCTCTCCCTGTTGTGGGGCACAAATGATGCTGGCATTGAGACTGCTTTTACAGCAAGGATGCACTAGGTGAATGTCATTTCAGTGTAGTTTCAGAACAATGTTTTTAACATTTCCGCTTGGGAGTTCATCCTTCAGATGAGTCCTCACGTAAGTTCAGGCCCTTCTTGAATGCATACTTGCCCCAGCCTAAGCTACTGATTTTGTTGGCATTGGCATTGGCTAAGATTTTTCTTGACAGACACTTTCAAGATCCGCCCCCTGCTCAGGGGTGATCCGCCCCCCGATCACCACTCATGCAGCCCTGAGAGCTCTCTTGGGACAGCTGAGCATCGGGGCCATTGTCTGGTGGTGGTTTTTAGCTTCTTTCCCAACAGCTTTCGTATCAAAGGAAAATGTACAATTAAATGTATTAGAATAGATATAGAATTGTATATAAGGGACCTGAAAATGCACTGTACAAGACTATATTAAAAAAGTAGTCACATAAAGACTCATTGCTACAGCATATTTTCTTCATTATTTCTGCCTCATTGTATGTGAGACTATATTAGTATAATGAAGTGAGAAATAGTAGGATATTGGATATTGTATTTCCTGCCTAGCAGTTTCAGAGAATTTAGCTCAAGGCAAGAGAAAATGCAGCCTTTCTGCCCTGAAGAATAAACAAAAACCTGTTACAGAAATAAAAGTGTCAGTAAGAAATCAGGTGGTCTCTCCACATGCATCACTGCATTTCTTACCATAGCTTTATAGAGAACTGCTTAGGGTTTAGTTTCGTTTGGTTTTTTTTAGAAACACTCATGCTTATTCCACCAGGATATGTACTTATGTGTATCTTTCCTCTTTATAAAGAATGGAGACATTTGGGATGTTGAATGATCAAGCTGCCATTTACCAAACTTGAATGTCAAAGGAGTGGGGCACTGCAAAGCTCCCTGCTTCAAGACTTCAGATCCCCTAGATCCCAGTTAAGAACAAAATGATTTCTTTTGCTCTATTTTCATCCCCCATGCTTTATTTTCCTTATTCCATATGTAAGATATCTGATGTTTCAAAAATCGCTCTTTCTCTTCCTCTTCCCTCTTATCTATGTTCTCTTTGGTGTGCCATTAGTCAGTCTTCAAAGAATACTTTTTCCTCCATGCAAATAGTAAACTCTTCACACTCGTTGTCTGTCAGCTATTTTGCTTGCTTAAGTGGACAAAGAAAGCTGATGCCATCAGGAAGAGGAGAATCCCAAAACTACAGATACCAACATTTGCACTCAGCAGTAGAAAGATAAAGGTATCCAACCTTAAACTTACGACCGTTTTACGGTAACAGAACTAGATTTCAGTTATAGAGGTTTCTGGATTTCCTGATGATTAAAGTATTCTAGTTTTACAGGAACAGAATAGCAGATTTATTTAAAAGGACTTTGTGATTGTTAGAAAACAGACTTGTTCAAGCATTCGGGGATCTACACGGAGCTGCTGATTTGTGATTTAGTAAATAGGCAAAGCTACTTATATCAAGTAAATGGAACTCTTCAGAAAGATAGAGCATACAGTATAACAGTATATACATATGTACACTTATATTACATATATATGGCATGAGATACAGCATCACAGGCACCACAGTAGCTATTCACCTGTATCATAACGAAGAGAAACCAAATTGCTAAATTACTGATAATTGCACAATTCTAAAAAATTATATACTCAGAAAAATAAAAGTTACAAAATAGCAGAGGAGCCAGTGTTGCTGGAGTGGATCTTAGTGGACAGAAGTCCTGCTTCTACCAAAGACATCTTGCATTCTTTTTGCATAAGCTATTTGTAATGTATGTCACTGGTGTAAACTATGTACAGCAGACTCATTCACTTAATAGGTTCAGGTCAGAGAGTTATTGTATTACAGCAGCTGGCGTTCAGAGATTTTGTAATTTATGAAGCTTATTAATTTAGCAGGTATTTGTTTAAAATGTCACTTTTCCCTTTACCAGGCCTTAGCAATAAAACAAAAATGTGTTATCAAAACAGTGGAACTTCACAAACTTTCCACATTATTATGCAAAAGTCCATAAAATTAGACAAAATATCTAAAAATAAAATGACCCAAAAAGTAGAGCTTAAAGGAACAATAATGCTACTGCCCTGAAAAAAATAAAAAGAGAAACATGAGTGGGAGACTGGTGGGAAAAAACCAGAAATTTTAAAAGACCGGATGACCTAATACATTGTGTAAACCAGCAAGAAGTAACAATTAAATAACTAGCCACCATCTCATGAATGAAGCACAATATAAAGTTGCATTGCAATCTGCCTACTTGATCTTTTGGAACGAGTTGCTCCCGGTCTTATGCAAAAAGAATTATAAAGGGCTGATATTGAAATAGCCTTCGAGGGAAGTATATCCTAAGGCAGGCAGGAAGAGGTAAGAGTTTCCGCAAGGACTCTGCATCTCATGCATTGGCCTTAGAGACAAGGCTGCTGCACTCTTTAAAAAGGTGTGACTCCCATTAGCTTAGCAAGCACAATGCTTTTCATTATAATGATACTCGCTTCCCATTTTCACCCCTCAAGGCAAAGCAGCTCTGTGCCGTTCCAGAGGGCAGGGCTGTACCTCCCAGGAAGGATCTAACACCTCTGCTGTAGCCTTGTAAAGAAGCATGATGCTGATTAGAACCTGAATGCTCTTTGTTTTAACCTTCCTTCAGGTGAGACCATTCTAATGTTCTTAAATGTGCATTGCTTCCAAATGCTGATTGTGAGCTTTGTCAAATGCACTTACTTCCTCCTAGATCTTGGGCTTGGGTAAGTCAAGGCAGTGTACCTAGAAAGGCACACAGGCATAAGTCTAGCCCATTAATTTGAAAGCTCACAGTTATAAATAAGTATATGGTACTCAGAAGTCAGTAAGGCAAGTAGCCCATGTCAGAGGTTGTAGTGAGGCGATTTTATTCCACTTCCATGTGAAGGTATTGTACTCCCAGTGTAACCTGCAAAGAGGTGTCCCTCCAGCAGCAATGTTGAAGAGGTGCTCTACGAGATCAAGTGCAATGTTTTTGCTACAACCACATATACAAAAAAAAACCCCAAAAACAAACAGAAGAGCTACTAACTATTGTCACAGTACTGTGACTCCCAATAGCTGGCACTGCTCAGACAGCAGAGGGCTAGATACTGCAATTCGATGTTGCTCTGAACTAACAGAGCCCCTCTGCTCCACCATTCCTATCAGCCCTACTTTCCCCAAGTGGAAGGGAACGGAAAATGCTTGCAGCTTAGAGATAGCTTCGTTGTTTTTTTGTCTCTGGACCATGATGTCCACCCAAGCTGCTTTGTGAACCTGGACTCCTTCGAAATTGCCTACGGGTCTCTGGAAGTTCCTCCTTCTTTCCCAGCCCCCTCTGCCCTTCAAAAAGGGAGATCCAACAGTTGCTGGAACTGGATCTCCTCTACTTCACTCTCCTACTGCCAGATACTTGCCCCCCCTTATTCCAGTTCAGACTGCTACAGTAAGACAGGAGGGCTGACAAGAGCTCCCTTTGCGTGGAATTGAGAACTGCAATCACTGGCCTAACTTTGGGCAACTTAAGATCAAAAAGGGGCTGCTCTTGCAGCTGGAAACCACAAAGAATTAGGAGTGCTTCTGTAATGTTGCTTTTCCCCTCCCATTTCTTCTACCGAAGTAATGCCAGGATACCCTCATCCAAAGACTTCCCACTTATTGCTGCTTGAGGACATGTTTGTGCTATTAGAGAAAAGGAACACTACCCTAACGAAGGCCAGGTTCCAGCCCTGCATGTCTAACTTCTTTAATTCACATTAAAACCGTTGCATATCTTTCTTACCAACTACCATTTATTTTCATTTCACCCTGTTACAAACAGTTTCCTCTGTATTACAGCAGAGCTAGTAGTTACTTCACTGCTTGGATGTGTTACTTGCAGTTCCTTAGTGAATTTACAATATACATGGTACCAAAATCACTTTGTTTTACCTTATAGCCCAAACTAAATCACTTTTAGCGAAATTTCCCAGTACAGATACCAGTCTACTCTATTTTTTAATTCTGTCCAAAGGAGGATATTACTTCAGCAGCTGCCACCAAACTCCATGCTTTGCATATATCTCAGAAAGCAGACTTATCCTAGGGGTCTGATGATCAGTTTTGCTGGAAAAAGCGATTTAGCCTTCAGCTAAGGCTTTCTTTTCTATCAAGAGCTCTACTGTGAACTGTGTTTCCTGATAACTTTTCAACTTGTTTTATATGACATTTCTATATTTTCTCCCTAACACAATAATTCTATCTTTGTTTCAGGGATAAGGGTCTTAATATATTCTCATGTTTGCCACAGAGCAAGTGCAGATTCATCTAAGATATGACAACCAGCGTGCTTTCTTATCTACGAAGAGGGTCATCTGTTGTGCTTAAGAATATGGTGCAAATGATTGTACCAGTATATTGCTAATGCTTAAATCTACATTTCTATGTAAAATTAATTTTCTCTTTTGTCTGTAGTTGCAACTTGGAACACTTTCCTTATATGCACTATAAAATGTTAATAGCAAAATTTAGTGTGACTTTATGACTGTAGTGTCATTTTTCTCAGCTTGATCAGCTCTTTCAAATGGCATCATTATGATCAAAGTTGTTTACAGTAATAAAGCAAGAATAGTTCCAATAAAATAGTAGGTGCCTTTACAGTTAAAGAGTAGCTGGCATTTAAGAATGCAGCAGCTACTCATTCTGTGGGTGCAGAATCATAGAAGTCCACAATATAATAGAGTTAATGCATGTAATTACAAGATTGCGCCCCTGAGGATTTGAGGGCATTGAAAGAGACAACAGGAAATACATTATTATCTGAAAGGGGGAAAAGTAGCAAAATTGTATATATTGACAATATAAGGAGAAACAACTATGCATTGAAGCTTTGAAGTCTCCAAAATTGTGGATTATTCTAATGCAACATCCTTCTTCACCAGTAATTTGTCACCGGTTATTGACTTATGAGAACAAAATGGTGACACTTTAAATTAAGGTACATTTATAAATATTTTACTAATGTTACATGATTAATAGAAATTACTTTAAAACTAAATTATTGTAGGTATGCTTTAACATGCGGGAACACATATGGAGGATGTTTCAAAAGATGTTTAATAAATGATGTTCTAACCACCAGCTATAAACATTAATACTCTGGGACATATGAAATCATTTATAAACTATGGGTTTGTATGAAATCTTTAAAGAAACTTTGTAGCAGTAAGAAAATAATCAGGGATGGTGATTTACACCTACTTTACCCCACGTAAAGCATAAAGGTGAAGCCTGGGAAAGCAGGACTAAAGGAATGTAATGTGAATGAGATCTCACAGGATCAATTACTAACTGGGAATTTCATAGTTACAGTAATATGTTAGGTGAAATTCCAGGTCAGCAGTTGCAGTGAGTAAGATAATAAAGAAAATAACGAAAATTTGTTCAGTGGAGGGAGGGAAGAAATAAGATCGATGATTCTTTAGTGAAGCACTGCCCAGTACTCCAGAAGACACGGGATCAACGCTCAGCTCTGCCACATACGACTTCTGCGACCTCAGGTGATTTACCTATACCTTGATTGTCAGTAACGTGTGATACCATCCCTATCCACAGCAGTTTTAAGCACTGACTTCAAACAGATTTAAGCATCGGCTTAAAAGATGAGCTAGAGCTATTTTTCTAAATCAAGACCTTCAATTCTAGGATTCAGTGTCCAGTCTGTAAAATTAGATTAATAATACTTCCTCTTCTGCCTCTTTTATTTACCTGTACAGTATGTCAAGGCCCTGCGTGTACCAAGTCTCTACAGCCTCTTTCCCCCGTGTCCAAAGTCAGCTTTGATATGGTGCAGCTGTGTAACCTTGCATCCGACTGCTGGGAAAACAGCTAAGTTGTGAGAAAAAGCTGCAAGAAACCTCACAGGGGGCCTCTGCCCCTTGGCTTCTAAGCTGCATTTAAGCTTTGACCATCTCACTTGGCCCTCCTCCAATTTGAAAGCTGCATCAGGACAATAATAAAAAGTGCTATTTGCTTGTTAACAGTGGTAACTGGCGAAGTTTGGATCAAGGTTAAACAAGTGAAAACTCACTCTGAATGTCCATACCTTTGGTAATAATTTATTAGCAAAGTTTTTACCTGGGACAGTAACAAGTAAATCCCAGACTGATCATTGCTCTCCTACAATGAAATCTAGCAACAGTACTGATTCCATTTGAAGGCTGTGCTTTACGATTGCAGGTCCCTGACAGAGAACTGAGGATGTGATTGATTTACATGACACTGTTTTAACTGAGAACACCATAAAATAATTCAATACCAGTTTGACATCTTGGAAGACAACCTTATATTAAGAAACGTCAAGACTGTAGAGCACAGAAAGAGAAGCCCATGATATATTTTTTCAATGAATACCAGAAGTGGTAGGGATGCATACCTATAAAACTCCCCAACAATGTGTTGCAGCACATTGTATCCTTGGAAAGGCCAATCAAGTAGCACATTATATGGTACTTGTGAAATGTTGCAAGTCTTGGAATGAGGAACAGAAATTTGAAACAGGCATATAAATCTGAGTCACGCTGTTAGGGTTGAAGAATTTTCTTTTATCTGGATTACCCTGCTGCTCTTATTTGATGCTGAAAGGTGTTTATAACTGTTAAACTGGGAATGAAAAATATAAGCCAAGATAATGTGGTGCCACATTCACCCAGAAAGAAGGCTCATTGAGGAAATCAAAGTTGTCTTTGACTCACGGGATAAGAGAAGGAGACCTGTGCCTGGATAGGGGCAGGTTCCTGTGTTTTCACAGGAAGAACAGCCTTTCAAAAATGATTGCCTCATGTTTTCTGTTGGTAAACTACATCCTTATTACATAATTGATTTTTTAAAATGTACAGGGCCACATTCTCCTCTTTTAATCTCACAGAAGTTTAATGACTTTCCCTGCCTTTTGAAGCAATTTTAATCACTAGAGACTCATGTCTACAGGGTACATAACACTGTGGTTATAGCACACAATGCCTAGACAAACATAGCATTATTTCTGCTTCATCCTTCCTATGCAAAGAGAGAATGAATTCAGTTCTGATCCTTTGGATGCTCATTATTAGACAGATTTATACAAATGATTGTCTGTACACATGGTTGGCAGTCCCACTGAAATAAAGAGTGTTGCAATGCAGGAAGTTAAATATGCGCACAAAGCTTTGCAAGATTCAGGTCATAATAACAAATGGGCTCAGTCTCTATGCATTCACTGCAGTGTTTTCTCATTTGCCGTCATCTCAAAGCGACAGTGCATTTATACAGAGAGCTGCTTTTTGGAAACTCTTTTCAGTATCATTTATTAGACTTTAAACTGTTAAGACTACAAATTATTTGAATTAGTATTATTTCTTGTCTCTCCTCCACTATTTTTTCCAGTTCAACCTGTCCAAAGAATGAATATTGGATAACATCCACTTTACAATCCAGGTAGTAAGAGAAATTTTTTGGTCCTAGGATACCCTAGGGCCTCTGAAATGGCCCTAGATGAGTACGTTTAGATACCTAGTCCCGAGGCTGCAGATAGTTAAGGTCCCAACTACGCATCTTCTTATGGAGGAGATGTCTTATCCCTATCCAAAGCCTTACTGAAGTCAGTGAGGAAACTCACATTTAATTTTTTTTTTTTTAAATTAGAAGAATTTTCTCCTCTGAAGAAAACATCCATTTCGTCCTGTCTTTGCCTGAGAACATGTTTACATCTCTCTCCTCTCATTCAGCATTATTTGGAATTGTATTAGGGGTACATTAGAGCTGCAGATGCATTAAATCCCTTTGCCTTTCCCCCTAAAAAAAAGCAGGTAAACATTCTCCGTCTACACACCATCCTGATGCCCTGCATCAGTCTGAAATGTCAGCTCTCTGTCTCATTGCTAGCATCTGGCAGCGAAATGCTTTCTCCCTTGTCACAGAACATGCAGGATGAGTTGAAACATTATCCACCAACAGACGCAGTAAGCACACAGAAGGGAATGTGTTGCTTACAGCAACTCTTTGCCTCTTTGATGCTGTCATGCTCCATGGCTGTAGTCTTTTTACCTTTGGTCTGGTGGACTTCCCAGTTGGGATCTGATGTAGTTACACAAAGCAGTGAGAAACGTACAGATCCAAGAGCTAGTTTTCCTTTCTCTTTGCCCTGCTCTGTTCTCTCTTTTTTTTTTTTTCCCTTCTCTTCTGGTTTGCACAAGGGTGGAGCAAAGGGGGCATATCTGATTAATCCTTTTCAGACTGGAAGGCTTTGCAATTTTATTACAGGACAAAATTATTATGAACAGCTCAAGCTAGAAATACTCTTTGATACAGAGAAATTTATTTAAAAGTTTGCCTGCAATGCCTGGTAAGACCAGAGCTAGAATATTTGAATAAGCCCTTTGAAGCTTGCAGTTGCCTGAGTTCATTGTCATCCAAAGCTATAGTCCAAGATGACTGGAGCTGCTCCAGGCTTTGCGAACTTATTACAAGCACAGGTGAGTTGCTGTCATGAAATTGGAGTGTCCATTAAAACTTCAAAGGATAAGCGTGATCTAAGTTTTCCTTGTCATAATGTGTAATACTAATTACAGAGAGATTTATTAAGCTTCTCTCATTTTATAGGTTGAATCTAGTGTAGGGTCATGGAACATATTAAGGTTTTGACCAACAGTAAAGAGCTGAAATTTTCATATTTTGCTATTCATGACCTTGGGACTACCTGAAATGGCAGCCACCTTTAATTCAATGCAATTGTGCCTAAGCACATCCGTACTTTCACTCCATTGATGTTTCAAGAGACAAAAAAAAAAACATGAGAAGATGAATGTTGAGTGGGTTTAGGAGGCATTTTAAAAGACAGGCACTATGCTAGGCCAGAAATGAGGGACCTTGCCATGTAAAATAGTCTTACACTCAGGTGGTAATGCTATAAATATTGAGAAAAAAAGAGATATAATTTAGTAAATTAAGTTTGAGTGCTCTGTCCTGTCCTGAACTAAGTCTGCATCCCTGCTGCACATTAAAGACCCATACTGTGTGCCTGAAAAATCAATGTTTAAAACAGTGAGGTTTCGCACATACTTTAATATTGCACTCCTGTCTACTGTGAGAGAAATTACCAACTGGTACAGCATAGGTAATAATCTTATTTTTTTTCCTACTGGCACTGAGCAGAACCACAATGCAGATGAGAGAAGTGTTTATATTGCTTATGGTGGTGTAAATCTGTAGTAGCTTCTGGAGATTGAGCAAGTTTGGAGGGGCCGCATTTTCCAGCTGCTCATTTATTTCTTTTGCCACTGGTTTTGCAGACTTGAGGGTGGGCTTCATCTGGCTAAGAACAGCCCTGACATGACCTAGACTCTCTTGGTATAGCTAGCTCAGATCTAGTCAAAGGAGCCCAGGGCTCAGTTTGTTTCACCTTGAAGTAGACTTTAAAATGGTTCAGTGACTATTTTTCTCTGTTGACCTAAAAGCAAGCTTTGTGCGCAGTGGGTACGTCATTGTGGATGCTTGCGAGACAAATATCTTCATTGGGTTTAGTATTCCTAGTGCTCACTTTCATCATTTTTGCCCAACATTTCAGACAAATGTGAAAATTTTAAAAAAATTTAAATTGCTAGAAGCCCTGTAATACTGGATCCCAAATACGTCATTTAGTGGATGGTGTTGTTTTCCATGTATTATGTTAATACAACTAAAAGCAACATTAATCTAGCTTTCAAAGTTAACTGGGAAAAAAAAAAAAAACAAAACAAAAACAAACCAAAACACCAAACCAAAAACCAACTAGATTTTTTTTCTTCTGAGGTTCTTTATGGTACCTAACAAAAACCCAATAACAAGGTTGTTTCTGCTTAAAAAAGCCAAAACATTTCCAAGGGTTGCAAACCCCATCAGATTTATGGAACAACCACTCTATTTATCTTGAGCCACTACACTCAGAGCAGTTCTTACTATGATAACAGCAGTTCCTACTTTCACTTCACATCATGTAGGATAATTCTTTTGTGAACTAAGCTAAATTATCCTTAAGGGCATCACAGGAGTTATTCAGGATTTACAATAATGTAACTATGAGCAGAGTGTGAGCATGAATTTGTGTCTTATTCTGTTTTTATAGGCAGTTTTCACAATTTTGTTTTTACATAATTTGCCACACTGGGAGGGCCAATGGTATGAATGTGGCAGGCAACAGGGAAGTATTCATTCCTCCTGATAGTTGACAGCAAACTGAGAATGCTGTCCTAGTGAGGAGGTTAGTCTCCAAAAGCGTCCTGTGCAATCCATGCAGAAAGAAAGGCTCCTCCAGAGAGTGTCTGAGAGCACCTGAATTAGGCTGCTGCTCTGAACTACTCTGTGGAGGTTCCTTTAACTCTCTTCATATATAGGGAGATTGCCTTCCCCCCAATATACATTGGGTGCCTAAACTTACATGAAGGTGAAGAACCTCCCCAGAGAATCTATTTTGTGCATGGATTTTTGTGCATAGACTACATGACTAGTGGGAGAATGCTTTTTATTTGGGGGGGGGGGGTGTAATTTGGACTGCTGTACAACTGTATTTAAATCTTTTTGCGAAGAACAACCTTTTGCCTACTGTCCTAAAGAATTTATTTGTTTTCATGAGTTTGTCTCAACCTTCAAGTTATTGTAACAGTTTTTGTATTTAATATACAGTGTGTGTTAATATCGCAGACAGTTTTATAACAGCATTATAACATACACCATTCCCTCCAGCTTTTTATGGACATCTACGCTTCTGCATTAAACTACTGTAGCTTGTGGAATTTACAGTAGAAATCAAGAATGACGCCTGATGAAAAGCCTTTTAAATTGTGTTGTATACATCCACTGCATCCATCTTGCAAAAGGACTAAAATGAAGAGAACTCTTATGTGATAATTTCTAGCATCGTATCTTAGCAAGAGTACAGGATTACCATTCCGCTAGACAAACCATAAAGGAAAAAAGATTGTACTACAGTAGGAAGGCTAACTTCATCTTTTTATTGGAAGTCAAGTTTAATTATTTATGTTTTCTGAGGAAAATAAAACCAAAATGGTAACTATGCATTCTTGGTTTAATAGAGGTCTCATTTTAGATTCTGCAGCATTAAAATATGACTAATATATCCTATCTAGAAAAATAAAACCAGAAGAGACCTGGGGGGGCCGGGGTGAGAGGGGGAGAGAGAGAGAGAGAGGCAGATTCACAGATACCTTTCTCCCTACCTCTGCAAAAAATGGAGCTAAATAATGAGGAATTTTATAATTACAAAGCAGTCTAATTACTTATTGTACTCTAAATTTATATTAATTCTTAATTTGAGAATTTCTATATAATTTTTAATGTAAGCTTTATGCAAGTGACGGAAGTTCTTCTTATATTACCGACCAAAAAGAAAAGACACAAAAAAGCTGGACTGTTCTTTTTACCTTAGAAATGCTCTGAATTTCTACTGAAAAATATAATAGATGACACAAGTTATACTTCACATTATCAGTAAATACTACCATAACCTCACCATGAGGCAACACAGGTTGTCATATATAGTTACTATTTTCTTAGGAAATAAATGACTTCTGGTTATCATGGGCCGATGTGACATGACAGTGTAAAATCATATTCCAGTCTGTGGTGAGCAAGATTATAACATATGTCACCACTCTACTAAACCTGTGAAAATCCCTTGGAATTTCTATTTATTAAACTTCATGTTCACCACACCGTACAGTATGTGGCTTCTTCATTGGTTACAGTAAAGCGCTGCTTACTGTTAATTGCTTCTATGGATTCAATTTCAATAGCAATCAACCTTAAACAAACTAGTGAAAACTCTCCTTAAAGAAATACTATGAGCATTTTTCAAAAGTACTAGTATGCTACCAAATTAACTCAAGGACAGCTCTCTAGCAATCTGCGTCGCCTGTTTGCGGTCTACTAATTCAACTAAATTTAGCTCACAATTAAAGCACAGCTGACCCATACTAAAAGTACATTACCTGCATTTAGGTTCTATTTACATAACAGTTCTTATCCTTTTTATCACTCTATCTCTCAATTTTTCTCTTGTTTATCTTACTACAGATGTTCTTAATGGCGAGTTATCATCCTGAAGAAATACTTTGAGGAAAATTATGATTAAACAGTCTATATATAATAGATAGAAGTAATTCCTACAGAACTATCTTTGCACAGCAAAGCAAAAAGCAAACTGAAAAATTTAATTCCAGAGTTTAAGACCTCTACGTTCATCTAAATGTCCAGTCCCTCTTTGAGTTTTGCCAAACTAACATCCCCTAGCGACAAGCTCCACGTTGTGTGAGAAGTATGTCTTCTGCTTTAAATTTCACGAGTGTTCTTATCATACATGAAAAGATCCTAACCATCCTTATCAAGACGTTATTTCATAGCTTTTTATCATACCTATCATGTAGCCCTTCTGCGAAGCTGGTGGTGCCAATTGTTTCAGTCTTTTCTCCTTATCCTCTGTCATTCTTGCCAGATAGAAGAACTGAGCTGCTTCTAATTTTGCAAAACTTCTGTTTGCGGTTGGTGACCAGGATTGTACATGGTGTTTGAAATGCAGAGGACAACCAATTTAATGGCATTAAAGAGTTTTTCATATTATTCTTCCTTCCTGTACCAAAACTTTCTACTATAGCTGCATGCCAAGTGGAGGACTTTATTGCACTCTTGACAATGCAATCTAGGTCCTTTTCCTTTGATACAATTAATTTAGAACTCACTAAGGTGTAAAAATAGATTTAAAAAAATCCTTGTAATGTACATTAATTTGCATATATCAACACTGAATTTAATCTGCTATCAGGTTGATCATTCACCTAACTTGTTTATTTTCTTCTGAAGTTTCTTATTACCCTCTCTGGACTTGATTAACCTGAATAATTTTGTGTCACCTGCAAATTTTATCACCTCAATGCTCATCCCTTTTTCCAGTTCATTAAAAAATATATTAAACTATGCCACTCCTGCTGCAGAATAGCATGCACTTGGATGTCAAATTCTACTGTGGAGAAAACTAAGATTCATTTTCTTCCTCCTTTTTATATCTCCTAGTTGGATTGATCTGTGACAAAACCGAAGTGAAATCTTTTTTGAGTGAAAGCTACGGGAACTTTGTTGGGCATGGAATTTCTATTTTTGTCTCCAGCTTTGTGACTACTTAATTTATTTAAATTTTGTGAGGGTTTGAAAGGCTGTACTTCAATGATTAAGCGGTTTACCTTAATCCACATTTTTATGACATATTCAATGAGTTCTAAGAGACAAATTGGTATGTGAATGTCCTGTTGTATACAGGAAATCAGAAAAACAGTTTTTGTTTACCAGATCAGGTTCATTTAAAAGTAGTGTTTATATTATAGTAATTCTAGGGTGCATTGTTCTGAGCACTTTGGACATTTCAACATGTGTCTTTATTTAGAATATTTGTCTGAAGGGGTTAATTGAATTCCTTCAGAACGTGTGGCTCCCCGTATTTGTCATTTATGTTTGAGAGGACACTCAGCACACTTGGAGCCTCTTTTAGCCCTGCAAGGTTTCATTTTCAGAAGCAAACAAGCAACCTGTTTCCCCACCTGACATGTAATTGCTCCCTAGGATAGTCTGGCAAGCAAAATCATTACAGTACTGAGAGGCTAAGTTTCTTGTTCCTGCAAAGAAGGATTTGCAGTTGTTAGTTCAAACATAAAAATTCTCTGTATTTCTAACTAGCAGATTTCCTCGGTTCTCTGTCCCTTGAGAGCAAGTTATCAGTTCAATGAAGGCCAAAGAATGGGCCATACAACTACTCTGAAAGTAACCAGGTATGTCAGGGCTGCCTGTCTTCCCCCTGAAAGATGAGACCCTGCTCCGCTGCTGTCCTCTGCCTGATGATGAAAGTGAAATTAATAGCAACATTGGAGCCTTCCACTGTCTGAAACAAGAGGACTTTTCTGAAGCCCAGCGATCTTTTGGAAGGTGGAAAAGGGAATGAATAACAGAGGGTAGAGGGAATTATTTAATACACTTGCTGACCTCCCCGAGATATCTTGGGAAAGTTTATTGAGTTTGCTAAGGATTTAGTAGAGGGCGGCGACTGGAAGCTATAGAAGTTTCACTGATGCTTGCCTAAAATTGGGGAGTAATCCTCTAAGTTATAGTAATATTTAACTCCACATCTTGATGCTCTGTAATTCCTTTAAAAGGAATCTATATTATTATTTTCCCAGGAACATGGGTTACACTATATTATACACAGGATTAACAGATCTGTCTGGTAATTATGTAATCTGCATGTAACCCATATTACAGAATTTTTTTCCATGCCTTAGAGATTTTCGGAGCTTTTTGAACACCTGAGAGCTCAATATGCAGAATAGAAATATATTTACATAAAGGAGTCCCTACCTCTTTGCTGGATTATCTGTTGTATACAAGATCGCGGTTAGAAAAATTCTAGTGAAAGGGTGGCGCACATCAAATTTTTTAGTTCTAAATTCCTTGGAAATTTATATTGCATTGTGAAAACAGTTTCAAGATATGTAAACTGAATTTTTTTGGTGATCTGATGACTTAAGATCATCTCTTCATATGAGGAGAGGCTGAGAGAACTAGGGCTGCAGCCCGGAGAAGAGAAGGCTGATGGAGGATCTTATCAATGTGCATAAATACCTGATGGGAGGGAATGAATTCTAAGGAGCCAGACTTTTCTTGGTAGTGCCCACTGACAGGACAAAAGATGATGGACACAAATTAAAAAGTGTAAAATTCAGTCTGAACACAAGAAAACTTCTTTACTGTGAGGATGGTCAAACAGTAGAACAGGCTGCCCAGAGAGGTTGTGGAGTCCATCTGTGGAGATCCTCAAAACTCAAAAGTCAGTCCTTCAAAACTTCTGAGATGCTCTTACACATTTACAAAATTTATACCCAGTGCCTCTTCTTTGTGCATAGATTTAGTCCAATTATACAGGTCCAGTATTGAATATAAACTGTCAGAATTTCAAAACATCATCAAATCCATGCACCTCTCTTTTCTGAAGAAGTGAGAGAAGTGAAAAATCCACCCTTTACTGATTCAGCCAGTAACAATTCAGTTCCTTGTCTCAGTGTAGTTAAATCCCCAAGACATGATTTTATGGGTGAGAATGTGAGAAATGCTTTAATAAAAACTCATGCCTCATTATTTTTTCCCAGTAAATTCACAGAATAAAGTACTAATTAAATTATTAAACCCTTATGCTCTTTTGTAAAGACTACCTTTTTCATAATAGAAATGATGAAAAGGTTTCCACAATGGTACTTAAAATATTTTCGGAGGAATCTTTATCCCATTATTGCACATTAGACATGTTTCATGATATATTAGTGTTTCAAGTATGAAGAAGAGACTTCTCACTTCTTCTAAAGCAACACGTGAGACATCTCGAAAACAGAACACAACAGACAGGAAATGTTTATGAGTTAGAGGAGCATATGCTACCAGAGCCAACTTAAATAAGAGGTATCAGATGTCTCTGGTGATGAAAATCTTTGTGTAAGGTGAAATGGGCTACATTCCATTTCTTTTAATCCAAAGATGAGATGGATTTGAAAAACCTACCTGGCTCCTTGATACAAGGACTCGCCACATGAGATAATCTCCAGCACATTACTATTGGCAAGCAGATCTTTCACCCTTTTTTCTCCATGCATTACAGAAAATATTAAATCAGTTTGGTGTCCATAAAAACTTTTGATCCTAGGAATAGCCTAGGGTACTATCATTATCTTCAGGAGAACCATTTGTAGATCTTCAGTAGGTAGCACTAATTTAATTTCTTTGCTAGAGAAAAAGTGGCTGATTTTCTAGATCAATATTTGATTGAATATGTTTGAAATGTCAGCAGATAAAGGCCCCTTTTTCTGGCCCAAAGAGTTTTTGAACCACAGAGGTCTACTGTTCTAGCTCCCCTGGGATCTGACTGCAAGGAGGTCTCAAAGATCTGTTAGAAACCTTCCTGCTGTTCCTTGTGTTCTTCCAGCAAGACTTTCTAAAGGTTGAGATGAGAAGAAAGAAGATCAAGAACCAAAATGTCTTTATATCCATTTTTTAATCTTTCCTGGTGCTTCTCTTAACTAAAAATAATCGTTTATAACACCAGTTTACAAAAAAACTCCTGTAATACGATCATGTGAAAGGAAGAAAAAAAATAGTGAGGGCCAGTCCTTCAGATTTGCTTTAAGAAGATGCTCCAACAACTTTTGCAAGCCATTGACATTTGAAGGGCTTTTTCTCTTTCATGACACTAATTAAAGCAGAATATCAATGTATCATCTTCTTGAAAGTGATCTATTAAAGAGACATGCTCAAGGCTGAAAAACCAGGGCAATGGACATATGTTTTAGAACTTCAGAAGAGAAGTTGCCCAGTTATGTTAGATAACTACCGAAAAGCATAAAAGTGAAAAGATATTCTTAAACAATGATAAGAGATGCTGTTGAAAAAATGGCATGATGTGAGACCCTGCGTCAATATATTCCATATAAATTCATGCCAAATACATGCACACACAGACATCCCCCTCCCTCAGCCCCACACAGAACAGTGCTTGTGTTCATGCTGTTCAAATGGAGAGGTTTCTTTAAATCTTCAGGACCTAGACGTACACTTCTCAGAATGAGACAATGAAATATTGTGGATGGAAACTTCTTGTAAAATTGAGATAAGAAATGCATCTAAAGAGTAAACCATATTGCCTATCTTGACTACATGTATACCTTGATGTTACATGATTAACAGTATATATACTTCTACATAGTAATACCCATTCATCTTAACCTTAAAAACTAACTTAAATAAGAGAAAATTGATGGTGATTTGCTTCATAATATTTTACTTAGAGCTTTGATTTTATTTTTAAAAGTATGTTTAACTTGCTAATAATGTATGTGCACACTTTTTCAATATAAAAATTAGAAAGAAAACTGTACCAAAGATAGTGAAAGCATGTGGTACCATATCAGTTCTGATGACAGCAGTTCTTACTCATCTGCTGCAGTGTCTAATATCAGTTTTCTGCCATCTTTATAATTATTATATTATTTGCAGGGATCCAAAGTCCCCTGCTTTAAAAATGCCTTTCGAATTAGCCAGTATTTGAGCAACGTAATACATTAATGTATTTCACCGTGAAGTAAACATATCCCTATAAGGCAAAAATATGTAAGATACACCAGTAGCTATTTTGTATGTCATTTCAGTGACCCTGGGAAAGACTTTCAGTCTTTGTGTTTCTTTTAGAAGCAGCAAAAATGCACCAACATTTCTGTTACTCTCTTGGGAAATACAGAAAAAAAATCACTACCGCTCTGGTATCTACCACGTAATTTAGAAGGATGCTCTAGTAACTCAGATGCCTTGTATGTAAATAGAATGTTGGTCGCTCATTGCTTCATAAAAAAAAAAAAATTAGAAGCTTTGCCACCCACTATTTCTGCATCATACCTAAATGACTAGATTATATCAAAAACACCTCATCCAGTTGCTGTACCAGGTTCTGCTAACTGAAACCATAAGCCTCCAGCAGCGAAGTCAGATACCCAATAGTCTCTGCATGGATCAAAGTAAGCCAAACAAAATCTATGTTTTGTACCTGCTTCCAATACGTTTGGGAAGCACTGTTAATGAAAAATGAGCTTGATGTACCTATTGCACACTTTTGGATTATTGTTCGCTACCATCAATCTGAAACCTAATGAAACAGAGACCACCTACAGTGGAGGGATATTGTGTCCATCTGACAAACTGCATCCAATTTACTAACTGATGGGATGGCATAAGCTGCCACTGGTCATATGATTTTCAGCTTCTGATTGGTCATACATTAAGCATTAGTAATGGGGCAATGCCGTTTCCACTATCATTCTCTGGCAAGAGTAAAAGTATTACATAGTACACTATAATTCTGTGATAATGATAGCATGCAATGTGCTGTTTTCTCCCCACTGCGGACACAAAAATTGTAGGAGACTTGGCTTCTCCAGACTGTCTTTATGGAATTAACAGAGAAATATGCTTGCCATGACATATATTGAACCTTTTCAGTGCATTTCTGGGTAACTTTATGGGCACATGTGTTATGTGTGTCACAACCAAACTCTGCAGGAAGAGATAAAATAGTGCACACATCACACAATGGGTATAAACAATGGGCAACCTAGGCTCCAACCTGCATAGTACAAAGAGGCTTTTTCAAAGAAAAATGCTGACTCTCTAAATGGAAGATGCCTTTGTTTCTGCACCTGTTTTGCTCGGTATCTTGTTAGGCTGCTTCTACTTCTACTATATGTCATACTAATAGGGAGAAGCAAAACAGGGAGAAATTATGATGGATATTAGTTGATCCTCTTGTTATTGCTAGATGTGATTATTGCTTTTTGCTGCTTGGGCTCCCTCAGTGTACTCCTAACAGAGTGCAGCTCATTAAAAACCTCTGCTGTTTAAGTTTTACTAGCATAATAACCAGTTCTCTCTTTATGGTTGTTCTGAAGTCGATTCGCTGGCCACCTGTCAGTTTGTGAAATAAATGTTAGGTTTTCCTAATGACTATTAAGGTTTTTCATGGATTTTTCTCCCATCGTATCTCTCTGAACTTGTCCAGTGCTGTGTTCGTGCTTGTGATTTATGCTTAGCAGGTGTTTGTTTGCTATGGGTTTCTAAACGTTGGCTTCCTACTGTAAGAAACGAATGGGAAGGTGGGAATGGGTTTATTGTATTCTGTATATTGTTCCACAACTACGAAATGGATTTCCAGCTGACACTCTATGTGCTGCTATGTATTAAGCCACAAAACCCTATCTATATCGGCAATATACCAACTAATGCAAGGGAATCCACAGTTAAGACTGAAGCTCCGTTATTAACCCACTGTGTTGTGCCTAGGTATTGCTGTACATATTGTTTTGCTATATACCAAGAACACTGCAATAGGTAAACAAAAGCAGGTGAGCTCACAATACAACTTCAGTCTTCACTATGAGATTCTGTGCCCTGACTGTTTTAACCAGACCTTTTATATTCCCTGAGTTTTATCTTTTGCTATTTCAGTTTTTCAACTTTGAAATGTTTGGTGAGGCTATGTGATCCAGTAAAAAATATCCTTAGAGATCTCTTATGTAAATCCGTAAAAAGTTTAGCTAACTTCTTTTAAAAGAAGACATTATGGACACAATACTTTGGATCTACAACGCTAAAAGCCACTGCAATTCGGTAGATTAGAGCAACCTAATATTAAAATGCATATTACTTACCTGATAAACTGTAACAGCTCTTGTCAGGACTACTGTTTGTTCTAAATACTTTTTGCCCCTAATTCTCACAGACATTATTCACTTTAGAGAGGATAACTACTGCTGTGAAGTTGTGGATTGTTAAGCGTTACTAACAGCATTGAGATTGTTTTCAATAGTGTACCTATACAAACAGTGGAATACTGTAGGAATCATACCTTCTTGAAGAGGAAAGAAGATATATCTCAGCTTTCTGGAAAAATATGAACCAACCCAGTACAAGATAGTGCAAAAACCTGCAACTGATCCACACACTTAGTACTGTGGGCTAGCTTTGGTTCACCTTAAAATCGTGATTATAGAGGCTTAAATCAGTATTTCACTTGCAATTAGAGCCTACTATAAAGAATGAAATTCTAACAACAAAACCACTGCACTTCATGGTGTTTGGAGGACTCTACCCAAAATTTACATTTAAACTAAAATAACCTTGTATCTATCCTTCACAGGAGTTTAGTTACTGGTCTTTATTCTTCAGCCATTCAGTGTGCTTGGGAAGTTGCAATGCGTACAATTTTATTTATCGTGTAACTTTCCTTCATATCATTGAGATATACACTAGAGCTAAGATTGGCTGTCATTTGCCAACAAAAGGTTGTTATTTTTGTTGTTAAGTGTCTGCATGCTGTTTTGACAATAACTCTTCTGTTTCCTTGTCTCCTCTGCTTAAACTTCCTAGCACATACTTGATAATTTAGAAGATCTTCTGAAGACTGCTACTTATCAATATCTGTTAGCTCCATTTTGTAACTCTCATTTGAGGAAGGTGTCATTTGATTTATTTCTTTATTTGGATTTTTACTACTCTATAATAACAGTACCCAGTCAATGCTCTGGGCTCTACTGACAACCTTTTAAAAACATGCACATAAATAAATAGAATTTCCAGTTGTCACAAGATCCATCAGAGAGTCCAGCAACAAAATAGACATAACAAAAGTAATTTGTCCCTACAAAGTGACTGATAGTCCCAATGACCTCACTGGAACAGAAGCTGTGTATCACTACCATGGTACCATAATGACATCACCAGTCCTTTCCACCTGTATTCTTATGGGATAGGGAGAAAGAATGCGCCGAAGATGAGAAAACATACGATTTTATAAACTGAGGGAAGGTACCTTGTACAGTTCTAAGAGGGATGCTTCTAATATCTGTAAGACAACTTAAGGGAAAGGAATCTGGATGTAAGACATCCTGATTACATCACTTTAATCACTAGTCTTAATCTGGCCCATCAATTTCTGTGGATTTTTCCATAATTTTATTGGTTTAAAAAGAACACAGCCAAGCTTATAATAGGCCTAGTTAGCACTATAAGAATACTAACACAAACTACCTGCCAAACAGAATCACATATACATGCGTGTTTCTGTAAAATCTGAATTCCAGTATTGTTCCACAGTGGAATCCCATTTTTCTCATAAAGTCTGCAACAATGCTGTATAGCTCTGGAGAGCGGAACTTTTTTATATAGTGTTTGAATCACCTTCCTTTTAAAATGCTGCTAAGTGTGAAATTAGTGTTGTCCCTCAAAGTGCATGAGAATAATTGTCAGTAATTGAACACAGTTTGGGGGCTAATTATATAAAAATTGGTATTAAAAGAATACTACAGGATTGATTGAGTTTTGCAGTTCATATTTAGTTTTCAAATTACTAGAGTTGAAAGGCTGTGGTAAGAAACAATAAAAATCCATTCAAAGCTGCTAAAGCAAATTAAGGTTTACTAGTCCTTTGAAAGACAAATGATCCAAGTGAGGTAATGTAGGGAGGACAGTAAAAATGTTCTTGACATTTACCATAGATTTAAAATATCAGGTGTTTTAGGATGCCACATGAACACATTTAATTTTTCCACTGATTTTCTGTTCAAATGGTTGGGATTTCTATTTTGGTTTGTCTTTAAAAAGAGGAAAACTCATAATGTCGTGGAAGAAATGCCTTCTTTAGGTGTATCAACTCCAGAATATTGTTGAGGATCCGTTAGAGTAAGTACATGCTGAGATGTGAGAGGAGCACAGCCTGTCACGACCTTGATCTATGCTTTTGAATGGGAGCAGGAAATTAGTTTTGGGGAGAATTTTTAACCACCACTTGTTCTAATTATACAGTGTCAGAAATAAATGGGATCTTGACAAAAGTAGAGCAAATGAACTTACCAGCGTTCCTCATCTGGGAAGGAATTTTGCAACCCCAGAAGCAGTTGAAGCACTCCCAAATTTTCTTGGAAGAAGAACTGTAAAAAAATAAGACAGAAGGGAGAGAAATCATGTACACTGTTGCATGTCATAGGCCCAGAGGGTTTCGAAACCTATTGTATATTTCTTTGCGACCAGAAATAGATGGAAATTGCTGAACAATTAAGGGAAAAAAAAAGTCAAATAAACATTGATCTACCCCAAAAAGTTATTGGTACAGAAACATTTCCTTTTTAAACTAGCAGCACGGAAAGACCACTAAGCGATATTTTGAACATGCACATGACAGTGCAGAATGGTTTAGATGTGAATAGCTTACTCATGGAACATCCAAAAGACTGGACCAAAACAATTTAATTCAGGGGTTTTTTAATTGGAGCTTATAAGTATTGTGAGGAAGATTATACCCTTTTCAGATTTGTTTATTTTCCTATAAAAATGTCATTCCCTCTTTATCAAAAAATCTAGAAAAGGTTTGTAAGAATGATTGCTGATATTTTTCTCTTAATGAAAAATAGTAACTCTAGGAAAAAGAAGTATTACAATAACATTTTAAATAAATACAGGCTATTTAAGTATAAAATAAATATTCTTGTAAAATATTTTTTAAAATCTGATAAATTTCAGTTTCCATGTAATTGTTTGGTAAATATCTTGCTATAAATAGTTATCATTTTACAGGATTATTGTATCAAGTAATTTGGATGTTACAAAAACAGTGAATATTTACATTGATAACAAAAATATTTCTAAATGAAATAGCAAGTTTTGGAAAAATAACTGAAATGTATCTGAATAAAAGAATCCATTTCTCTCAACAAAGGCCTGGTTCAAGGCTAAACAATTTAAAAAAAAAAAATTTAAAAAAAGGAAAAGTAATCACACCAGGATGAAGAGATATGAGGAAAGACTGCATTAATACCTGCAACTTCTAAATGATTGTAAATAAGCAATCAGCCTCTGATGAATCATAAGATTATCATTAAAGTCATCGCTTTAAGGAAAAAACTTTTTCTTCTATTTTACTGTTAGTGTAGAGAACACAGAATTTGTGCTTCCAAGGCTCCGCTGACAGTCACAATGTCATTGACTTAAGTTGCTCTCAGCAGCTAGGCCTTTTAAAAAATTAGTAATGGTATCTAGAGTCACATCTCTCAAATTCACAGCTTTGGCTGGACACTAGGTATACCGTGAGAGCATCCGTTCTGCAAAATTGTTTTGTGTCCAGCAAAAATTTAAGATTTGCAAAACCACATTACATGCCTGGGCATACACTAAGAGAGCAATGTTTAGATGATCATGAAGAAACTGAGTTCATTATTCTGTTTCTATGCAAACATTCAGAACCAGACCCTTTCAATAATAGTTTGTGACACTAGAAACAAAGGCAACTTGCAGTAGTTTTGCAAGCTGAGTGAAATGTAGTAGTGGTGAACATATGCAGAAAAACTCACAGCCACCCAATGCTCAAATACTAAAGTACTAAATATGATTCATTAGCGAGCAATTAAAATGTTCAGGAGATGAAGCCAAACTGTCCTGTCCACAGAGGAGATGCCACTGGCTAAAGCTGTAAGCTCTGGAAGAGGAAACATGCTTAGACATGACAGCCAACTGCAAATGCATATGATCAAACAAATTTGTCTACTGAAATGGATGTACAAACTACAGTTAATGAATCTGATGACGTTTTTAATGGATTGGGATGCATTACATCTATAATATATCACACTGCTATAGGCCCCAATGTGCTTTCTGAAGTAGACGGGCCACATAAAACCCAATTAACTCTCAAAGACAAGAATACAAACTGAACTTCACCAGATGGCTCAACCGTTTGGAGTGAATTCAGACACTACTGACTGGGTTAATAGTATGGTCACTGTACTAAAACAACACAAAAAGTTATGAGGACTTTAGAGATAAGAAAGACACGAATAAAGCAATCAACCTAAAGTAGATGCCCAGAAAAGCAGGTGAAGAGGTCACATTTAGACTTCAAAATGCAAGAGAGCTTTTAGTTTGGGATGTCAGCCAAAGAGCCTGGCAATTCTAACTCTATAAAGAATTTGTTCCTTCAACCCTTTTCAGAAGAGGTTTGAAAGAATGGATATGTTTCACAATTCCATCAGTACCTGATTTTTAGGAGTATCTTGTCTCAGATGTTGAAGGATGTGGACAGCATGGAATCAAGTAATTACTACTGACCTGCTGGTCAGAATGTTTAATTTCTACGAAGGAGAAAGAACATTAGACTGAACAGAAACCCACTTCTTGTTCAGCCTGGAAGAATTTGGTTATGTAGAAGAAAACAGTGAGAAAGAGCCAGACTTGACCCTGTAAAAATGGATTTAAGTGTATGAATGGAATATCCCAGAACACGGGAGTCTGGCATACATTCATAGGCTTGTTCCCAAACTTGAACATACTCATCCATAACTTCTTATGGTTAAGTATTTCCTTCAAACAATACATAATGACAGAGATTGAATGGCAGAAGAAAAGCCTGTGGAATACAGAAGATATTATTCTGCAAATACTGGAATATTTTGAGATTAAGCAAGGTCCACAATCTCAACTGTGTTACGGACTATTTTAATATTTACTGACATGTCCTTCTAACCCTATAAAACATAACAGAATGATCACAATTTTAGTTCAGAAACATTCTCTTGTCTAATGCCTAAGAAATCAGGATTATTTAAAAATAAAAAATCCCACATACAAATGATTGTTTTTGTAAATCCTGCTGTCTTTGCTGAAGCCTTATTTTATACTAACACCTCTGTTTTGAAAGGCAGGTGAGTTATTTTACTTTTTCTATCTATCACTGACTTTAAAACATCCTTAACTGAGATTTGAATGTTACATAGCTGGCAGGAATCTTCACTGCTGCAAAAGCTGCGTTCTCTTTAGCTTCCTTATATTAAATACAAGTCCAAGGTCAATCTAAAACCAGATTTTCCTTAAAAATAATCCTTCCTTACAAGCAGCTCACGCATATTAGTGAGTACCACAACATAACCATAACATTACTCAGTTTCACCAGAAAAAATCTTTCAAGCTTTCGATGGCTTCAAGGCCATGTAGTTTGAAGAAGGAAACTTCAACAATCAGGCTCAAGTCCTGGTCCTTCTATATGACTGCACTCTTAGCAAAGCCCCTCCCTATTTTCTTTGTGATCTTTCATGATTTAATTAGAAACATCTTTAAAATGCGCTTTTTTTTTATACTATAGTAGTATAACATCTGCATTTTCAGCAGTATGCTATTTAATCACATTGGGTTATAAAGTGAAATTCTTAGTACTTAGTGTAATATCTTGTAGAACCCATGCATTTGGTCTTTTAGTGTCCCTGACTCATCATCTTATATTCTTTCATCAACATTTTAATAGCCACTCTTAAAAATGTAATTTGATGGATAATTCTCTAAACCTGTTTTAGTTATGGTATTTCTTTAAAAAGTTGTGTCTCTGCACATGTTTTCTTTCTGTGATTACTGCACCTGAAACTAATTCCAAGCATTCAAACATACAGACTTAAACCCAGATCCAGTGTAAACTGTGAAGTTGCTTGAGCTTTGCTAGATTATGTTATGCAAGACTCTGATTCCCAGGTAAGAGGATTTTGTCAGTGTCAAGAATTTTACTTTTAGCTTTAACTGAAACATGCTTATTTATTATGTATCTAATGTATAGTGTGTAGTTTGAGTTTAGACACCTGAACTCTGTTTTAACGCTGTGTTCAGTCCCCATGTGCTTTATTAGACTGAGCACTCTCTGTCTACACTTAATCCTCTGTTCCAATGTAATTTAGTCAGTGACTCTGAAAATCAACTATCTGCAGCTATTTTGCAGCAGACTAACTGGGTAGAGCATTTGTTGACTTACTTAACTTCTTTCTTGTTAATTTGACAAAAGTAAAACTCTATACAGTAAAGTGAGATACCTATGAATTTCAGGGAATTTTGGATTAAAGCTTCCTTGAGGATAGCACCTACTTAAAACCATACCTGCTCTGGACAGCTCTGAAATAGATGTTTATGTTAAATGTTTACTTAAATATTTTTCTGAATGACTCTTCTTTCTTGAGGATGGGGGGTGAATAGCCATACTTATTTCAACCAGACTATTTAACACAAGCAAGTTATGTATGAGAGTATCTGTTCCTTTCTTCTCTAACAATTCACAAATAGTTATCACAGAAACCAGGCAACTAGGCTGACTGTGAAAGCCCAAAAGAGAGTTCCACTGCCATATTTTTCCTTTGACAGATTTCTGCTAGTCTTTAAAGTACTGGGAAACAGAGAAATTCAAACTACTCCCTGGATTCTCTGAAAAACGGCAATAAGGAGAGGGGGGAAAAAAAAAAAAGGACAAAACAGAACTAGCATTGAATTATTGGCAAGGTCTAACATAACTGAACTGTGTAAAGTTAAAGAAAAAAAAATCAAAAACCCAAACCAAAAAACCCCAACCAAAAAAAAACCTTTAAGGTGTCTGCCATTGTTGAGGAAATTCCAGAAAGATAAATAACTTGAAAAAACAGAGGGAGGAAGGGGTAGATGATAAATATCTGATAGAGAGTCTTCACCTAAAACTTGAAAACATCCTTTAAGTTCTAGTTTGAAAAGTGACTATGCAGTACTGATGCTTGCTTATTCAATAGCTGTGTGCACTATGAAAGTCGTATGTGCCTATTTGGGCTTTTAAACCACATTGTGCAGAGTGCACAAAAATAAGACAATATTTTCTTCCTATGTGTTTAAAAAAACCAAACCGTATACAAATTTCTACTACATATTTAACGACACACCCAGAAAACTACCATGTTTGTATAGGAATACGGGAGTGTACTGAAAAAAAAAAAAAAATCTACATTTTGTCTACAGAGATTTGCGTCACTAAACTGCGTTAGTTGTTACAGATAGACAGGCTCCTCTGGGGAGAGTAATACAGAGCAAAAGCCTAATTTTAATTGCTTTGAAATGGTTTTGGAAGGGTTGGGTTCTTGCTGTACCGACATTGCTTGACAGTGCTAAAGTCAGCATATGTGCACACCCTCTAAAGACTAGGACAGAAGCACTGAAGCACTAGGCCAACATCTCTGGCCTCAATCTGGATATTGAAAATAATTGGTCTGCAGAAATGTGGCCTTTGCAGGTTCTGCACAGTGTACTGCCCCTTTGGAGAATTCCACCAAACCTTGTAAAGTGAAACACATAAAAATTCTTAATGCTTCTTCTACAGCATGCACACAGAAAGTTAACCTTATCAGTTCCTTTGGATAAACAAAATCTTTTTTGTATTTACGTATGTATACGTTATACCAGGTGACCAGTCCTTATTTCCAGGCAGTGTTGCTAAAGTCTTCATGTCTTGATATACCCGCCTCTCGCTTTCTTAAGCAAAATCTTTAAAGCACTTTGGTCCTTGAAGCACCACTGGACTGAATATATGCTTTTGACCCACAAGTGGTAATTATGAAGCCTTGTTTCAAACGTGGAGGGACTCTGTATTGCAACTTACACTACTAGTTAATTCTTAAAAAAGTAATAATTGGAGCCATTGTCTGAACTCAATTTCATTACACATGAGCAAATCTGGAATAAAGCTACTGCAGTCAGGTTAAAGTCAATGAACTCTATCAGATTTTTATTGGCTCAACTGAGATCATAAATTGGTCCTGTAATTGGACCTTTAGTTTTAAATATAACATTTGCAATTGGCTGTTCTGCCCAGGGAACAGACAACTGTATCTTGACAGAGTTCTGAATCTATTAGAATTAGTTGGGAGAGGGTGACTACATGATGAACATCTAATTCTATAAAAGAGAAAGTAAAACTAGAAATAGGGAGGTGCTGAATTTGATTATCCTTAAACTTGCATCAGCATTAGCAGTGTTTATAGACCAGGAGGAGTGTTAACTTAAAGCAAAATAGCAGGTGATGAGGGTGTGATGTCCATGTTGCACTTTTTTTAATTTAAAAAAAGCTGTAGTTAGGTTCAGTTGACTGAATGCCCATTTGCAGCTGGAGTGCATTAGATGCATTCCAGCATTTTCCACTTCAGTTTAATCCAAAAGGAATTCAGTTCATGTGCTTCAATACCACACCATGATGTGAATCAAAGCACAGAACATCGGGACAATCAGAGATTCACTTCAAAAGCACAAGGCTGATCTGAACTAAAATGACACTAAAAAGAGAAGAACTCCCAGGCACAGAAAAGTATTTGTAGGCTTTGCTGAAGACTGTTTATACACTCAGTGGAAACTGTCTTACAAAAAGGCCCTGAGTGAATCCTATCCGCGTTCTTTCCTGAAGTGCAAAGACAGGGCAAGAAGGCCTGTGAATGAATTGCTTTTTAAACAATGAGATAAAATGATCTTGTCAAGATCAAACTATGCTTGCTGGTTTTTAGCCAGCTAAAACTAATCATGTCTTATATACCATTCTTGTATTACATCTCTTAGGACTGAATTGTTCCTAAAACAAACTATTGGGAAAGGAACAAGGACTTACTGAGATAACATGAACTCTGCTGCTGTGACCATCAATTGCAGTGCAGATACTGTTAGCCCAAACCAGCTAACCTGGCTAGGTTAAGGGCTGAACCACAGGCTTGCTCCGTTTTATATAACATCTTCCATTTTCGTGCAGATGAAAGCCCTAATGTGTTGATAGTCCTTTTACGCCCTTTCCACAGCTCACCCTCGTGGGCCAACGAGGTGTCTTACAAGTCAACTTGCAGAAGAATCCCATGTTACTTGAAAACAGGTCATGTTCAGGGGAAGGCAGAAACTGTGAGGAGCCTTGATACATATAAGGCTTGATAGTGACGATGCTCCCACGGTGACTAGACTGTCTTGCTTATGCACCTGCAGCAGCCGTCTCAGCTCTGGATTTCTGCTTCCAGAGCTTTTCTGGAAAAGGCAACATAATCTGCTTCAATTGCCTTCATCAAATATTGAAATCAACCTGGATGGCTTTGCTAGAAGCAGGAGGATCTACTGTGTTCCCTCACCCGGACTGATCAGCTGAAGAAGCGCTTTTTGGCACAGAGGGACAGCCAGGTCAACAGTGTCTTCAGCGTCTTCAACCAGTACAGCTACCCATGAAAGGAGTATCTGTCCGTGGCCCGACATTGGGGTACAAATCAGCAAGTTAACTGTACGCTGCAGATGCAGCCTAAATGTAATTAGTTCTTTTGTTTAAGAATAAACTGACTCTAACCACTACTTGAGCATGTGGTTCCTTCAAGACAAAAAGGCAAATAACTCAGTTACATTTAGAAAAATGGCTTTAATGAACAGGAAAATGGCATTTAATCTTTCGGTGCATCCTGCATTTTATGAGTAAATTCCGTGGGAAACTGTGTAAATGGAACGTAATTATTTTTAAAATAGAATCCTTTGTTATTAGCTACATAACTGTCATGTGTACATAAAGCACCCTGCTGTACAGACAAAAGACTGGAAAAGTTTCCTGGAGAGTTTTTGCTATTGAAAGAATAAAAATTGAAGCAGTGGGGTGAACTTTTGGTTCACAGACTCAAATACTGAACGTTAAACCTGGCTGAGAGAAAATCACTTTATTCTGATAACCGGATTACTTAGAACAAAAATAGAGAAAATTAAGAACTGAAGAGCAGAAAATTAAGGTGGAATGCAATTTAAAGAGTAAGTAGATGATGTAGGCTTTCATTTTCATCCCCCCCAGTGTCCAGCTAATTAAAATTACAATCAAAATGAAAGTCTAAACTTGTAAATATCTTTAGCTAATGATTTTGTCTTTTTAATCATCTTCACATTCAAAGACTTTATTTTATTCATTTAGAGCTTTACAATAAAATGAAATTGTTTTCCTCTAGTAAAATCCTTTTAATTTTCGTTATCTGTTTCTTTTTACATCATGCATTATGTATTTTTCTTTTTTCTTTCTAATTTCTGCACAGTATTCTCTACTTTTATAGTCTGTGCTCCTCTTACGCACTTACTTAAAACTATTATAAAGTTAAATGTAATGAAGTGCTATAATGTAAACTTTTTGCTTAGCATAAAATCACTAGAGTTGCATCTACTGGCTTGAAAACTAATCTAGACAAACACTAGCTTTCTTCACAAGGTGCATATGCAGATACAATGAATTTTTAAGCCACTGATCACATACAACTTTAAATTTAGACAGAACAGTAAGTAGTCATCATCTTTTTTTCTAAGACAAAGAATGGCTTTGCCCCAATTTAGAGACTGCTATCTATGAATAATGGTTGTTTTTCTGTGAGTTTTGAGGCAACTCTTTTAAATGGTTCAAGAGTTAAAAGTAATGAAAGACATTCTTAATGCAATGGGCAGCAATGACTCACCTTTCTGACTTTAATGTTCTAAAAATTAGCGTTTGCTGTCAGTATACTTTACTCTTCCCAACAGTCTGGGAATATGGAGTAATTGTATCATTTAAAAATGCATACAAACTTGGAGCCTTTGTTTTACATGTTTACGTTGTGTAATTTATAAAAGGACATATTTAGTTTTGCTTCAATATTTGTTTTTGTTATGTAAGTTTTCTAAACGGAAGGTGAGGAAACGTTGAAAATGTAGCGAAAATGATGCTCGGTGTTATGGCTCTGTCTTAATGACTTCCCTCATTTTGGATTATACAGGCATTTTATTTTATTTTGCTAGCCAATGTTGATTTACAAAGGGCACTAAGGTTGCAACTTAGCCAGTCATAACAATATACTTTAACACCACACAAAGACAATATTTATTTAGTGACCTAGTTCATTTCAGCCTCAGTGTTACTTGCATGATCCAGCTGCACTCTGAAATCTGAGGATTCTGAACTGGATCTTGGGAGTCAGGCTGTGGATTCTGAGCTATGCTTGAGAGACGGTTTTGTATTCCTATGGTACTTAGAAAATCCCACAAAAAGGCAGTGCCAACACTCAAGTGAAATGTCATAGGTTCAAAATACTTGGAGTCACCAGCTGGCTGATGGACGAAAATTGAGTGTGACTACATCTACAGGTGCTAAGCCCTTAACTTTACAGAAAGATAATTCTCAAGTTTCACATCTGTAATGACTGTCACGGACACTGCAAGCCATGTGCGTACAGGAGATCCCATTCACATACAAACACAGACCATGGGTGCACTTGCAACTTTTAAGTGTTCAACCTACCTGGGAAGATTTATACTGTTGATCATCACTCTGGTATCTGAATTATTTCTGGGTAAAACCTATTAGCAGCACAAAAGACCTTCAAAGCTATCATGAAGTGTCTCACAAATGTTCTGGGGGTTATAAAACTTCTAGTTGGAACAAGACAATATTTTTATTTGTTTGTTTTCTTCAATTTGGTTTTCTTAGGCATTAACAGGAAAGAGGATGTTAGCATTATACTTTATCTTGCAAGATAATGATCAGTTTTATATTTATATTGGCGTACATATACACATCTTCACTGAAATATTCTCATTTCACACTGGTAAAAGCAAGGCCAGATTTTGGCCCAGCATCTTTTGGAATATCTAAAATACACTCCCTGGTTCTGAAAGGCAACTCTCATCTGGCTGCTTGGAAGATCTCCAAGAGTTTGTGCTCTGCAAGGTTTGCAAGGGATTAACTGCATACTCTTGTGCCTTTAGAATCAATACAACATATGGATTGGCCTCGTCTTCTTGAGTTGCCACTGACTGCACAGGGAATATTTGTACAATTCAGGAAGATGTAATTGGGCTTAAAGCCTCTGTGTTTTTTATGTGCAGAAGTTAATTTATGTGAATACATTAATGTTCATACATCAGTCATTTCACTGGGTCATCTGCCAAAGAGAGTGCCAAGATTTTGCCTATATGTACAAAGATGAACGTGAGCCTTGAGAGCCCTCTAGACCCAAGACATTTTAAAATAGCCAATGCTTACTTAATCATTTTATATTGTTAATAGATCAATCGGTGTTCTTGGGTTTGGTACCAGCGTACGTTTTCTAATATTAAAGTTCTGAAATACAGAAGAACAATTGCATTTCAAATCATCAGAACAGACACGTTTGTTAACAGCTGTACTGCTTTGTACTGTGGTATTATAATAGAGATGTCTGGAGTCTCCACCTGAATTTGTGAACTGTTAATGATGCAAAATGGTTTTAAAATAGTCGGAAATAAAAGTACACTGTAAAGACAACTCTATGCAAATCACTAGGACTATTTTGTAGCAAAAATTTCTTGGGTAAAACAAAGGAAGGAGTATGGATGAAAACTGTGCCAGTAACAGGCTGTGGGCTGGGAGGATTGTGGTAGAAGGGGAAGCCTAGTGGTTCTCACCTGCGTGCTCTTCCAGCATCTGATCTAGGTTCTCACTGGTTCCAAAAAGGGTGCTTTGGCCTGTGGATGAGCCCTCCTGATGCTTTCTTCATGTCAGCTCTAGTGCTTGTGTCACAGCTTCAGCAAGCCAGGCCAGCCTAAAACATAATTCATTGAAAAAGCAATTATTTTTTGGTCAGTGAACAAACTGGCACAGTGTACAAGGGGATCAGTCAGGAACCAGAGTTGGCATAAGTGAGAAGAAGGGGCTGCAGGGCCAGGAACGGGGTGAAGGGAAGAGCACGACTGTCCTGCACAACAGTGAGCCATTCAGGAGAAGCAGTAGTACAATAAAACCTCTTTCAGATGACAACCATGGCCTGCTGGTTTAGTCATAGAAAACTCCACCTAGTCCCAATGGCTGTTAGTGTGCCTGAGCTGTGCTTTCAAACAGTGGAAAACTGAAGCTCAGGAGAGGGAAACTCCTGAGTTAGCTGAGGACAAGGTTTAAGCATTATTTTTTTGTCTAGGACCTCAGTTAAGTTTCACTGGTTTTCAGTGTAGCTTTTAGGCATAAAGAAGCTAATTTGCCTTTAGTAAAAAAAGGTACAACTGCATACTGTTCAAAGTATTCTTTTGCTATATTTAATTATAAGTGCTTTCATATGCTTTTACCTTTAAGAATTCATTAGGACTGGAATTCTTAAACTGTGGTCTATGGTGCATTTTGTAGAGGCCTGTGAAGTTGTTCTGTAGTTTTAGGTCTGCTTAAAAGGCAGCTAAAATACACTAAATATTTTTCTAGTGTGGCTTTTCCTTACAAACAACTACTGCTTTTAACACCGGATTTTGTGATCACTAGATAGATGAGGAATCACCTCAGAAGAGAGGTACTCTCTGAAATAGAAATGTTCCATGTTAAAAAATAATATAAACTATGAAAGTTTAAAAACACTTGATCGATGGCTTTGCACTCCTAGTAACACTGACCTTCAGTGGCTTGAAATACTATTGTAATTTTTCAATTTGCTATTATGAAATCTAGATTTCATAAACATATTATTATCTTTCCATTATGATTACTTATTCCCTCTAAGGTCTACAATGCTTTTCTAACACATCTAAATGGAAATGGGATTAGGATGAGATTCTGTCACTCAGGGGATTTGTGGAAAAAGGTGGGGATACGCACAGAAAAGGTCATTTCTTAGGGGCGCAATGAATAAAATGACACCGAGTTGTGAAGAAGGAGAGCAATAACGGTATTAGCAATTTTGCATGGTTTTAAATGTTGGAGATACGCTGGAGAACAATGCACTGTTATTTTCTTGCCTTTTATAATATCTTTAAATAAATTAAAAAATTAAGCTCTTAAGAAATCTACGTTATTTCAACAAATTTTTTTTTGGTTACTGAGTGGTTTCATGTGTATTCTGTCTTCTGTGAATGTGCTTGCTGTCTGTCTGTTCGTGGGATAAGTTTACTAACAAAATCTAGCCTAGAAATTGTCACTTTCAAGTGTTTGGTCTGCATACTGTTTGTTTTGTCATTCAAGTCATGGTTTGTTTTTTTTTTTTTTTGATTACTTAGCTGGCTGCATGTGAGAACTGAATGGACAAATAATTAATAACAAAGTTCACTATGATTCTTCTGGCAAACAATGATTGTAATTAAATTAGTAAAGGTGGCCTGTGGCTGAAAGATCAGATCAGGACTCCTTTGCCTGAAGAACTATACCTGTCAAACCTCTTTTTTGCTTTTATGTTGTTGTTTTCCTGTTTTAAAAATGCTGAAGCCTGTGTGCCAGATCAAATTAACATGATGTTTCAAGTAATTGCATTTCTGTACAAAGTTTAAGTGTGCAGTATATACAGTGTAAGATAATACTGAATGTTCTCTGGGCCCCAGTACTAAAATATTTTATGGTTCTGATATTACAGTATTTTTATTTAGATACATTACTCCATAACTGGACTTGGCTAAAGTGACTTGCCATTTCTTTTAATGTCAGAGACTAAGATAAACATGGCCAAAAGAAGGAGGAAAAAAAAAACCCTGTCTTCAGTTTTGCATTTGATGCAATTAAGAAATAATCTCTGTACCTGGTACAGAGAGACTTCACAATTAAATAAGGTAATTGCTAGTGTAATGCATATTGAGAAAAAACACTCAAGAGAAGAAATGTTTTGATCAAAATGAAATTAATAGATAATATGAAGGATGCAATTTACTGTGAAGCATTGGATTAACTGCTCAAGGTGAACCATGCTGGGTATTGAAATGCACATGAACAGCTTTAGGGGAGCAAACTCTGGGCATACAGGTTAAACATGGTGGTATTTAAAACCCGTTTGTGCATATATTTAGAAAATGTTTCTTGAATTGGTAACGGAGTCTTGCATTGTCCAAAGTTCTCTGGAGCAAAAAAGGATGACTAGAGCAACAGTCTTGCAAAGAACTGAACTGCTAGAACATGTCTTTCTCAGGTACGCTGATAATCTGCTGGAAGTCTGGAAATCATCAGTGACATGTGAACCAGCACTGAAGATATGTTTTTATTAGCACGTATTCCTGAAAATCTTACTATGATGAATTTAAATGGCAAATCTTGGGACTCTTTCACCTCTCTAATGACTCTTCTTAGTGGATGGTACGCCTGATGCTTGGGCAAATCATTGGCAGAATTTGGATACAGGACAGAGGAACTTTGGCAGCGTACAAAAAGAACACAGAACACAAAAGACTTTAACATCTGGCTTAAATGAGCAAACAAGGCTTCACATTCATTACTTCACATAGTAGGTATATTTCTAATAGCCACTACACCAATATAAAACTGCAAAGGGTTTGACCCCTTTTGACTCCTTGATTTCCATGCAATCCCCATGTACAGGTCTCCCACGCTAAGGGAACAAGATCTAGCTGCAGGTATAAACATTTTTGTTGTTTTCTTTGCTTCTCTTTCAATTCTCCTCTTGTCCCACAGGCACTGAGCTGCTGCCAGCAAACAGAGACAGTGGTTCTCCAACTGCCATAAAAACTTGCAGCCACTTCCCAGTTCCCCAGCCTGGAACAGCTGAGCTGCTGCTAATACTCTTTTCTACATTTTGCTGTGCCTTCTGTACTCATTTCCACAGTGAGAAGCACTGGTTTAAAGATACGAATGACTCAACATGCGTTGGAAGAAATAACCTCCTCTATGACAAGAGATGAATAACTGGAAAAGTTAAGAAGATTTAGCCACTTTAGTCATTCATACCATACCCAACAGTGGAGGCCTTATCAGCTCACCTATAAATATATGACCTTCTACAAACTTCAGTAATATATTGCATGCTAATCAGATTGCATTTGCATTTGTTCCCAAGGGAAGCAGCCTTGGGGATTCTCAAGATTCAGTTACTAGTTCTGCAACACACCTCTGAGGTGACTTCGGTAAGTCACCTATCCCTTTGTAAAACTGTCTTTTCTGTCTCTAACGTGTCTATTTAGGCAGAAACTGCTTCTGTGTTTTGTGTGATATGCAAAGTCTTCAGGCCTCCTGAAACATATATAATAAACCCCAAAGTTTTGTTTAAGTCTCTTTCCTTAGGCTTTCCCAAACACAGTGACTATCAGGTCCTAGTGGCAGCCCACCCAGAAATGCGAGGAAGGTTTTTATCCCAACACCTGTGTGAGGGGGCAGAAGAGTTTTTATCACTCTAGATCTGTAGAGGCAGGAAACACTGTATAATTCCTAGAAACGCAATGCGTGAATCGAGCCAGAAGCACCCCCTTGCCTTGCCTTGGGTGGCACTGCCAATCTGCTTGGCGCAGCCGGTTGTGTATTAAGAGCTCGACGGTTCTCCTTAGCCCTGGGCGCTTGTCCCCTCAGGACGTGCTAAAGCCTGAGGAAAACCCGCGGCGGGGCTCCCGGGAAGCCGCGCTCCTCCGAGTTCTAGAAGCTGCTCCTCGCCGCGGGAGTCTCCACAGGAGCGCCCGCCTCAGCTAACGGTCGGCACGCGCCCGCCCCTCAGGTAACGGTCGGCACGCGCTCACCCTAACGGCCGCGCCGCGCGCCCCTCCCTCTCGCTCAGGCGCGTGCGCCGGAGGGGGCGGGGCCTTCACCCGGCGGCGCGTCGGATTCGAACGGCCGTGCCGGGCGGGCGGGGAGGAGCGGGGCGGCATGGCGGGCTCGGCGGCCTTGCTCCGCCGGTGCCCGCTGCTGCTGCCTCAGAACCGGGAGGGGACGGCCTACGAGGGCTTCGTCACCGCGCAGGTACCGGGGCTTGGCCGGCGGCCGTGACTGCGCGTCAGCTTCCCCCCCCCCCCCGCCTCCGCCAGGGCCTGCGCCCGCGGGCAGCCCCGTCACCGGGTCTGTGTGAGGGGGGAGCGCTTCCCGCCTCGCCGGGGCCGGCGGCTTCCCGGGCGAGCGGGGAGCCGCCGGGTTTGTGAGGCAGGAGATGCCGGGGGGAGCGTAGCGGGGCCCCTCAGCTTGCCGTGCCTTCCCGCGCCCGGTTCCCTGCCGTCAGGGTGCTGCGGGGAGGCGCCCACGTCGCCATCCCGCGGGTCTGCACTCCTTGTGCCCGCCGAACTGCTCTTCTTCTGGCGGCGCGGTCTCGCTGGTGGCTTGTAGGCTGGATTTGTTGTGCTGGCAAATGTTTTTTTTGGGGGGGCAGATTCAATGTGCCTGCACTCTTGGCCTAGGGTGAAGGCTGAGGCAAGTGACTAATTGTGGGTGTTTTCCTTTCACTTACCGTGTTTGTCAGGTTTCAGTTTAAGTCGCTACATCGTCTCTGAGGATCTGGTAAGTTGCAGTGCAGGGAGAACAACAGCACCTAAGACAGCTTGAGAGTGGATGCTCTTGAGCCAACTTTGCCATCAGAGGCAGCATGCAGTGATGCTACCGCCATGGCTCATTAAAATATCATACATGTGCGTGCACACAGACCACAGAAACAGCTCTTAACAGGCGTATTTTCATCTAGAAATAGTGTGGGATTATCTTCCTATAAAAATAAGTAAAAGACATGGGCTGTGTCACACTAGCATTTTCAAAAATATAGTTTTGCAGTCAAAATTCAGGAAGGTTTTTAGTGACTCTTGTATTCAGCTTTCACAAGACGTTTGCAAGCGTGTGTTTTTATTTGCATTACTGTAACAGCTGCAACTTTTGAAATGCTCTGTGTGTTAGAATGCATCCTGACGTGAAGATTAAGATGTGAGTGTGAGCGTCTGTTCTCAGATGTGATTTTTTGATTAGAGCTAAGGCCATAACATAGCGAAGTCTGAGGTTATGTGCTTAATTTAAGAATACAGTAAGCATCAGCTTTGGAGAAGTTTGGAAGCAACTGATGTGCCAACGGGCTATATTCAGCTCTGAAACAGGTATCTTGTTTTTGCATGTGAGCATCACAGAAACACTGAGGTTGAAAGGAACCTCTGGAGGACCTCTAGCAGGGTCAGCCGGAGCAGGTTGCTCAAGACCATGTCCAGTCAGGTTTCGAATATCTCCAAGCATGCAGACTGCGCAACCTCTTGGGTAGCCTGTTCCAGTGTTTGACCACCCTCACTGTTACTGAGGGTTTTTTTCGTTGCATTTAGGTGAAATTTCCTGTATTTCAACTTGTACCCATTGCCTCTTATCCTGTCAGTGTGTGTCACTACACCTTTAGTCCTCCTCCATCAGATATTTGTACATGCTGGCAAGATTCCCCCCGAGCCTTCTTTTCTCCAGCCCAACCAGTCCCAGCTCCCTCGGTCTCTGCTCATATGAGACATGCTTCAAGCTCTTAATTGCCTTCATAGCTCTTCACTGGACTAACTCCAGTATGTCCATGCCTTCCTTGTACTGGGGACCCAGTACTCCAGGTGTACCTCACCAGTGCTGACCAGAGGGGAAGGATCACCACCCTCAACCTGTTGGAAATGCTCTGCCTGATCCAGCACACGAGGCTGTTGGCCTTCTTTGCTGCAAGGGCGCGTTGCTGGCTCAGGGTCAACTTCATGTCCCCGAGGACCACCAGGTCCTTTTCTGCAGAGTTGCTCTCTGGCTGATCAGCCGCCAGTGTGTGCTGGTGCATGGGGTGAATCCTCTCCCAGCGCAGGACTTTGCGCTTTCCTTTCTTAAGTTCATGAGGTTCCTGTCAGCCCGTTTCCTCAGCCTGTTGAGGTCCCTCTGAATGGCAGCACAATCACAGGGTCTATCAACCACTCCTCCCAGTTTTGTATCCTCTGCCAACTTGCTGAACAAGGGTGCGTCCTGTCCCATCATCCAGGTCACTAACGAAGGTCAAATAGCGTCAGCCCCAGGACTGACCCATGGCATGCACCAGTAGTCAGGGGCCTCCGACTGGCCTTTGTCCTGCTGATCACAACCCTATCAGCCCAGCAGTTCTGCATGTTTTCAGTCCACTGTCAGCTTTTCTAGTTCATCCTTCTTCAGTTTGTCTATGAGGATGTTATGGGAAACTATATTAAAAGCCTTTCTGAAATGGACGTAAAGCATCCACTGTATCGGTCATCTAATCACAGGAGGAAATTTGGGGTTGTTCTTAACTTCCTGCTGAAGAAATCTCAAATTTGTGGACATAATTCAAGGTATGCTGAGCTGGAACAGAGTCTGGAATAAAAGTTTTGAGATGAGTTAGCTGCCCTCTTCGCTTCAGGGAGGAGTTAAACCTACTCACAAACCTTCTTTATTTCAGTTTTGTTTTGATCGTCCCATAAGAAATCAGAGGGAGGATCACAAATCAGGACAATTACTGAAAATGCAAGTAGGTGGCATTTAGGAACTGCCCCATGTGGATTGCACTAACAGGAGAAAAAATTACATTCCTGTACTTGGGACTGTTTTTGTTTACAGTTTCTAAAATCTTGCTGAAATATGTTGTGGATCAGTGCCCAAGTTCCTTCTTAGTGTAGTACTTTTATGATAAGAGTCTGTTTTGACTTTTACTTGAGTTGAAGACAGACTTTCATGTACTTCAGCATGACTTGGATTAAATTATATTTATTGGGTTTGTCCAGATTTGTATAATGGTTCTTTTTCTTGTAAAAAGTGTTATTTTTGCTTTATGAAATGTGATGCACTGAAGAGTTTTTACTGAATACGGCGAGTTAGAGGTCAACAGTATTTCAACTTCAGAATTAAAATCGGCATTATTTGTACATGTTACTCATGCAGCTTTTTTTTCCTAAATAAAGAAATTCTGAAAAATATTCCTGAAAGTCAGATAAGACGAACTTTCTTTCTTAACAGCTGATCTTATGCGGGATGCTTCCCACAAGTGTCTAACTATTTTTCTTTGCAAACCTTCCTATTAACTAAATGTTTATTTTCAAGGGTAGAGACTTTCACATCAGGATACTGTTACCAATGGATTTGCAACTGAAAAATGCAAGGTAAGATAGTTTTATGAAAGCAGTTTGTAAATGTATGTAACAAAAGTTTATTTTGATAAAAGCAATGATGGGTATGCATATGAGTTATTATTTTTTCCCAATATCAGTGTTGGTAATTAATTCTTATTGGTTTCAACTTAACCTTGCGACAAAAGTGTACAGCATCAGTGTTAATAAACACTGACAATAAACATTGCCTATATCAAAATATTTTGTTGTTAATTAACTTTGAAGCCTGTTGTAATTAATTGGTTGTATTTATATATAAATCAGTGTACTTGGAAAAAAATGTTCATTTAAATCGGATTATTTATATAGTACCATTTGGGAAACAGAAAATTCAGTGCAAAGTTGTAAATTTAAGCAGTTATATACTTGAAGTTAAAAAAGCTGTGCTCACCATCATTTTTCTCTTTCCTGCTCATACGTATTAATTTGGATTGCCCAACTTTTCTTTAAAAGCTCTGTTCTTACTACTGTGAGTGTTTGTCATAGTAATATGCGTGTGTGAATTGTGTGTGTGCACACGTGCACGGATTAGTCTTTAACATTGTATTCCATACTTCTGCCTAGGCCAGCCTGCTCTGAACTGTGAACAGATGTAGTCGATAGGTTTATTACATTCTAGGTTGGATACGCATTGTAGGTAACTTTGACATTTTCAGGATATCATTTTTAAATATTGGTATCTTTTATGAAGTCATATTAGCCTGCAAGAATTATGTTGTTGTTTTCAGCAAAGAACACAGGCTTTCGTAGGTAAATGCTTAATTTTTAATGGGCTTTGGGATAGTGACATTTGAAAGTTTTAAATAACTTTGAATATGAAAACTCAAAGAAATTTTGAAGTATTGTTTACTTCCTTTAGTTTTTTGAAGAACAACTTTTATGTTGTTGTGTAGCAGACATTCTGATCTCTTCTAAAAATCATGTACTGTGAATTTAAAATTTATACAAAATACTGTTTGTCTAGGATAGAGTGTAGCTGGCACCTAAAGAAGATACTGCATGGATATCGGCATATTTTAAAGCAGGTATACAGATGCTAAAACCATTTCTGTTAAATGTATGCTTGTAATAATTCTGAAAAGCTTATACTCACGCACCTATTCTAAAAGTGTTAAAGAACTCTCCTTTTATTCTATAGCCAACTTTTATTTTTAAATGCTTGAGGATTTGCAGGTCAATCTAAAGAGAGATGGATAGAATTTAGTAAATACTTATTTTTATTCAAGCTTTATTTTTTGAAGATTGAGATAGAATGGTTTTTGATAAATGGCTGCTGACATTTCTCTGGAATTTTTTTTTAATGTCTCAATTAGAAACAGATTTTGTTTTTCCTTTTTTATATATTTATTTTTTACAAACTGTTCATAATGCAAAGAAGAGGATTCACATTAATTGTTGATAGATCTAGCTCATTCTGTGTTGTAGACAGTCAGGGAATCTAAGTTAAACCTTCCTATCCAGAAGCAGCTTTGGAGCAAGGATACAACAGCTCTGCAGTCATGAACAACATTTCATTTCTGAGAAGGCATCTTTGCCACGTGTGCTAGGTAGGACACTGTATCTCATGGACTGCGTACCCCTTTGTAGAACAAGGGTTGTGAGCTAGGAGTAACCAAAGATACAGAGCCGAGGAAACTGAAGTGTAAGTATGTGCCGCAGCTGAAGATACACAGGGATCCTTAATCATGCACAGCATCTAAAAGCAGGCGAGTCTGGAGAGTTCCTAAAGAAAATGTAACCAACTAAGAAACATTTTTGAGTGATTCTAAAGCTTCTGTTCTTGTTGGTGAAGACTAAAGTCTTCATAAATGTCTTCATAAACACATAAAGTGTAAAGTCTTCATAAATATATAGAAGTGTAATGTGACATGATGTGACGAAGGTGACGGTTAATTTTCAGTAGTTTCCTGTGCTCTGGGAGGTTTGTTCTGTAATTGAAATATTTAAACATGTGGTATATGGTTGGGGTTTTTTATGTTAGTTGGTTTGACAATACTAGAAAAATAGATAGTTAAACTGAAATTGTTTACCACTAAAAGTTATGAGTTGAAGAAAATGAACTGATACTGCATTCTCTCCAGAGGTTGCATAGCTGTCCAGATCTTGTCAGTTTTATGGTGGAGCTGAAAACTATTTTGGTAAGTGACAGAATATATATGTGGGAGATGGGATGTTCTTATAGCTTTGGTTTTCGCTTTCAGTTTTTTACAGTTTACTGTTTGATAGATGGATTTATGTTTGGGTTTTTTTTTTTAAGAAGAGGTGATTTTGTATGTATGCTGTTGATGTAATATTTGTATAAATATCCTTTAGGATTTTAAGTAAGTGACTGTACTCTTTGGAAATTGGAGAGTTACAGAAAAACTAAAATCCCGGCAAGGGTTCTCAGTGTAGCGCCATCCTCTTTACAACGATTTTCTTGGAATTCCTGGTGTTGTCCAGATGGTAAAGAAGGATTATAGTCATACAAAGGATTATACAGTCAGTGGATTGCTGAAGGTGCTTTCACCTGTGTGACAGCTTGACCAATAAATGCAGAAAGCCTTTTTTCATAGTTCAGAGACTGCTGGGGGTTTTTTTGTTTGTTTGTTTGTTTTAACTTTTTCTGGTCTGGGATTGAAGAGGAGCAAAGTCTTTAGTTAACAACATGAAACTGACAATTTCTTGTCTGTTACTAAAACATTATTGAATGAGCATTCTTGGCAAAGAATACTTGTGTACAACCTACTTGACTTAGAAACAAACCAAGGTAAGTATTCTTCAAAACAACAACAAAAATACCCTCCTGGAATTATACTCCTGGTCTATGCCGGGAGTGCCTTTCCTCAGTATTGGTTCAATCCCTGCCAAACTGGATTACACTAAACCAGGCAAAGGTGCTTGGAATAGGACTGAATGTCTACATATGGCTATTTTGGAATATTTCACAATAGTTATTCCAATCTATTTGCCTAGATACACAAGCACCCAGAAGATGAGAATGTAATGAAAGTATGATTCATTCAAAATAATAAAACAGTGATCCTCAGTGCAGACAGTAAAAACAACAGAAGACACTGCCGGAGAACTGGGCAGAAATGATTGTTATACTGATTTTTATTAATAATAATTTTATTATTTCTTTTATTTAAATTTATTTTAAATTATTAATAATTTTATTATAAATTTCTTTAATTTATTTATTTGTCCTGTAAGCATGATTTTAACTTAAGTACAGTTTTAAAGAACAAGTAGCATAACACAAACATGGAACATATGGTTTGGGTTTGTTTTTCTCTGTAACGTGGCATTACCTTTTTGATAAAAAATTCTTTTTGAGGCATTATGACATACTTGATAGGTATCTGGACCAAAACTTACTCTTTGGGACCCTATGATGTTAAAACTGAGAAACTGATTTTTTTATTTTTTTATTGCTATTTAAAGTTGTATATAGCTACTTAAAAATAATACAGGGGATTTCATATATGTGTTGTCTTTTGTGGCTGTGGAACCCAGGAGACAGCTGTGGGCTTAATAGAACCTTCTTTTGAAATGTTCTTTCAGTCAAGATGCTTGACTTCAAATTTATTAGCTGAAAAAGAGGCACAATTGATATTTGCATCTGAAGACTATGTTGTCAACATCTGTGGGTTTTTTTTTAAATTGCAGATGTTTTCATTACCAGTATCTGAAGTAATTTACCAAACAGCTTCTTTGTCTGCTTTAGCTGGAGGCTATAACAAAACAAATGCAGTGTACAGTTAATTTTACATAGGCTTAGTATTTTTGAATGAATTGCAAAAATCACATGACTAAATAGATGCAAAAATATTGAAATCTCTCTTAATGATGTTTTTAATGTTCTTTTAAACAGGAAATTGCTTTAAAGAATACACAAGACCTGCATATACCACGACCGCCAGAATACTACTCCTGCCTTGTCAGAGATCTAGAAATATTGGGTTGGAATAAGTATGTATGTTTTATTTCTTAACAGACATTATCTTTAGAGTATCTGTTCTTCTTTTTTATTTTTGAGTGGAACATATCAAATGTACTTTTCTGTTAATTTATCCTGTTCAGAAACTGGTTTTGCTTTAAAAATTCTGTTGTTTTGTTTTTAATTAAAAAAAAAAAAAGAAAAAGAAAAAAAAGAAAAAAAAACCCAAACCACAACAAAAAAACCACAACAAAAAACCCCCACAAAACCAAACAACAAACCTGTATCAACTGTGAAGGTATATTTTCAGTCTCAAATAACTGAGCTGAAAGGTGAGATGCTACTACTAAGAAATCAATTCTTCTTTGACCTATAAACTATTGGCATAGTAAACGTATTTAATACAGCTTTTATAGTTCTCCTTTTTCTTCCTTTTTTTCCCTACTTTGTACAGCTTTTTTTGACTATTCCCATATGCTATGGTTGATCATCGTGTACCTTTATGCTTTCATAAAAACAGTTCTTCCATTTTTTAGAACTATTTTTAAAGAACAGTTCTGTCTTGCTTTCCATAGCACAAGGATCTCCTTAGACAAAGGAATAACATAGTTAATCCACAAAAAGGTAAATCCACAAAAAAAAAAAGTCAGTAGAGGGGAGAATTTGGAAAGCTGTAAATCCAGAACTTCAAAACAGCCAGCTCTTTGTGACACCCACAGAGAAACTTATATATGTTTTTTGCTACCCAGATGGGTTTGAGCAGAGATGAGGGCTATTGAAAAGCATTCCTTAGCCTCCAAAAACTGTGCAAGCAGACCATGTTTGGAGGAGCAGGGGGGGCATTTCCAAGTGGGGAAAAAGGTTGGTTATTGCACAAGGAGAGTATGAACTGCGTCCCTTGAGGATGGAGGCTCAGTGCACCCAAGGACATGGTTTCATGTATATGCTGTACTATAAATTGGGTATCTGTGGAACAAGAAGTGACAGTTCAGGTCATCTTCTGGGGGAAGGAGAACTAGAAGTGAATTTTTTCACCCCAACTAAAATGCTTGCTTTAATACCATGGGAAAGAATGTCACATTAGGAAAGGATATTTGACTTTGTTGAGGAATGAAATGTACACATAGCTGCCTCTGGGTGCCTTCTCATTAGGTCTTGAATGAGTGCAAACAGATTATATTATTCACAGTCCCATATACTCTCAAATGAGCTCATAGAGCAAATTTAGTTTCATCCTCCTACAGAGGAAAACAAGGTTGTTCTCCTCATGCCTCCTATAGAAACCTGAAGGAACACGCAGTTGTGCTCAAGTACCCAAGGTCCATGTGGAAGTTTTTCAGAAATCTGCAAAGCTTCCTGTTTTGCAGACTTTTACTTGAAAGGCTTTAACTGCCATCACATCTGCCACCGCTGGCAAGTTCTCCGATACTAGTCTTCTACTCCTTCAGCAGAGAGCCTAGGATGGACTGATTTCTGTCCTTTCCCCTAGAACCTCCAGGAGACCTCTATAGGGTTGAAGAAGGTAGTTGTTTCTGTGTAGGGAGGCATTAAAGAAATATATTTGAAGGCTGTCTTTAACTAATAATATACAATTAATCTCGCAGTGCCTCCTTTCAAGGGGTTAAGACGAAAGATTTTGTAGGATGTTGAAGTTTTAAATGAGAAGCTAATTTTTAGTTTTGATAAAAGTTGAAAGTTAAAAAAAAAGTCTACATTTGTGGTTTTCAACAAGACAAATCTACTTTTACCTTAGTCTTGGATGGTAAGTTAACTTTAACAAGTGTTTATTTTGCTAAATTAAATGAAGAAGCCTTGGGTTTAAGAATAGTTTTGAGTTTTCTTACCTGATTTGTATATAAATAAATCATGTGATTAACATTAAGCAGGAACTTGCTTTGAAGACCCACTTTTATTTAAAGATTTAAAACATCCTTGTTAAATCAGCTGAAGCTTTTTCAGTGATTTCCATTATTAAGTATGTAGTTGTGCCAGCTGATGACATACTCTATTCATATTTCTGAGACTCAAGTCTGAGAGTATTAGTTAAAATTTACTAAACACATGGGAAATAAATTTTGAGTCATGCCTGCTCAACCCAAAATGAAAAAAAAACCAAAACACAAAACAAACCCAAAATCCCCTTCAAAAAGCTCATGCTAGCAAAACAGACGCTGACATACAATAAATATACTTTAAAGATATAAATATAGAAAATGTACTATGTTTATAATTTGATATATAAATATAGTATATAGCTAAATATACTAAAAATATACTTTGAAAATACAATTTGGTAGCTTATCTCAAAACTGATATTTCTTCTGACTTGCTGCACATACAAAACATCCGGTGGTTTATTATTAAAAAGCATATCAGTGTTTTATCAGAGAGCATGCTTCTAGGGCAGAATTTGACCTGGTTTCTACGCAAAAATGGTCTTCATGTAGACACACAACTGACGCTGTGCTTTTGTCCAGTGTGGTCATGTAATTCAGTAAACGTACACCTCTTGATTGACTTATGTTACAGATAAGGACTCTCTTTGATTGGGGTTTTATGGTTGGGGAAGTCAATCATTAATCAAAGGACTGTGCTTTACATACAGGATCGTATCTGGTTTACTATGAGTTGGAAGGAGAATAACCTAGAGAGGTGATTTGAAGTATGTTAGTAAGTTACACCTTTAATTTTAGTGTGCTTTTAACAATATAATGAACTGCTAAGAAGGCCTGTTAACCTAGACTGATTTTGAGTTGCAGGTGATGCATATTTGCATGTTAGTTAAAAACATCCTGGTATGGTCTTTCAGCACAAAACTAAGCCTGCATTTAGTACCGGCAGTAAGGATCTATCACTGCTCACACCTTGAGAAGCCTCCAGCTTTATCAGGATTTTTCAGGATTTTCCTATTTATCAGGATTTTTCTTAAAAAAGAACTGGCTTGTTGTGGACCCTAGATTGGCTTTTTCCTAGTGAGTTTTGGGTCATGCTGGAAGCTGACTGCATCCAAATCCAACTGAAAAACGGAAGGATATTTTGTTTGAAAGAGAATCTGAGCAATAGGCTATGGCTCCTTTACCTCTGAAGTGAGTTAAGAAGCTCTCAGGTATGGCACGAATTTAGTGTGTTCTAATGGCTTTTATCTAAGGGGTATGTGAAGTTTCTCAGAAGCAAACTGAAGACATTATCTGCAATGATCTTATACCTCTTTCCTCCTAAACTCCTGAAAGTACGAACAGTTATGAGGATTGCAAATGGGCAGGCTGCTGTGATTAGATATAATCACTTTCTCTGTGACACAGAAAACTTGATTCTTTGACCTAATGTAGGGAGGGTGAATATGCTTTCATATTCAAATACTTGTACACAAAAGTCACAGTTCAAACATTATAAAATTGTGCAAGTTTTTTAACACTAAGTGCTGTCCTAACAGCTGAGGAGCTCACAGGAGGATACTTCTGTCATTTTAAGAACATGGAAAAATACCAGCACAAACTTGATCAGCTGAGGTGGGAGAGAGTACGCATGTACTAGTAGTAAGCTATAGGAAAGGCTCTTCTAATACTGTCTCATAATCTGGCAAGTTGATTCAATGACAATGTCTTGGGAAGCTAAATTATCGACTATAAAACAGTTGTAGGACTCTTATCACCCTCGTGTGGATTCGTAAAGGTTGCTAGTATCTCCTAAGTCCATGGTGTGAGTCATGATCTCTCAAGTCTCGGTGCATTTCTGCTTGATACTTCCCAAGTTTTTTTCATAGAAAGTATCTTGTCTTGCCTTCCCCATTTCCAAGGGAATCCTGCCTTGTCACGTGCTCTCAATCATTTGTGTGTTATGCTGAATTACAGTACTGCAGAGATTTAACTAAGGCTTTCCATCTCGATGGTCATTCCCTTTTTTTCTGTGTGATAAAATGACGGAGCCTACAGAGGAATAAAGGTTTATATAACTGAAATATCACCTATGTAAACAATTCCTTATTTGATTACACAATCATATGAAGAAGTTCATGTGACTTTTACAGTGTTGTCCAACTTTCTCCAGTCCTAGAAACTGACCCTGTCATCTCTTCTTATCCAAAGAATGGTAGAGCGATGTTACAGAGCAGGTAGTAGCCACAAAGCTACCGAGTTCCTTTTTTCGATCTGACATGGAAAATGGAATCCTCCTTCATTCCCCAGAGGCAGTTTACTGTTTTTACATTCTGTTGAGAAGAAGGAAGGCTAGCTGTGGATTTTCATTCTGGGCATTCTTCAACCCTGTGTGCCCCTTGTCTGAGGAGTTTTTTATTCCTTGGTGTTCCTGTTTGTGAAAAAGTTGGAAGGGAAGAGAACATTTTTACTAGAGAACCTCTGTGGTTTGTAATGAATAATACTTAAAAGGTGTCGCGTTGCTTAGGTTGAATAGTTGTCTTCTACTAGCGGCTAGTTGCTGAAGTCAAAATTAAATAAAAGTCATGAGACTTAATAATTTCCAGATTGGTCTGGATTGTAGTGGTGCTTCATAGCGGTGAAGATCTACATTTTATTATAGTTTTTTTTCTCTTGTCTCCGAGCTCAGTGAAAATCACATTTTAAACTGGTTTTAAAACATACTTTAACTGAATTCTAAAACTAAAAATATGTTAAAAATTAAATAACGGACAGAACTTGACAATCATTTTATGATGTATCCCTCTATACCTAATTAAACAGGTAGCCAATATTGGTGCTCTTAGCACCTTTCCCAAATGCTTTTTTTTTTTTTTAAAGTTTGTCTAATTTACACTGTCAATAAAACTGAATGTGAAGGTTCTTTACAAATATGATTGAACATAACCATATTGTCACTATATTTTTAATATAATGATGTGCGTATATTTATATTTTAAATATATAAATGGGTGCACATATGTAGATATGTTTATTTTAGAGGCTGTCAGATTTTTAAACTAATTGCAAAAGTACTGAACCCTTAAGGATTTCAGAAATAGATTTTAAGATATGTACGTCCATTGCTATCTAAGAAATAAAAATAATTTTTTAATCTCGTTCCCTCCCACCCAATATAGAGTAAGGAATTGCAAAAATGTTTGATTTTGAACTAAAAAAATCCATACCTGTCTGGCATTTCAAGACTGAAGTGGTCCAAACAAGATGACTGTCAGAACAGGTAATTTTAAATCATGAACACCTTGACAGCATCCCTTTAATTTTTCTGTTCTCTTTTGCTGTCTAACCTCACAGTGCATTGATGAAGGCACCAGTTGTGCTTTGTTTTGGACACTGCTGTACCTTTTATTGCAGTAACCATTCTATGCCTTAGCTGCTGGTTTAGGATTTCCCCACCCCAGGCGACAGTAGATGGAGGGGTGGCATATAGATAGTTTCTTATCTTTATAAAACCTTGTGATATAATTTTGAGGTAAAGTTGGAACAAAGTGGGAGTAATGATTTTTTTCCAATTAGAGGAAGAATGCTCTAGTGCTTTCTAAATAAATTGAGTTTAATTGACTACAGTTGAGTTACACTTTTATCAAGACTTGTATTCTTTCAACTGTTGTGGAGAAAAGGAGTGTGAACATACTCCCAGGCATCTGTAGGACTATTTAATATTGCATTAAAGTTAATCAGCATTAAACATGAAATAATTTATCTCTTTCCCTACTTACTACCACTACTGCTTTTTCCATCTGTATTTTCCAGTTCCCTCATACTGAGGTTATGTCATTTATGTAGATCATTTTCTTTTTGTCTTTTCACTTCCTTCCCAGGAATGTGCACGCCCTTTGGTGTATGTCTACTTCTTGTACAACTTCTTGTACAACAGGCTTCTACAACTCTGTTGCCAGTTTTACTTGAAAGAGAACCATTTTTCCCAGCATGCTGGTTCAAGTGACTGGGCTAGTATGCAATGGTTTAAAAAAAGAAAATGTTACTTAGGCCAGCAAGCAGATGCTTTCTTTGAACCCTGATAGGCCTTTCCATCAGTCTAGGTGATAAGTTGTACAACAATCTTGGACTGCTTTTTATCTTTACACCCGAATGACATAGTAAAAATGCCAAAATATCCACACGCCCAGTTCACTGGTAAATATATGGAGAAGTCTGAACCTTTCTGGCAGTTGTTGACGCTACTCAGCAGAACGTATTTCTAGAGAACAATGTATTTTACAATTGTATTCGTCTTCATTGTTGTGGGAAGCACAACTCAGTGACATCTTAAGCAAAGAGTAGGTGATTATGTCAGAAGTTTTAAAACTTATTTACATTTAGTATGTGCTTGCTACTTGTTTGGATGCATGTATACTGTGTAAAACTGTCATGAAACGAAGGGAAATAATCATAAATAACTCATTTTGTACCTGTTTGGGTACTGCTTTCTGCAGAAAATCAATTTCAGAATATGAACCAATATCCCCTGAATTTTCCACAATAATAGTACTGATAATAAAAGAGAACTTCATTGAAGAGAAAAGCAAATCAAGAGCATAAAAGTCTCATACAGTAAGAAACTGCAGAAATGGATCAAAGATTTGACAGGAAGTTTAATGTGTACATAAGTAGAGGCTGACAGGAACATGCTGTGTGTGTCAAAGGTTCCAGTGATGGAAAACTGAAACACAGTGCTCACTGACCACAGCATGAGCCTTGACACACATTGTAAATAACCCAAAGATATATGACTGCATTAAGCAGCAGACTGGTGTATTAACAGCAGTAAATCTAGAACGGCAGAAATGGTTGGCGTATAGGACTTCCTCTGCTCAATATTTGTAACAGACTAATAAGAGTATTGCAGGCATTTCAAACTTCTTACAATGCTGTTAGAGTTTTCTTTTCTCTTTCAGAGTCGCACATGTGGATACCGCTCTTACCACAATCAAGCTAAAAGCTGAAGACTCCTGTGGTCGACAGCATCTCATCACTCTGAAGTTAAACGCAAAGGTGAATTTATGTGGGAGAACATATTTTAAGGCTTCCTTGAAATAAATGGATTTTTCTTAATTCATAAAGATTTTACGGATTTGGTTTGTTTGTTAGTATGTCTGTTCTGCAAGATAACAGTGGGGTTTTTTTGAGAATTTTTTTAATACAAAGTAGAGTTTTCAGACTTGAACTGTGTTTAAAATTAATATTACATTATGGTTATCTGTAAGAATCTTTTCATGTGAAACTGTGCATCACATGAAAAATACTTTATGATATTGCGATTGTTTTACTGGATTACAGACAAAGCCGTCTGGGAGACTTTCATTCATTATCACTCCATCCAGAGACTATGCATATAACAAGAATCAGAGGATGTTGGGTTTCTTCTTTAGCAAGGCTAACTGTTAAAGCTATAGATGCAAAGATTTATGAAAAACAGACTACAGAACTGAGTTCCTTATGTTAAAAAAAATATTTCTTTTTAGTCTAAATAATTGGCTGATTTTGACAGTGCTTGCAAAGCAAATTCATGGTGTGTGCGGAAGCAGACAAATTTTCATTCTTCCTGGTACTTAGAACCGAACTCAAATCGCAATGTTTCTTCATAGAATTTCTCATTTCAAGACATAAATCTCTTATCAGAAACAATGAATATCCAGGCTGTATGGTGACAATTGTATGGTAATGGCTGTTGTCTTCAGAAAACCAGTCTAGGGGAAAAAGCGGATCCAAAACTGTCTAAAGGTTGTTGTTTGGGACTATGCTTGGTCCATCATCTGCAGTAATAACCTTGAAGGGATGAGGAGCGGGCACGGTATTGTAAGGTTAAGTTTCACCTTCACAGATATCCTATGTTCCTTTAAACACCAGGAGTTTTTTTAGTTTTACAGAAGACAAACTTATTTTGCCTTAGAGGGGAAAAAAGAGCCTGTGGAAAAAGTGCTGTTTGGGAATTGAGGTTGGTAAAGTGGATTAAAAAAAAAAAAAAAAAAAGAGTAAAACTATCCTGCATGCACAGAGTAATGAATACATAATTAATTTGCTAGTCAGTCCGTTATTAAATACATGATGGAAAAAATACATCAGGAAGTACAATTATGGTCTATTTAGCTGGCAGGGAGAGTAACCAGCCTGTATTGTCATTGTTTATAACGGAGCTGCTATCCCATACTTAGTATGACAGTAGAAATGAAGTGCAGCCTGTTGCTCCTAAGTTTTTTCTTGATTTTATGGTGACTGAAGTAAAGTATTTTAACTCTTTGGAAGTATAAAAGTGCAGAAAAAACATACAGTGCAATACCCATTTTTACCAAGCAGCCGCCGTGGTCAAACGCTGTTGCACTTTTGCATTGCCTGGTTCTGTTTAGCCTTAACTTGTCACTGTACTGTAAGGGGAAGCGAGATTACCGTTTTCTGTTCTTGTAAAAACTTGTGTATTTTCTTTATAGTAATAAAATATCTGAAGTTGAGACCCTTAAATAGCAGAAGAAAGCACTGGCTAACAACTAAGGATATAGTGTAATAAAGAGGCTAGATTATCCAACTTGTCTGTTGTAACAAGTAATCATCAATTTTTTTTTTTTCTTTTTTTCAAGTGATTGTTATGATGAAGGATCAATTGCTTGTCCTTCTTAAACCATGTCTGGCATTTAAACTTGCCACAAGAGAAAATTTATATGTGAAACGTGGTTTTGGTGACATGGGGATTTGATTTTCCTTTATATACATATCTAATACCTTTGAAAAGGCTTTGCTGAAGTATTTTTTGAAGAGATTTCTTTTAATAACCTGCTTTAATAAAAGTATGCTTATTTTTGTTATGCTGTTTCTTTGATTAAGGTTAGTATGTGAGCCAAACCTCTCCTCCCTAGCATGTATTGCTGGCTCTTGTCTGTATTCTGGCAGATGGGTTTGTTCAGCCTTGTCCTCATGGATGCCATGCAGTGAAATGAGTTTATAAGCCTGCCGACAACGTTTTCAGGAAGAAACTCTTCAATAAGTGATTTAGGAAATTCTTTTTCCTAAGGTTATCGTGTATTGAGATAATCCCCTAAATTCCTTTGCTGTAATTCTTAACGGTTTGGATGTGTTTTGAGGACTTTTCCTTAATGCGTTGTCCAATGTTTCCACCTGTTATCCTTGCCTTAATGTGCTTCGTGTTAGGAACTGTCCTTTCAAAGCACTCGCTCTCTATAAACTGCATTTGTACAGTGTCTGGGAAACTTGGGGCGATCGCCTTAAACCTGGAAGAATTGGGAATGGTCATATCGTAGTTAGGTATGTTAGCCAAATCTTGTGCTACACGATTTTGTTTTTTGTAAATGATGAGGCTTAAACCTTGGAAGAGGATATACTGTTTAAGGCTCCGATTACATTTTGTGAAAGAGTTTTCTGATTTATTTCGGTGAAAATGGCTGTTCCAGAAATCTTTATCCATTCACAATTTAAATAAATGACTAGAGAAGTTTCCTGAAAACAAAGCATGCATCTTTGCAAGTATAAAACCAAATACCTTGGGTTTTATTTATTAGATTTCATTTTGTATTGCATGAGAAGTGGGTTGGGTGCTTGCCATTTCAGATCCCAAGAATTCAAATAGGCCACTGCAAGAATTTGCATGCCGTGTAGTAATCAAGATGCTGTGGTAATTATCTGAATGATTTGGCAAGGGTTATGAAAATACTTTTTCTAGATAAAGTTAGCTGCATGCTCAAAAATACAACATAAATATTTTGTTTAATAATTGCTTAAGTTGTTGTAAGGAATAATAGGATGATTTCTGACATATACATTTGAATGTAACTGTAATAACATATGCTGTCATTGATATGCTCTGGTATAGTATTTTAAAATACTATCTCCTGGGGAGTCACTCAGCTTATTTTACATAGCATTTCACTCTGCAAGGTCTAAAACCATTATGTACATACGTACAGAATCACTGTTGCGTGCTCCTTGGCAATTATCTGGTGCAGAGTACAATATTGTGCTCTTAAAGAAAATTTGACTAAAAACGCAGGGAAAAAGTGCTGTAGGTTTTTTGGTTTGGATTTTTTTTTTTTTTTTTTTTAAGTAATATAAAGTTAGTAGAATCTGTTTGCAAGCACTTGTTCAAAGGCACCCTACAAAAGACTGCATAAAATGAATTTACTTACCAAGAAAGTAAACACATAATTGGCTAGTGCTGCTGGGATTTAAATGAGGGAGTCCTAAAACCAATCCTACAGAAAAATTGCTCTGACTTCGTTTGTTCTAGGCATTGTTTTATACGTTGAAAACAAGTTTATTTCTATGCAAGCATTGAAGTATTTCATGAAAAATAATACCTACAATACAAAAACACTAACACTACAATGCCTGCAATACAAGAACGGTAACACTACAATAAAAGAAACTGTAACAGCTTTTGTGGATATACATTTCTAAGTTGTAACCGCCTCCTGTCCAAATCAGTTGTTTTGCTTCTCTCGCTCTGTCGCTGTTGTTTAACCTGTCTGCTGCCACTTTGATAAAATGGTAAAGCACAAGATATTCAAGTTGTAGGAGTTGTCTTCAGGAGGTGGATGCCGAACAGAAACCACACATGAAGGCAAATTAAAAAGCAAGTTTGAACAAATTTCTGTGAAATCCATAAATCCACTAGATTGTTATTAAAATGAAAACATTGAAGAAATGCTCTAGGGAAGCTGTGTGTCTTTTTTGCTCTTTGCCATAGAGAACAACTGGAATCTAATTACTGTAGAATTATACTTTACATAAAATAAAGACACATTTAAAAAATTCTGATAAATTGATTGCCCCCTGTCCGATAAATAAGAACAGTGTCTATGTCTGGAGGTTTGCTTTGGATGGAGAGTGGTTATGGGAAGCAGCACAGCTAAACTTTGCCTCTTCGTCTTAACTCCCTTTAATTCTGTGAGGAAGCTGGGGCTTTTTTTTCCTGTGTCTCCCCAAAGAAGATTCTCTGTCACATTTTCTGGTGTTGGCAGTTGATGCAATACTAATGCGATTTCTAGAAAACTGCTGTGTACCTCACTGGTAGAAGTTGAAAGGTCGCATAGGAGTAAAGGAGGCAGCTTCTCAGGTGAATAAAATTTTGGATAGGTGCTCTTAGAAAGGACACGGTTTATTTGTGATTAGATGTTTCTTTCCTCTGCTACTTTATTTTTCAGAAAATATCAGTTTTTTTCCCCACAGATTTCCTATTGGATGTTGAACAGCAATAGATTTACTACTGTAATGAATAGTCAGTGGTTATTTTTGGAGTTATCAAACCTTTTCTAGCTTCAGTTTTCTTAATACAGCTATTTTTTCTTTTCCTCATTGATACCTTTTAATTTGGGGTGGGGGGCAGGGAGTTGTTTTAATTTGGGGTGTATGTTCATTCATCTCTTTCTAAATAGTGATGTACTTCCTCTGATAACTTTCAGTTTCAAAACAAAAAGTGTTGCCAATCAGAGCAAATATTCTAGTTTAAATGAAAATTATTTCTTGACTTTTTTTTTTTTTTTTTTTTTTAGACTTTCTTATCCAGTGCAGGTAATTGAGGAGAAATTTTTTAAAGTATTTAATGTTTTGGTCTTAAGTTCTTTTTTAACATGTGTTTGTGAACACTGAACACAGAAAACTGTGATTCTCCTGCCTTTACTAAAAACTGATATATAAAAACTGTTTACATGTAGATTTCTTCTTTAAATGATAATTAACATTCATAACTATTTCTGAAAATGCTTTACATACTGTTTCCTCTTAGAGCCAAGTTCTCAAGATGCTTGAAGTGCTCATATTTCGTTATCAAATTTGGCAGCTGAGTATCAGTCTGACTTTAAATCACTTGGAATAAAAATAAAAAAAAAAAAGAAAAGAAAAACTGTATTTTCTTTCTCTCCCTCAGTATCCAACAGAACCACCGGATTGCCTTGTGGATTTTCCTGTTCAGTTTGCTGTTTCTTGGATGCCACAGGTAAACTGCTGTACTATGCATCTTTTTTTAATAACCGAGATACATATGCAATACGTAGGTGGTAATGAGGGATTGGACTTTATTTTTTAACTCTTTTTTTTCCCCTGTGTGCATTTTACTTTTATACATGCTTATGTAAATGTAATAATACTGAACTCCATATTCCTTGTGATAGTGTTTTAAATAGTTCCCTTGCCATATAGATATACCTTGCATGTTGTATGCTTTGCACTCATACTGGCTGTTTGTTCTTAAGTTGTTCATACGGCTGAAATATCTTTAGGAATGATATTAGGAAAATATATGCACAAGAAATGATCGTCTTACAGAAAAGAAGCACCCTCAAAAGTTGACAGACATTAAAAAAAGGCAGTCCCCCGGTTTGTTATCCTGTATAGTTTTCATAACATAATAAAACTTCTTCAGTTACAATCAAAAGAACAACAGGAATGTACTTGATAGAATTCTGATTTCAAAGTTTAACTGATATTGTGAATATAAAGAACCAAGAGCCATTGCCTTTTTTTAGTCTCTCTTGCATTATTTCGTGTATCTTTTTTCCTTAATAGAGCATGTGTACTTGATTAAATGGATGTAAATGTGACCACTTAGATGGAAGTTAATTTGAATTATCTCTAGAAAATAGTTGACGTTTAATTTCATTTAATTCAGGAAAACAGATTTTACATAAATGGTTGCATTTCATAATTCTAACTCTCACGAGGGTTTCTAGCCATCAATAAAGCCTGTCTTTATGGCCCTAAATTTACATAGGGAACATGGCTGAAAGGTTGCATCAGAATGATTTGAAGACGGGCATATAATTTTGACTACAAAGCTCAAGGTTCTGTGTGTCACCTCAGATCCTCTAATATGCGAGCTTGAGGAAATAACTGCAAGAACGGACCATTGCAAATGAAAAATATATTTAGTTTCACGTGTAATTTTAGGTTTTGATTCTCTGGTATGGTTTGCAACAATTTAAACAGATATTGTTTTTCCCTTAAATTACACTGGATTCCATATACCACAGGCAGGATTTTGAGTAGTGTTTCTAACCTCGAACTTTATGCATACTTTTAATAGTATTTCATTAATTTTACAGCCTTGCAATTTATGTTGCCTCAAATTAAAAACATTTCAAATATCCTTGCCAGTCATTGCTTCTCTGTGTTTACTGTTAGAAATTTTAAAGCTACTGGCTGGACTTCTGTTTTAATAAAACGGTCTTGAAAAACATGATATGAAGCAACCTTCTTTGACAAGTTAAAGATGGGAGCGAATATATTAATATTGACATTACGACCAAGTAAAAATCCAGTGTTAAAAATATGACATTCTAATGCTTGAGATCTTAAAATCTTTTTACAGTTAGAATTACCTATGGACTCCTTGAAAACATGAACAATAGATGTTTGTATGTAACTGGAGACGCTGTTTTGAAATCATAAGGTACTGATTCTAGCTGCAGAGAGCCTGCTGTAATACTGAACCAAATACCAGCAACCTGTGCATCGTGCTGACAGAAATGATTTAGTTGTGCAGTCTTTTTTGAAAATTGACCTTATCTGTGTGGGTGACGTGAGCCTAACACTTCTGGGGAAAAAAAATGTGTGTAGTAATTGTGTAAATTGTGTTTATTTTCAAAATACATGCAAATCATTGCAGCAAGCAGTCTTCACGCCCTGGTAAAATAAGGGTTAAGCTTAGATAACACTAAAACACCTCTGGTAGCAGAATTTAGCAGGTCCTTGAGTGGTTAAAAATTTTGGTTCCTAAAAGGGAAAAAGAACACGCTATACCTATTTTCTAGTAAAATAACATGAAGTTTTGATACTGATAGGTCTTAAATTATAATAGTTGTTGGTCATCTTTAAGGTAAAAACTGACAAGGCTTAACTGAAATTATGCAATTGCACTACAGACTATAAACTCCTGTGAAGGAAAATATAAATAGATTTCAGGTAATTGATTTTCCTTTGCCACCCCCCTGTGTGTGCTGTTGCCTATTTCAGGTTCTTTTCAGTGCTCATGGACTTTAAACTTGAGGGGTTGTTGGGTGGCTGGTTTTTTTCTTCTTTTTTTTTTCCCCCTCTCCGTATAATAATAGACATGGCTTTATGGCATCCATATTAAAAATGGGTAATTTTCCTTATGGTCCCTGTCTTCCTGCTGGGTTGATAATGTTTTGATGTATTTTTCTTTTGCTCTGATGAGAGGTCTGCTGCTGCTGCTCTGACATATTCATTTGGATGAATAATTATAACTTGCACAATGTCAAGCTGAAGATGGTAGGGTTTTGTGCGTCATGACAAGCCTAGTAGCCAGTGCAGGTGTCTCACAGCATGATCAGCAACAGCCAGTGTATTCTGGCTCAGAGGAGACATTTTAGAGTAGTAAGAAATCAGCACCAAGGGCAATGCTGCTGCTGCTGCTACTGTTCTAAGTGCCAAATAAATGCAGAGTGCTTCTCAATGACAAGTGCAAGAACATCTACTTATTTCAGTTATATTCTTTTTCTAAATAACCAGAGAAATGTGCCCTCTCCACATTTTAGCACACGCTGTAAGCGTGGTTCTGCGCTTTCAGTGCATCTATATTCTGCTGCCCTCACATCAGGGTATTGTTCCTGTACTGCCCACTGCCCACCTGGTTGGCTACATGAAGGTCAGGAGAGTGGAAATTAATGACTAATGAGGTCGTGCAGCCAGCCAACAATGAAACAGTAATACAAGATTCACAAGGTAGAGTGGTATGAATGAGATTATTCTTTGGTTATTTTGATGAAAACACAGTAAAATGCATTATAATTGTGCTTTTTCTTAGCAAAGGAGCTTCACAGACACCAGCTTTATGTGCATCTATAAATACAGAAAATGGAGGCGGTTGACAAGACACTTTATAAAGATTTCAGAGTGTTGGGTCTCAGTTTCATTTGTGCTGAGGAAAAAAGTTCCCAAACAAATCTAGAGAGTCATAAATTATTTAGGTGATACAGGTGATCCCTTTTCCATCCAACAGCTGCTCACTTTATTAAGTTGTGTTTTATCTGTGAATTCACAAAGGGCAAGCAGGTAACAGCACCTATAGTTTAGGCTACTTTACCTTTGCCATTAGGAGGCTTTGCAGTTGTTCTAATTTTGGATAAGCAAATTTTGTGTTAGGAAGAATTGTAGCAAAAAAAAATCTCAATGAAATAAAGATCACATTTTTATCTTTTTTTAAAAAAATAAATTTTAATGAATTGTTCTGTATTTACCTTAATTAGAACATTCTTACTACCATTTAATTAATATGTAATTTCTCCAGGATTTGGAGCAGGTGTTTGAAACTTGGCAGAACGGCCATATAGCCATATAGCACTTCTGAAAAGTTATTGCGAGGCTTCATGGATTTTACAGCAGGTGCAGACTCAAGACTTCCCCTTTATTCTTCCCAGCCTCTACGGCTCTAGAAATCAGACCCAAGAGCAGAGCGACTTTTTTTCCGTTCCTTCTTACTCCTTTAATTGAAGGAAACAGCGTATGGACAATAGGGGTCAACTTGGGGAAGTGTTCAAATTGGAATAAAGTAAAAAAAGAAGGCAAGAATTGGCATGAGGAGCTACCGGTGATGAGATGGAGATGAGAGTGCAGAGGATAGAAATGGGAACAAAAATATTGCAAAGCCACAGGAGACTTTCTCCTGGTAGAAGAGAAGGTATGTTCCCCTCAGGAACAGACAGGTCCGCAGTATCTGATTTTCCCTGACCAAAGTAAGCGCTTCGTCTCCTACCTGTTACTGAAATGAATGGAGGATACATAGAGTCTGATAGCACAAAGGTAACTTTTGGGTCAAAGTTTTCTAAAACTGCTGGGGAATCATCAAAGTTGATGGGTTTACACGTCTGTTTCCCTGTAAAAAACCAATTTAACCCAGTCTCTACAAACACCTGGTTTCAGAAGTTAAGAGCTCAGAATCACGGCCCTCCAAATGAACGTTAAATTGCCGTCCAGTCCAAAGGACTGCGTTGGTATAGCTTGTATCGGTCTGTATCAGAGCCTTGCCTCATGGAGCCTTGAGCAACCAGGACTTCGAGGCTGAATACATGCTTTGTTGAGAGAGAAAACTGTCTGTGCTGAGAGTCTCGTACAGTGCCTTTTCACAAGTCATCACTAATTGTATTCTTTGTTTTCTACACTCACAACTCGAAATTTGAAAAATCTGGAGAAGTGTTGAGTGGTGAAAGCTGTGACTATGGTCATGGGAGGTGATGCTCTAATAAAAACAGGCCTCTCAAAGCCAGATGAAGGGATCTCAGGCTGAGTATTCCAAACTAACGTTTTCTCGGTCTCTTATTTTTCCATCTGAAAATTCAGAATGGGGCCATCTAATCTGAAAATGCATCTTGATGATAAACTCAATAATGGTTTTGGGCCGCTCAGTTGCTGTGGTGGCCATTATAGGGAGCTGAAGGGAATGGGATCATTAAATCAGGCAGCACATCTCCGGCAAACACTTAGCAAGCTCCCCCTTGAAAGTAATGAGGTGTCCTGGGACTGCAGGGCTTCCTCAGGTGGAGAGGAGGCCGGCTCCAGCTGCTGATTTTGGGTGGATTCACATTTGATGGGTCCTTCAGCAGCCCTAGCTCCAGGTACCTTGTACAGCTACCATAGCGTAGATAATAGTAATTAATAATCACGTCTCCTCTTGCGCTGTTTTGCTAGTCCAAACCAGTAGAACTTTTTTGACCTTGTCTCCTGGTGGACTCTCCATCCCTCATCTCGGAAACTTCTTTGTCCGGCTATGGTTGGTTTTCTTGAGAAGCTCTGGTCAGAATCGCGCAGTGTTTCGGCTTGGCCCAAACCCTCACCAGGGCCTTCTACACTGATTTTAATAACGCCCGGCCAGCCTAGCAGTCACTTGCCAGCCAGAGCAATAGGTGTCAGCGATCCCATAGGGGAACAAAAAAGAAAAGTAGCACGTGATCGAGTTAGAAAAGACTCTGAGATCCCCTTGCGCAAAAACCTGAGGTTTTGTGACTATTCTAGCGCTGGTATCTCCTTACCTCTGCTAGCTCGTCATTCCTACGCGTATGGGCAGCTGATGGCAGCGTCCTCGGTAGTTAGAAATAAAATGCAAGGTTTGTATTATCCATTTTTTAAAAATATTCATTTTGTTTTAAGTTGTGAAAGATTAAACTGCCACATGTCCTTTGTTTTTATAATGGATGTTTTGCCTGATGAGCATGGAAACCGAACAGAGAGAGAGGATGGAGGGATCAGTCTGGTTTTGCTCGTGGGTTTGAGCGTCAGGGCAGCCAGTGATGATATCCTGAATTATGAATCCAAAGAATATTTGCCGTATTTCCTACAAATTCTGATGCGTTTGTACAAAGGTGACCAAGAAATAAGGAGCTTGTGCTGTTTGACATTATTAACGACTATGTTGGTGTGGTGTAGGCAAAAAAAAAAGCAGCGTGATAGCGGTCTTTTCTGAAAGTGCTGGGCAATGACCAAAAATTAGTTGGTTAATCAAATAAAAAGGGATGTTATGGTTTTCACGGTTTGCATGACAAGCATGTGATGTATTTAAATAGCTATAGATGCATTTATGTATATAGCAGGAGACAGCTGGCGACATCAATGAAGCATGCAAATAAGATCAAATGAACAGTGCATTAAAAAAAAAAGATTTAACTACCTTTTTAAGGAACATCATTGAAAAATTACAATTAGTATTAAAATTAATTGGATTTTAAAACTTATCTGTGGGTTATAATCCCTTGATGTTTCTTTTTTTCTAGTGAAACCCTTTGAATTCCCGGAAGATAAAGATAAAAATGATTATTAGAGGATTTATCTGTATGTGATATAGAAAAATGTAAAAAATCAAAATGGAAAGCAACTGTTGCAAGTACCAGAAAATTATGCTATTAATTTAAGTGTCATCAGAGCACAAAAGATCACATTTCAGGACTGTGTGAAAATTATTAAAATACTGGAAATAATAGTACTTAAGATGAAGATATTATACTCTAAGATGTGGTTAAGTGACTGACACTATTATATCACTTCAGGTATTATAAAAGTAACAAAATGCTTTTAAAGATAATAAGCGTTACATTTTGAGATTGGCAGTATTCACACTTTTCTGCTTAAGTGCTTTCCTACTTTAATATAATTTAATAACAGCAGGAAAAAATGTAGCATTTTATTTCTAAGCTACACCATTTCTTTCTAAAATATGTATGTGTAAAATATAAAAACTTATTACATATAAAAACCTTATTTCTTATCTGCGAATGTTCCTATAATTTGCTTCTTTTTGTCCAGGTGAGAAGGGAAGAAGGTAATTACTAAAGACTAAAGGAGACCGTTTCATGTATATTTTGTGTTATTTATAGAAAAATACCTCTTTAAGAACTGAACATTTCATTTGCTTTTTCTTTTTGACCCCGAGAACTTGTTCCCAGGCCAAAAGACGTCTGAAATCTGGCCCTTTTTACAGCCATTTTGTTTTTCAAAACGTACTTTACCATCGCTTGATCTGACGCGAAGAAGTCCGGTCGCTTCTCTCCTATCCTTCCTGCTTTTTACTCCTGCATTTAATTGTTCGGGTGTGTTCTGTGTAAACGGTTTCAAACGACCCTTTGGTGCTCCCAAAGGATTCCTCTTTCTCTACTCTCGACTTTCCCGCTCCCAAACAATGTGAGGAAACAGGTTATCTGGGAAGAGTCTGTCCCCAAAACACTTCCCCGTTCCCTTCAGCTCCCTTCCCCGCCGCCTTCGTCTGGTGCCTTCACGCCCTCGCGTTTTCCCTTTCCCCCCCGCGAGGCCGGGTTCTGTCGGCTCCGTGTTCTCCTGGGCTGTTCGGGGCGCTTCCCAGTTCCTCCGCTGAGTCCCTCCGACGGCGGGCTCAAAACCCGCGTGGGGTATTACTCCGAGCAGAACTCATCTCTCTCCTCCTCCTGCGTTCTTCGCCTCCTTTCGGTTCCCTAAATTCATGTTTTGCACCCTCTGGGCATCTGCATTTGGAAAGGTGCTGACTGCCGAGTGTTTTCTCTACTGGCAGAAGTCTTTCCCTGTAGAAATAGTTACTTTTGTGCTCACTGCTGATTTTAAAAAGACTTCTTTTGCATCACTGTTCTGTATGTTGTCCTGTATAATGAAAGATTTTTCTGATTCCGTCTAATCCACTCTCAAATATTGAAATCCCTTGAGTGTAATCCTCTGATTATGAGATGGCTTCTCCTTCCCTTACCGTATTTACATGGCTTCAAATCTAATGTTAAGTACCTGGTTTTATACTGCTTAATTTTGAGATAATTATGACATTGTTAGGCTATATTTCTTAGAGCCTCTAAAAAAATAAATAAGCTACGTTAGTGACGTGGGTATTTCTGTGTGTTTGTATTTGGTACCGCTGCCGTGTTGCTCAGCTGAAGTACAGCCAAAATATCAGAATGGCGTTAGAAGTTTAATAGCAGCTAATGATGATTTTTACTTTAATTTTACAGGAGTTTGTTACAAGTTACAATGCAAATTAACAGTTGTTAGCGGTTTTCAGAAAAGTTTCCTAAAAAGGAGTGTAAAATGTTATCAAATCCAGGTACGATGGATGTATGCCACACGTTAGATCTACCAGGGTTAGAGTACTTCTTTGTACGCAGGATACAGCTGTTCTTTATTTGAGTTATTTCAGCTTAAAAAAACGTGAGGTTTTATGCTCCCATGATGATACAACTGGATACGTACTTATATTTTAACACTTCTTAAATTACCTACCGTTTGTTTTTTAAATATTCGATACGGCTGTAGGTGCAAACACTATGAAATTTGTTTAAATGTCTTCTTTTCTTAGAACTCCTTAACGGACATTTATAATCAGTTCCTGGCGGCATTGGAATCGCTGAAAGAATTCTGGGATGCCATGGATGAAATCGATGGGAAGACATGGGTGCTTGAGCCGGAAAATCCCACACGGAGCGCTACAGCAAGAAGGATTGCGATAGGTAGGACAAGATTGGCAGGAATGCAGTGGGTTTGAGAAGTGAAACTCGGGGTGCTGGTTTGCTTTGCCTTTCTAATCAGGTGGTGCTTGGTAGAGTTAGGAAAGGTAGCACTTAAAACCAGCAAGACACAACTCTCTTCGTTGGTGTATTAAAAAAAAGCAGCCTTGCACAGACTACTGAGCCTCTTTAGGAAATGAATTACAACTTTATGGGGTTACATAAAATGAGTTTCTGCAGGAAAATACTGTGTATTTGTAAATTATGAACATTTAACTGTCAAAAACTGAGGACTTGCATGAAAACTCTAGAAGACTCAGTATTTGTGAAAAATCCATTGAGGTGAAGCCCTTCTCTCGTTCACAAATTCCTCAGTTTTTTAACAGACTACTACTTTAGATTGATCCCGTCCTGGAAGAGCGAAGGGAATATGAGAGTGCAGTCAAACGGGAGAAAAGGGGTTTACAAGAGGCAGGTGGGGAGGGCAAAGAAAGAAGAGAAGAGAGGAAATTAGAGGCTTACAGCGTTAACCATCTGAAAAAGTACCTTAATTCATATACCTGGCATTTTAAAGTCTTAATGTATATAGGATAAGGAGTCTTGTAATTGCGAAGGAGAAGCTTGCCACTGTCACAAGTTAGAAATACAGGGGAAATGTTGTCTTTGAAAGACGAGTTCTGGTTTTTAGCTGAAATCCAAAATACCCATAGGACATTGTAGGAATTGAGAAGATGCAATGGACCAGCATAGACCTGAGTTGTCCCCGCAGCCTGTGGAGAGGCTGGTTGCCTGCGGAGCGAGGAAGGCAAGGAGCTCGTGGGGGGCTGAGGCTGCTCGTGCGCTGGGGGACAGAAAAAGTTCAGCAACCGGCTAAAATGACATGGGTCCGACACCGCTTGCGTGTGTGCGTGTGCGTGGTCGGGGTGGCTTCATCTGGGTGCCGCTGCGCTTCGGCACAGCCCGCTGAAAGGGAACGAAAAGCCTCAAAACGCGCCTCAGGTTGGATCGGGGCAGGGCAGTCCGGGGCTCTGAGCCCCTTGTTGTCGGTGACAGACAATCTGCAGTTAGGACTGAACTTTGGTTTCGTTCATTCCAATGTCTCCAAGGAGGGTAAGCCTAACGTACCTCTTAATTGCAAAAAATGTTGGGTTTCACCTGTTTTTATTTAGAAGAGCATTTGCTGGGAGGTTTTTAACCTGGATCCGGAACATTTTTGAGCTGCTTACCCCTTGGGAATAGCAGACCTTAGGAGGATGATGGGGGATCTGGTAAAAGAAAAACATTTGCTTTTTCAAAAATAGTCGTCGTTCGCTCCGTCCAGGGGTATGCTGTGGAGGCGACTGACTTTTACCGCTTACTATTGTCGTTATGCTTCTCTTTTTGACTGTAAAAGACGACGAGGACTTAATAACTACTACCGTTACAATTTCACTAAGATTTTGAATGGATTATGTCATCTAGCTTGAGTTTGATCATTCAGAAATAAGTCTAAGTGTTAAGGCTAAGCATAGTCTATATAAGAAATGCACGACTGGCTGTTGTATTTAATCAGTTGCTATTTTTAATTACAGTCCATTGAAATTTAAATATTTAATATATACTGGTATTTTGTACAATTATTTGGTATTTTGTACAATTATTTGGATACCTATCAACTTTGTTATTATTTGTAGTAATGAAAACCAGCCTGAATTAACCAATTTAAAACTGCCTTTAAAAAAAGGTGAATGTTTCCGTTTTCAAATACTTGACTGGAAAGAAAAGCTTCCCCTACGACTGACTTGCTTTCTCATTGTAGGGAACAACGTCTCGGTGAACATCGAGGTCGATCCTCGGCATCCGAAGATGCTCCCCGAGTGTTATTTTCTGGGAGCAGATCACGGTAAGGCAGCGGACGGACGCCCTTTGTTTCTCTTCTGGCACCTGAGCTCTGGTGAGCAGATACTGGTGTGAGCTGTGTCAGACTCCTGGGGTAAACGTCACTGGGGCAGAGGCAGGAATTACGCTGAATACGTGCGTAGGGGAGTTTGACACAGTAGATGCTGGGGTTTTAACAGCCTAAATCCCCAGCACGCTGTTTTGCTCTGTGAGTGACACTTTGCGCCAGTGCTTTCCTAGCAGAGTTTAGAGGGAACCCTGTGTCCTACAGGTGATTACCCAATCGTGTTTATATTTTAATACAATGTTCTTTCTAAAGAGAAATTAAAAATTTACTACGTATGTCCTAATGGCGTTTGGAAAGTAAGTAAGTCTCTTACTCTGCGTTCCACAGCTTTTTACCAACTTTTTAAAGTAACTACAATCGTATCTTCAACAGCATGGTATTTTAACCATTAGTGTAATGAATTCCCCAAACCAAACACCAAGACCAGTCATTGATTTACATACCTGAAATAATTAAAAAAGCCCAACCCATGCCTTCCCCTTCAGTGCTGAAACATGAGAGGTTAAATTGGGTGGGGGAGCAAAGGGGATCCTGAAGGTGATGTAATGATTTCTGTACGTCGTTTGCAGTGGTTAACCCCCTGAGAATTAAGCTGAACGACAATATGCACTTATGGTAAGCATCTTTAATAATACAGGTTGGAAATGGTGTTTGCTGTTCCTCGTGTTGACTTTTTTTCTCCCTCTCTCCCACCTGCAGGGATCCAGAAATCAGTTTATTACAAAACTTGAAAGACCTCTTAGAAATTGATTTTCCATCTCGTGCTGCGCTAGAAAAAAGCGTAAGTTGCTTTTTGTTAATGATCAGCTGTTACTTCTCAATAAGTAAAATTTAAATGGTCACTTTATAACTGCCAGCAAAAATAAGAGACTTAGAAGAGAGGTAATTGGATTAATATATTGTCATAAGGACTTCTGAACTTCAAGCAACAATTGTCAGAGCTTGTTAACCTTTGATTAGAGGTGCGCACTTTCCTGCGGCCTTCGTAGCAGTAAGGCGATTAATAACAGGCTTCGCTATTAAAAGGGAAAGAGGAAGTTCCAGAGCAGCTAATGAGATGTGGAAAATCCAAACATTCTGTTATGGATGTTGATGACTTAAGTTCTAATTAGGTAGAGCTGCTTAGAGGGGACAAGAGGCCATCCAAATACTGGTGCATTTCAAACAAACTTGGAATTAATTTTTGACAATGCTGTAACACTGGATTACTAGCTTTGCTTTCGCTTGTGAAATTTTTAAATTAATATCTGACTGTGAGGTCCTGTGTCTTATGTCCAAACGTAATGGCAAATCATTGTGTTTAATAAAAAAGAAACAGCGGGGCCCAAGAGTATGAAAATGCTTGGCAAACTAGACGTAATTCAGTGAGAGGATAAAATACAGCCTAGCGAAGTCGTGTAGATCTGGCAGCTAATCGCTCTTTGTACCATGATGCTGTCAACATACACATATTGAAGGCAAAAATATTCAGCAGGTCTAAGTGACAAAAATGCAAAGGCAAAGACAAACAGATGAACGCGTCTTCTGCGTCACCAGCCCTGTTTTGTCCTTGCAGTTGTACTGCAAGCTAAAACATGTTGTGTGTTAAGGATTTTGCGAAGGACTGTGGGATCTGCTATGCCTATCGACTCGACGGCACTGCTCCCGATCAAGTGTGCGACGATCCCCGATGCGGACAACCTTTTCACCAGGCTTGCCTGTATGAGGTAAAGTAATTAACGGGACAAACTTGCCCGTTAACTTGCGGATTCTAGAAAATCAGCATTGCCCACTTACATTTCAGATGAAGCAAAGTCCTTTAAGGAGTGCTACAGCAGTCGCTGTGCTTCCTCTGGTCTTCTAACCCCCAATTCCTAAATAAGCTCCCTTATTTAGGAGGGGAACCTGCCTCACGTTGTGCTTATACAGACTCTGACCTGACACGCGCCGTGTCAGGTCTTGATCAAATGAACTCTGTTGGGAAAAACCCCTGGTAACAGATTCTTCTTCAATTTGATATGAAACAAATGTGAATTTTAATCTACTTACTTCTGTTGCAGTGGCTACAAGGTCTTCCTTCTAGCAGGCAGAGTTTTAATGTCATCTTTGGTGAATGTCCGTATTGCAATAAGGTAAGGAAGTCTAATGAAAATGGGTGAGTGAACTAAATGGTGCGTGGTAGCTTAGATAAAGGCGAAAACTATAACAAAGTCAGCTGTAAAATAGAGCTTGTGGCTACTATCTTCCCTTTACACATTGGAATAAAGAGAGGAAAACTTTAAATTCCCAGGCATTTGATCCATCAGTATATAACTAAAGGTTTTCTGAAACAGTATAGACACACCAGTTATCGACACACTTGTGTTAGAATTTAATATCACACGCCAGTGTATTTCATGATACTTTTTTAATGTTGCTGCAGCAAAGGTCCAGTTTCAAAAAAAAAAAAAAAACCTGGAAAAAAAAAAGAATCCCAACATTCGTAACAGAAAACAGCCTTGTACAAATACTTTAGTGCATACGTAACTATTGAGTACGGATTTGGAAAGTTTAAGTGAACCTGCCTTCAAAAGATATGTATTGACAATATTATTTAAAAAAATCTTTTCCAAGCCACTGACCCTGAAATCTTCAACGAAGAAACTTTAAGAAAGAACCGCGTGATGGGAACGCCACTGCACTGACGCTGAAGACATTGCGACAGGGACATCAAAGAAAATACAAGGAAAATAATATTAGAGGCAGAAGTACAAGGATAGCGATGCTGTAGTGGCACGTTTCGCCACTAAATGCAACCCTGAATAGAATAGCTATGGAAGGACGAGCGACGTCAGAAGCAGTTTCCTGCAATGACGCTGGCTGATCTGTAGTCACGAGTTGATCGCGTTTCTTTCTGGGTTCTGAGAATATGGCTTGGGGGTCGAAGGGTGGTAATTCTCTTGCAGTGTCTTTCTACGGGGAAAAAAGAGAGTTATAATAAACTTCATGTTGAATAAGTGAGATGTGAATCGGAAAAACAAAGATGCCATCTGGGTATTTAAGTTATCCTAGAGAAAGCAATCCAATTCTTACAAAGGCTTAACTCCGGGAGTTGCAGGTATAAGTATATTGGATATTACGTGTATAACATTAGGTATGATTAACCACCCTCTCAAGAGACATACTCTATATTTATTACTGAAGTCAACAGCTGAAATCCTTCTATATCTTTAACTTGTTTCCAAAAAAAATTAATATATTAAGTCTTTACAGTGTTCTGCTAATAAAGTTTTAGCCTAGACATTACTCTGAAGTTTGATTTGCCGTTTTAATTTGTGTAAGTTTTTGCATGTCCTAGTGAAGCTCAAGGTCTCCTGATTTATGACAGGTAGCATAAATACGCCAGTAGCGTGGGGTTTGCTCTCGTTGGGTAGGGGGGCGGCTGGGGGTTGTTTAGGTCTCCGGAAGCAATGTCGTCCTTGGCTTACCTTTCTGATCTCCGTCTCTGAAAGGGATTCCCAAACACTACAATTCTGTTTCTCACATATCTTGACCATATTTTCCACTGTCCCTTAGAAAATTTTCCACCTTTGGTTTCCTTTCTGTGACCCCATTCACAAGATGTTGTTTTTTAACAATACATCCCACTTCATTTCAACCCTAGCAATACAGTTTTCTCGGTGAATATTCATAACTTAGATTGTATTTCTCTAATAGAATTTTCCTCTCTTCCTGGTTTATTCCTCTTTCAAATTAGTGACAGACATGTCTGCTTCTTTTCTTTTAATGAAATAGAAAGATAATCTAGTAGATTATCTATAGATAATAAAGAGATATCTATCTAGGTATCTATCTATAGATAATAGAAAGATAATATCTAATAGAAAGATATTATCATGTCCAACATAAAGGCAGCTCATGTGTTTTTTCTTCTCTGCTTTTTGTTGTTTCCATATTATTTTCTAGACGTTACTGCCTCGTTCTCTCTTTCCCGGTTTGTCAGCTGTCCCGTTTCTCACAAGCGTCCTACCCTTCTTGTCCTGCTCCTCTCAGTCAGGTGTTGCCCTTTCAGCAGAGAAATGTTTCTCGGTTTAATTTATACCTAAACTGTAACTGCTTTCCAGCAGCATCCCACGAAGCAGACCCACTCCTTGCGTTGTCCCAGCTACGTGACATTTTTCTGAATGTGCTTCCCCAAGAGCTGAAGCAGGGAGAAAGAGAACTTTCCCTCCAGGTTCCGTATTCGGACCTTTAACCGCACGGTCTCTGACCGGCAAGAGGGCGGCCATCCCCCCTGAGCGGCTAAGCTGGAGTGAGGTGCCTGCACTTAACTACTCCAGGTAGTTGCCTAACCAAAGTGTCTAGAATTGCTCCCTGGAGAACGCCTGCCAGCCTCTCGCCGCTCTGGTTCCTGCACGAACCATTATGTCTTTTCCCGCTTTGTGCCTGAAGAATCCTCCTGAATTTCCATAACCTAAAATCTCCTGTACAGCTTTCCTTTACCGAGCTCCTAAGTTATGTGAAAGGAATTAAGAGGAAGTCTGCAAATTGAAACTAATACAATCCTGCCTTTTTTTCCTTCTCCAGTTTCTCATTTGAATATCTTAAATGTTATCTGACATGCATTTTAACTCTCCCCTGTTATGCATAAGATTCAGTGAGTACCACAGAACTACTGTACATAGATGCAGCATTATTCATCATTTTGGAAATCTGGAAACACAGTGGCTTTTCCTGTAGAAAGACTAAATCAAAACACAAATACATCTAAATACTGGAGCAGCGATTAGTCCCATTCCTGTAGAAATGTACTTTTCCTTCCTCCCGCAAAAAGGAGGGAAACACAGATTCCCCCAGTTACTCTCCAGTATCAAGATCTACAGCCCATACTGTGTGCTTGCTGTTCAAGAGAACAGGGGAGGTCATACCAGCTCTTTTTTTCCCCTCTATGTCATGCTGGAAACCTAAATGTGGCTCTTTTCCCATATCCACTGCTTTCTTAGGACTACGGTAGCTTTTATACAAAATACACAGGAGGGAGGAGATTTGGGGGAGAGATTTACTACCTTTTTTTTTTGCTAATACTTTTTAAATTTTACATTTGAGGACTAGGAAGTAGCACTGGAATATCTTCACATTACAAAATCGTATTTGTTACTTTGAGTCGCTGCTGTGTCAGGACTCCAGAGACTTTGCAGAATCTGTCTACCTTGCTATCAGCCAAAGCATCTCCAAAAATTGTTCTGCTCACCACTTTACTGCCTGACGCTCTCAGGTACAGCTGTGCTTTTTCTGCTTCGCCCTCCTAGCTTGTACCGGAGTCTCCAGGCAGTGATCAGCAGACGGCTTAAAGCAAAGAATTTTGGATTAATAATAAAGCTACCTTTAAAGTTGCCTTTTTGTGCTTATTAGAAATTGTCCTCATTTAACAAGTTATTTTTCTATATGAAAGAAACAAACCGGGTGGAATCTTTGTTAAAACATACTTAAACTCCATAGCAAAGGAGCACAGTACGATTACTAAGATGTACTTTATTCTGCCTTATTTTTACTAAAACCTTGATGAACTTTTTCACCCATTTTTTTCATGTACAGTTGAAGAGTAAGACTGAATACATTCATTCAACCCTTTGATGCAGTAATTACCGATAATATTGGAGGTGAGTTAACTACTAAAATCCTCAGATTAAAAAGTCAGAATTTAAGAACTTAATTAAGAGCGTTATGAGGTTTTCTGCTACATAGAAAACTACTGAAGTAAGTTTCTACCAAGAAAACAACAGGACCCACAAAGGGAGACTGTCATTTCCCAACACTTTTATCTGCGCACCGGTGCAGTACTCGGTGCACTGCTTTACTACCAAACCATAGAAAACAACGGAGTGGGAGCTTGCTAACAGTGTGACCAAGCAACTACACGCAAACTTGTAGTGTTCGTGGCAAACATCTCGTCTGCATACATTTAGTTCAGGCTTTGTTTGTGGTGGTGTGGGTTGGTTTTTTTTCCCCTAAACCCTGATTTTTAGAAAAGCGGATCTTTCTTTTGCAGGGTGCCATGACTGTTCTAAGGTAACACCAAAAATCTCACCTTTGGTGGGTGGTCAGGCTCCTGAATCGTAGTGCAAAATTTGAGTGGCTTCTCTTCAGGCTGGCAGGGCCGGCGCGTTACCCGAGCACAGGGCCTGCTGAGGCGCTTCCACTCTTCCTCTTTCACGTCCTTCTGCTTCTGTTGCACGGGTTTGGGTGAAGGCTTCGGGAAGTGAACCTGTTGATGTACAGACAGTAATTCTGTATGCTGAAAAGAATTCAGTAACATTCAAAGTTATCACAGGTACCGTTCAATACTTGGACCTGTCCGGGTTGAGAGAGGGAGGGACAGTGCCCTGTTGGCACTTACTCCCTGGGCTTACAAGAAACTCGCGAGGTTTATGTTTGGAATAATACAAGCCAGTTAAGCATATGCCAACTTCTGGAGTTTACGACACAGCTCCTGGCTTTTGCCAAGCACTTTCCTTCCTTGCCCAGCCCAAAAGGTGGACACGGAGCTATCAGAGCCGACAAACTCCCAGGAGATGCCATGCCTTACCATGGTGCCCAAATCCTCACCTGCTGAGGCTCTGTTTGGTGAAGCATCCCGTTTAATCTGCTTGGCTTTTCTTCATCGTGGAGTTGTTTGCCTGTTACCCCAGCACAGGCTTTGTTCTGACAGATGTATTCTTCACCTTCCATCTTTTTTTGCTTCTGCTGAACTGGTTTTGGCATAGGCTTTGGTAAGCAAACCTGTTGAAGTACAGCGAACAATTCTGTACAGTAAAAGAAAAGTCGGTATTTCAAAGAGAAAAATGTTCTCTCTTCAGTACTAGGAACACAGAATGAGAGTAAGCTTTCATCTTTCTCAAAATAATTGTTTTCAGCGTTTTAATTATCAATAAACATCTTCTTCAAACAGTACAAAGTTAGAGCGATGCTGTATTTGGGAAGCACGCTATAAAATAAACTTGAGTTGTACATTTCAAAACATTGACTAGTAACCTTTATTGGGAACGATGCCAGTAAGTCACCGCTGTTTCATGAACAAGCAGAGCTGAGCACATTTCCTATCACTGGATTTGAGTCAAATGCAAACCTCTCTGAAGTAAGAAAATCACTAAGTCTTCTGACTCGGGTAATCTAATTTAAGAGTTAAGTCTTGCATTCTTTTGCAGTCTTCTACAATGTAAATGGGGACTACACGGTGAACAGTCGCATGAGTTAATGCAAGTTTTTTCCAGTGCTGCTCTAAGCACTAAGTATCAAATGATGTCTGTTTTTGGCTTGTGTAACTTGGAAGACAAATGTAGCCAAAACACAGGCTGTATGCCACATGCCTTTGGTACTTCTGGCACACTAATAACTCTGTAACTGTAATGTTTGCATATGGTCCTCTATGCAGCAGCTGTATCTCAATATAGCAGCTAAAAGAGAAATAATGGGCTGCTTTTTTATGCTGCAAATTAAATACATACAGGAGATAGAAACTGCACAACCTAAATACCGTTGAAAGTGCCAGTAGGCACTTCGTATATTGTTTAATCCAAAACACCTTTTAAGAATATAATCCATAGTTCTGCTCTGCGAAAATTATTAATGTTTACAAACATAAAGGCGTATCTGTTCTGAATAACAACTCGAGCTAGTTTCAAACAGCCTGCCCCAGGAGAAAACACTGTAGGTAGCCCTGGGAAATGGAGTCACCTAGGGGAGGCTCGGTGCCACGCTGACGGTTACCGAAAGCAGGGGCCCAAGCTGTTTTCTCTGCATCACGGCACCGCGCTGCATCGTGCAAGAACATTTTGGCAGCTAACTCTGGTATCTTCACAATGTATACGTACCTTAAATGACTATATCGCTTTCAAAACAGGACTTACAGCACTCGTGAGATATTTATGCCCCAAAATTACCATATTCCACACTAATAACAACTACAGGCTGGTATCGATGTAATTATTTTTTAATATGAAAGCTACAAAATCTAGCAAGTAGTCAGCTGGCCCTCCCATACTCCATTTGGCCCTAATGCTAGCGCTTTCACTCTAGGTGAAAAAGCTGAAAATATTCATCCACTGCCAAAAACTGTGGTAAACGAATTTGAGAATTAACGCAGTTAATATTTTATCACCTGTGTTTGGTGTGCAATTGAAACAAAGAACCAGGATGTAGCCACTGCTAGGCTTTTTATGTCACCTCAAGATTAGATTCGTGTAGTCTACAGGGAGCTGCAGCTTAAAATTCCCGTCCTGTAGCAATTCCTCTTCACATCATCTTCAAGGAGCTGGTGTTACAGGATCCCCTTATTGGTACTTACGGGTGTTTACTGGTCTTCAGAAGGGAATTAGCCCAAGATCACCTCTTTCCTGTGTACCAAACTGGTACAGGTGGAATCAGACAGGTCATCTGGAGTCAGATTCTGCTCATAAGCAAGAAGTGAGGAGACAGTGGATTGTTTGTAGTGGCTCCCACTATTCTGAGGTTGCCTCTTTAATGGGAGAAGTGTTTGGTGAATAAAAGGAGAGGTGGAAAGGGAATGCAGAGGGCCGAGATGAAAAGAGTCAGACCTAGGATAACTACAGACAGTGCCGTGAAGAGATGCAGTGGGAAGTGCCTGCCTGTCACTGAACACTTCGTCAGGACTGTAGCACCAAAGCGCACCAGGCCTCGAATATCCTCCGCAGCCGATAGCCACAGACTGAAAAATCGGATTTTCTGAAAACAGCAATAGATTTAGAGAAAGTTCAGTTATCTGCTCTCTCTACTTGTATTTAAGTGCTCCTCAAGTCCTTTGAATAACCCTAGAAATTTCCTTTCTGCAGCTGTTTTGCGGCGAATGTTACAGGAAGCTTGCGCGCGTAAGCAGCAGAACTGGCTGAAGAAACACACTCAAGTGAAAAATAGGTGCTCGTGGGAGCAGTGCTAGCATTCTTACTGTTCCAAGGAGCAAGACACTCAACATTAAAAATGCCTCTGAAAAAGTGATGATAGGTGCCAAGACGTAGTAATATGCAGGCACGCTCTCTCTCTGATCTTATTCTTCGCCATCAAAACCAATTCTGCCTCGTCCTACAGCACACGAGTGGTGATAACTGACACTCCTCATTCATGGATTTTTCAGTGGGGTTGTGAACTTGCAAATAGCGAGCGCTACAGCAGCTTTTACAGCCTGGAAGTTCAGGATCATCTTTTATGCCAGTATACTGTCAAGTCTTAGGCCAGGCAATAAGAAGAAAATAGATTTACTATTCAATATCTGACTCTAAGAAATCAAAGACTCTTGTGAACCAGAGATCCAACCGGATCAGCTGGAGATCAGTTGACAGCTATCGGATATTTCAATGAAGTTCAGAAAACAGTACAAACTTAAAAAAAAAAAAAAAAAAAAAAAAAAAGCTTCTCAAATTAGTGGTCACCATCGTAGCAAGAGAAATACTGTCACTGAAATAGCTTTTGGTTTTGCTAAAAGAAAAAAAGTGATAAAAACAGAAAAGTCAATAAAATTGCTAAAATAAGTATCTGTAATTACCAAGATCAAAACCCAGTGCCTTTTTATTAAACATGAACTTTTGTTCTGCCTTCCATAACACGTAAATAGTGCTGACAATTGGTTTGTGAGGCACTTGCTACAATAAAATGTAATTGTATCATGAGAGAAAGGTGACAATCAGGAGATCATGAAAAAATTACATATTCTCACTGGTGGTTAATTAGCCATGCAAAACCCCCTCAAACAGATATTCTCTTCTATTAGGAATGATTACTATGCAGGCCTACAGATGTCAATACCACAGTCATTCAAATACTTCTTTCCCTACTAATTGAAGGTTGTAAAGCTCTGGTGCCAAGGTTTTGCTTCCAAAGAGCTAATTTATGACTAGAAGGATATTTTATGTCTTCAGTTGCAGCAGCTACAAAACTCAGCAAATCAGAACCATCTGTGCACTGATACTTGAATCACCATTCATCTAGCAGCCGATCAGTCACATTAGTTTGCATCCTGCATTCTTGGCTCACGTACACTTGTGATGGTCCAAAGTTCACCAGAAATATTAAAAATGAATGGTACCCTGACCCTGCCTTATTGCACACGCATCAGAGACAGAAACGGGGCTTTTGCATACGGGGAGTTTTGAGGCAGAGGTACGACGGGACTGACATTTCACAGCAAGTCCAGTAAGACTGCTAATTACCTCAATCTCCACTTATTAAAACAGGGTTTTATTAACTGTATAGTTTCAGACTTAAAAGCACAAAAGGAAAATACAACACGATAGCTGTCAGTTTTAAAATTCTGTGTTAGTGCATCACATCGCACTGCATACCAATAACACACTTAAATCCCAGAATAATACCTCCTCCACATTAATGGCTGCAGGAGTATAAAGGCAAATGACAAAGAACGGTTTGAAAGCGAGAAAATGAATTAAATGCTTTCACTAATAAAGGTAACTTCGCTTTTAATCTGGAATGAAGGAAAAACCTGGCATTCAGGCTCGTCTTCAAGATGTTAGTGAACAAAGTCCTTGACTTCCCCATTATCCTGAAAGTAAATCATTCTCCACAGACCTACCGCTTTGAAGTGAGAGGCTGTAGGTCAAAAGGACTCATGACAGTTCTTCCTCCTTAAGGGTTGACATCCCACTTTTTAGCAAAGCCAGGGGAAACAGGAATTAACAAACATGGTGTATTTAAGGCAAAAGAACTGCTGTGTCAGTCTCATTTTGAGATCTTAAACTATTTCCTCTCCTACAAAAGAAAAGGCAACAATCAAGCAGGAGATGTCAGAAATAATCCCAGAACTGTCTGTCTTACCTTTGACACTTTGTGATTTCGCGTGCATGCTGCAGCGGAAAATTCCAGAGGGCCGTCGTAGCGAGTTCCACTTGACTCTAGTCCATCCAGCAGGATTTTCTTGAGCACTTGATACTTCGGCTTTTCATCGTAAGCTAAGCCAGAAACGCATGCCAAAAACTTGGATATTTCACCTGTGGAGCATATTTTAATGTAAATTTCACTTGGTGTAGACCTAGAACTTCAGAAAGAATTTAATTCCAAAATGGATGCCAATCCTCCATTGCCAAACAAGATGACACAATTCCAGCTGAAGACACACTCCACACACAGAACTGACAGTATCTTGTCTTTTCCAGGTGAGAAAAGGAAAAGATAGACTTGGATAAACAAGCTAACCCCGAAGTGCTCTGTCTTGTTAAGCACATACACTAATTCGTACCGTACCAAAAGCTATCTAAGTACAAAAACTAATCAAAATCCTTTATCAACAAATATTGATAGTTCTGTCTAAAATAGAAGTATTTTATATTGGATAGATCATAATACTCCTTTAAATATTAACTACTCTCAACAACAATATTTTAGTCTGCATAGATATTATACTTCGAATGCTTTGGAAAAAAGCAACTTTTTTTTTTTTGCTTCTAATACTTGGACAAATATTGGTTTTGAGATTACATCCTAAAACAGTCTAACAGCAGCTTTATTTTGCTATCATTATTGAGTGGTTTTAGAAACAGCGAAACCACTGAATGGGCAGAAATAATGCTATTAGGAAAAACATATGGAGGGATCAAACTTTTCTGTCAATTGAAGACCCAAGTGTATCCTAAAACTGGAGTAGTACACCAGATATTAGCATCTGGCAAAATCCCAGGCATAAAGATTTACTAAATATGTATACACATCATGAATATATTTTATGTAATATATGATGCATTCCGATAATTCAAATGCAGAAATGTTATGAAAATAACTGAATAAATCAAAAATAGATACTGGCCTTGGAAGGAAGTTGGGTGTTTTCCCTGGGTTACTTTTGTATTTCAGTGAAGGAAGAACCATACGACAAGACAAACCGTCCATTCATTTGCTTCTTCAAACTCTGAATACTAAGCAATAAACCTTTTGTAGACAGGTGCTTACTATTTCCATACCAACAGCTACTTCTGTTTTTAAGCTCGTCACTGTTTCCTAACACCTTGGATTACATATGATACCTAAGATCCCTTATGTCACCCTATGGCACACATCGCAGATGAGAGTAATAAGGATTTTTGTACTACCAGACACCAGGGTTGAAAATTTAGCCCTCCATGTCTGTATCATCCACTTAGTACTTCTTTATGGGATAATATAGGAAAGCAGCAGGGGGGGGAAGAAAAAAAAAAACAAAACCAGTCCCTGCAATAAAAGCATTAAGTATCCTGTATCAGTAAGCATCAAGAATCATTTATTGCAGAGTGACCAGCATTCGACAGCATCCAGAAATTTACCTTTGCCCCTTGCAGTAAACAAGCCTTTGAGCTAAAAACGTTTAAAATATGATAAGCTTGTACACGAAGGGCCTGATCCAGTCCCACTGATGTCAGAAATATTAGTTCAATTAAACTGCACCCTGAATTAATGAATGTGACTAATAATCTAACTATGAGTGTTACATAACTACTGCGTTATCAGCTAAATACAGATATTGCGGGCTGAATTCTTCTGTCGGATAGGTAGTGTGAGAGTGGTTCACGCAGGCTTGATTTCAAGGCGTTGATTCAAGGATGACTTCTGCTCGCACGCTATAGTTTGCCCTAAGACCGGAGCCAGGTAATACTGTGTGGACTCAGGCCCAGTGAAGGCATCCACCTTAAGGTGCAAAGCTTAGCGATTACATTTAAGATTTTAAATTGAAGGCTTTGTTAAATTTGTGTTGCTTTTACACTGCTTCACCCAAACAGACTAAGACATTTAAGTATTTTTTGTAACAGACTAAAGAGCTATATGGTACATACTGCAAGCATACTTACTACAGCTGCGTCCAGAAGAATCCCATTCCATCACTGAATCTGGGAGCTCATCCATAAGTCTGAAACAACACGAGAGTGCAACAATTTAATGTGGTTTTGGAGCAGGTGATTCTTCATTTGGGATTTAGGAAGACAGCAAGTCTCAATTCCAAAGGGAGTGGACCTCCAGGATAGCTAATGATTCACAGTACTGCTTTTAAAACAAAATCTCCTCTTACCAGCTATATTTTTAACTCTTTGGAGACTGCTGATTTCAGCAAGACCGGGCTTACAGCTAAGACTGCACTTTAACATTAAGTTTTTCTTTGCAGATGTTTTAAGCTTTCTAGAAAGAAAAAGAAAAAACCTTTGAGCTGAGATAGCTTGTTCTGATTTCAACTTAATGATTAATACTTGTATTTCAGAATTTAAGAAGCAGTTCTGGTCTGCTACCAGTCATTTAGCACCAGGCTCTTTCTGCCATGTAGCTCACGGGCAGCTGGGTGATGGCTGTCAAAATTACAAGCAGACACAGCAGGGACAAAAGGGGAGAGGGAGGTTAAACGACCTTAAGTCCCATGCACTTCATAAACTGAAGGGCAGGGCCACAGATGTACTTTCTACCCACCCAGAAACAGAAAAAGCAAAGGACATTGAAGTTCAGAATCAATCATACCCTAAAAACGGATGAAGTAACACCAGCTCTCATCTCTGTGCAGGCATGAACCAGGATGATCGCCTAGCACCGGTAGGAACCTGCAGCTGAGGGCAAGCCCCCTTGCCCTGAGTAAGTGAAATCTGTTACTTCACTCTGGCTGGTGCTACCATTACGGGATCCCTTTTTTTGTTCGTTTGTTTAAAGATGACATAAAGGTCCACCAATCAGTAACAGGATGTGTTCTCAAACGCATAAAGTTGGGGTACATAGGCTAATAGCCTTCAATTCAGTAATCTGCTGTTTAGTATCAGAAATAGGCGTTTCAATTTTAGGGAAATGAAACATTTAAACATAAATATTTTCCTGTAATCTAGCTTAAATTCTAATTCAAATGGAACCTCTCCTCTAATTACAGCATGGCATGAATGTTTCTAAACTCAAATATATCAGCAATCCCTAAGTATCCCCAATACCAATGCCCAGAGCTTTGGCACAGCTGCCTCATCGCCCCAGCGTTACTGGGAGGAAAGACTAAGAACTCGTCGCGAAGGGATGAGAGGATGAGACAACTGGTGAACACCAGAGTTTGAGGTCCTTTCCACAGCACCCCACCTTCCAGGCCCAGCCCCTTCTTCCTCACCATCACACAGACTCGCAGCAAAGGACTGGCAGGCTCAGAAGCGATTCGCCTGTGCTGCTTAATGCACTTACTAACTTACAAGCAACTGGAAACACACGTATATCCGGATGTCTATTTCTGGCCTTTGAAAACGGTGTAGGCACTGAAAATTGAGATAAATAAAAGGGGACAACCTGGGCAAGTTACCTAACACCAAGAACATAATTCATTAGACTAATAAGTTATTTCTGATAAATGGAATCTGTATCATTTCCCACGCGTTTCCTCTAAGCGTCTGTTTGCTTGACATGTGAAAACGCTAGCAATCTAAGGGTTAACCGCAAGGGAAGAATTAGTGAAGCAGCTCGATTGATTAAATTGATTTAACATTGAATTGTATAAGTGTTACCTTGTAGGGGGTTGTGTAATGATCAGAACTTCTAAAGGAGAAATATTAAACATAACATACGATGTCAACATTTACAGATGCAATCTGTATTATCCACAGTCTGCAGGCTAACCTTTTTCTCTGTTGAGAGCAGATGCCACACTGAATTTGCAGATTGATTTCTGTGGATCAGCTATCCCTATTGTGTACCTCTGTTGTGACTTGCCCTACTTAAAAGTTTGCTGCCTTCTCCAATTGTGATGTTACATTTATGGGTAACTACTCTTCTGTACAGCCTTCTACAGGCTACGCTGTACTACATGCAATTAACTCTCTCAAGTCCCAACTGTGAAAGCAGAGAAAGAAAACACTAATGCACTCTGTTGCTTTAGTAAGCTCTAAATGAATCACGCTGGGAAAAAGGAAAGATTTTAATCAAGTTCTTTAGTATTTTGGTATTTAATTGTTTGTGATGGCAGTAGGCTTACATAACATTAAAAACCTACATAAAAACATCGGAAAACTAGTATCATATAGAAAGGAAAATAAATTGAATGCACATGTGGAAAAACTTCCAAGAGATGTTTGTACTATGGTGTCTACAAAGCAGCCACAAAGTTTAATGGAAACACACAACAACCTTCTGTACACGCAATAAGGCCTGCACTAATTCACAAATGTTTTCTTTAAAAAAGAGTATTAAAAAGATACGCAGCAGACAAAATGACGGTCTACTGTGCATTTGAATTTATCGTCTCTCCACAGCAGTACATACATAAACATGTGGAAGAGGCTATACATGCACAGAGAGTTCATGTTTTTAACTGCTTCTAACATCTCTCAATCAAGGAAAATTGTTTCAGCTTCCTCGTAAGGTGCTAGTCTACGGGATGTAAAGCTGCCTTTTTCAGACCTGGTTTGTTAAGCGATGAGGACATTGCAGGGTTCTAGGGCGGTATGCGTGCGTGTACGTGCGTGTTGTTTTATTTTTACTTTGTTTTCGCAGTCTGGACAGCTACAGGGTCCTTCAGGTTCTGTTCCCAGGGTAGCTTCCCACATAACCATTGCAGCATGCAGTAGCCAAGGATTTCAAGGTCGCCTCGTCTGGATGGGGCTAAAATGTGGGGAGGGAGGGGGGAAGAGAGGAAAAAAAAAAAAAAAAAAAAGATGAAGAATAAGAACCTCTTCTTGGGAAATAGAAAAGACTTTGATTGAACTAGTGTTGATGAAATATGAAAAAGCCAAATGGGCAAAGTGTTTTGTTTATTCAGCTGTATTAGACCTAAAACGCCCCGGCATTTGGCCACAGTCCACAGACAGGCAGTGACTTGTTACTGTTGAAGTAAGGGTCAGTTTCCTCACCTCCTCCAACTTCATCCTTCCTCAGTCTGGCCTGTCACATGGACTTGATCCCCATGGCCTCTGACATGATCCAGACAGCCCATAACTGAGTACCAACACTTTCTCAAAGAGCCAAGCAGTAAAACAAAGAAATAAATGTCTGCTGCTAAATTGCTAACACATGTTCCAGGAAGTCCATGGGGTCCACATTGGTCATGCAGGGACCCTGTGAGTGCAGACTAAACACTGATGGCCTTTCCTGTTCTCCTACAGAGCTATTTGAACTTGGAAGATATGACAAAACTGCCATCTAGTGTACATTTACACACCAAAGCTGTCTGCTTACAAGTACCATGAACTGTTTGTTTAGAGAGTCGTAGCACAAGCTAAAATACACTTGCTGTTTAGCAAGTCCTGGGTAAACTTTCCACTACTGCTTCCAAAAAGGATGTTATTTCAGGAATAACTTACTCTTACCCTGCACACCCCAAACAGATACACTAACTGCAGAATACAAATACAGTAGATACAGTTAAATCAAAAATCAACCCTGTCCCCAAACATCTTCTATGCAGAAAAACAGGTAACTGAAGTTAATCTATAGATTGACTTTTCCAAGAGAAAGAGGGGGGGGGGGGGGGAAAGTGCAATACTAATAGAATTGCTATCGCTTGCTGCTATTCAGAGGAAATCAAACTTGAAAAAAACTGAACAAGCAGGACGGCTGCAATATTTCTTTGTACACATTTGACTTGCAGCCTATAGTTCACAAGTCAAGACCGCATAGAATCTGCAAAACCAGAAACTATTAATTGTGATTAAAGACAGACAGATGTAGAAGTTAAATTTATGCTTTTCCGAAATGAATTTGAACTTTCCAGGAATGAAAGATTTCGGATTTGTTCGGTACTTTTTGTCTAGCGTAAAGACTAGTAGTTGAGCATAGTGCTGTTAATCCAGCTGTAAACAGATATCGTATTTTATGGGCCTTCATTAAATAAATTCCAGAAAGTCACTCAGCAAACTTATCTTTTAATTTAAGAAGTCATCTGCTAAAAGCTACGGTGCCAACACATCATAACTGTTTCTTGTTACCATACACACATTATTGTAAAAGCAGAAGATTAGTTCTTATACGTTCTCTATCTTAACTGCTATTAGACTGTGGGATTATTAAAGGCCCTTCAATCTAACAGAACACTACGCTATCCCTTGGGTGTCGTTTATTTTCTGCACTAGATTCAGCAACGTCCTAATGCAAGACTTGGCTCTCATATTAAAATAAAAACACAATCTCTACCACTTGCTGTTCTGTAGTGATTTCTTCAGCCATAAATCTCCTGTTAACTGTGGAACAATTCCATTCATACACATGTGTTCACAACTCCTTTTTCCATTATGGCAATTCCAGATTATAACCATATATGCCAGCATTTTTGATTGCAGATCCTCTAATTTTCACACAATGCTTTTCTGGCACCTGTTTGTGTAAGATGGGCTACAGAAAGTGGCCTTTTGAGAAAAATTGTCAAAATTACAACGGACGACTTTTTTCCACTGAGGGGCTAATTGATATGAATCTGTAAATAATGCTAAGTCAATTAGATTTCAGAACCTAACCTAAGAGAACTCGTTTTCTGACAAAACAGTCCCCAGAGAGTAAAGTTTACTTCACAGTTAACAGTTTGGCCGTGACTAATTACCTTCTCTCTCACAGGCAGATCTTCCAGCCATTTCCTGACTAACACTGGGGCAAAGCCATCGCAAACAGGGAGATGCGGCAAGTAAGACTTTACTAATACCTTCCGAAAGCCACAGTCGTCAGCTAGGGGGGGAAAAAAGGTACGTGTAACTAAGACACGCATAGCTAAAAAATAAAAGGGGAAATGTTTTACAGAGAGATGGTAAACTCACGTATCACTTTATCTCCCAGGTCACTGCAGGTGTTACGACTTGAAGACATTTACATGTGTTTTTCATAGAACCGCATGAAAACGTCAACGTTTGATTATTTGACTGTACTAGCTTATTCTTTTTCTCCGCTCCTTTGTCAGCTCAGTATTAAGAGATGCTAACTTCCTCAACTTTTAAAATCATTTAGATCCTTATAAAAAAAGTATTCAACTAACTAATCTTTAATGAATTAATATTATCTATGAACAATGGAATAATTAGATTTTCACCCCAAAGAAAACGCTAATACATACATTTCAGTTATATGTTTACTTGAAAAAATAAATCTGCTAATATAATTGGGGATTACAAGAATCTTGACAAACATCGACGGAGAGAAGTCAATCTGGCTTCATTTTAAATGTGATAGCCATGCAAAAATATTCTGCTTGATAATTTGTCACTGTTACAAGAGTATACATTCAAAATAGTACTTATATAAATCAAATTCTCTTACTTCTCTGTAGACTAAAAACTTGTTGGCTCTTTTTTCTTTCTTTTTTAATAGATATTTGATTTCTGCTTTTCTATTAACCAGGCATTTTTTTATTATTATTTTAGTCTCATATGAAATACTACTTAATGGGAACATGTTGGCGATAGTTTATTTCACAATATTTTTATAGTTTAATTTTTTAATTTGAAGATTTAAGGCCTGATTCTATCCTCACTCCTGCCAAGATAAATCAGGACCAACTCCACTGAAGTTAATGAATTAACAACCGTGTCAATGAAATCGGAGTCAGGCCATAAGAAGTTTTATATACACCACAAACATATACTCAACATGCAGGCACAGGGTTCAAACGATAACTCAGAATAACATAACTGAAGCAATTCACCCTCAGAAGAAAATATATTATGTATCTCTGTATACAGGATTTGGCAGCTATTTGAGCCCTTATTTATATTCAGATTACTATTTCAAAACAGATCATAAATGATATCACACTAGCCACAGCATGCTCTCAAAACTACACTGCTCCCAAGAACTCACCTGAAACCCACGTCAAAATGGGAGTTTTCCTCTATGGCCCTTATTAAGCTAACTTTCTCAAGCCTTTTGTAAAGATCTAGGAGGCTAACGAGTGACAGATGAAATGTTCTTCTATTATTTTTAATTAGCACTGTTACATTATAATTTGACCATTAGTGTTTCTTTAGATTGGAAGCTTTTCATAAAAAGGATCATTTCAGTTGCTCATATTGCATCTACATGCAGCGGAACCTCCAATTCTCACTGGCATTACAGCATACAAATTCATGTTAATTCACAAACAAATATAACTCTTACCATAGCCATTAATCCAAAAGCCCATAAAGGAAAGGAGTGTTAACATGACCATGGAGAAATATAATTATGTTAAAAATGTACCACCACAATATTTTAATAAATGAACTAAAAGCGATATAACTTTTAACTCAAGGTTGAGATGATTAAAAAAACCAAATGCAAGACTTGTCAAAAAACAGTGCCTATAATAGGGGCAGGAGAAAGAGAAAGACCAACAAAAGCTAATAACGAAGTATTGCTTCCCCAAGGTACTGGTCAGTCTGAGGAGTTCACTGCAGCAGGATAGCGACTAACTGAATAGAGTGGGTGGCTACAGGGAAAAGGTTGGATAAAGATAGTTAAATTGTGAAAGTTCGATAAATTTTACTGTTTGGAGGCCATTCTGTAGAGTTATCCAGTCTCAGGCAGGGCAACTGCCAGCAGGGGCTTGGAACAATCTCTCCTCCCCTCATGTACAGTTCTGCACTGTTAGCTTGGCACGTTGCTGAAGCACTCACTGACAATAACCACCACCACGGAATGCTGGAAAGAAAAATAAATCCAGTGCAAACATGGTGTCACCACAATGGGACTACAGCTCTTCCAGAGAACTCAGTCTGGGACACGGCAATGAGCTACTTCTCCTGTGCCAGCTATGGTCTCTCTCCTAAACTCGGATCCTACAGCTGTATGTTTAACTGGTCATACGGCTGATCGGCACGAAACCTACTGCAGAGCCAGCAGGAGCTCCCGCAGTTGTTCACAGGGAGGATACAACCGTGACTCCCCAGCACTGACCTCGCCTTGGGTCACAGAGGTGCCGTGCTGACAATATCAGCCTCACAGTCCTGAGGGCTCACGTCCTCTCAAAGGCAGCATCAAAGCTGGGAACCATTCCGTACATCAGCACTGTCCTGTCAGTCACGGGATGCAGTCCCAGCACAGTAGTCAGATAACTCGCTTCAAGACCCACAAAAGCAGCGACACTACTGGTGCTGTCCTGCCGTGGCCAAGCTCATGAGCACACTGTGAGCCAGCAGGTCTCGCAGACCAGAAGTTCCCAAACCGTGATTCTCAAACCTCTTCAAAATAGCAGAGCTGTCCTGGACAACCACAACAGGCTAACATGCAGATGTGTGCACAGCAACCCCCAAAAAAGCAGTTACCCCTGTCCACTGACCAGCAGGATCTAACTGCAGAGCCTCCTTGCTTTGCACTTGCTCTGCTGCATCCATAATAGAAGAGTGCAGCCAGCAGCAGGATTCTCCTCTAAACATGGACAGAGAGTGAATAATCATCAGGACTGGTGGAATGGGACGTGCTAAAAGGAAGAGGGCCGGGGTCCTGATTTGGTGGGGAGAAGTTTAGGTAGTGGGCAAGTTGGAAGATGCAAGGGAACCTCACCACGAGATCTGAGTGGGAGATAAAATGGTGGTGGCAAGAGGTGCAGGTACCTGGTCGAAAGTAAAAGGTTCCAAGCTTGCAGTAAGGAGAACATGTGGCAGGAGAGTGGGGACAGGAAGTTTTACTCTTCTTTCACATCTGTGTGGCAGAAAAAAAAAAAAAAAAAAAAATCACAAAGGTAAGGGGCTGACAAGCAGCTGTGAGATTCACTAACTTTTTGAATTCCTGGTGTGGAGAACGAGAGCCAAAATTAAACAGCCAATTCCCAGCCACACTCATCAGTCGTGCTAGAAAGTTGTGATGCTCATCATCTTATTTTGCTGCTTCTGGACATTCTTGGCAGGACAGAATAAGCTTACAGAGGTGGTTATAGGAACCTATTCAATCTTCTCCTTGCTAAAGCCTGACTATTTTCACTTACAATGACCTACAAATGCTCCCTCTTCTGCTGGGCACACATTTCTAATCCAACACTCAGAAACGAAAACATCTTTTTATTTATTTCACACTGCAAAACTCCACCCATTTTTCACCAGACCAGTTATATTTTCCTTTTATTTTTAGGATTTACAGTTTGTCCTGCACACAGTCTTTGGGAAACACATACCAAACTGCAGCAAATCAATAATTCATTTAACCGACAAAAAAATCCAGCAGGCTCCCTCTGACTCCTAACTATACATGGACAGATGCCAAATAAACCTCTTGATCCAGAGCCATTTAGAGCTCTGTTCTCTGGAAGCCACGCAGGCTCAGAAAGAATATGTTTCCAGGCATAGGTGTTTACATTCTTGCACATCCTTCCTCGCAAAATGAACCCTGCATATATTCCAGTCAACCCCTGCATGTAAAAGAAAAGGAAAAACGGACAAGCATCGAGCTATGTTTTTAATATCAAACAGCAACAGTTCTGTCAGACCAGTAGGGAAAATAACAAGAACTGCAGAGCTTTCCCTACAATCAGCCCGATGCCTGCGTTGCCCTGTACAAACACGTGTACCAGCATTCGGACGGACCTCAAGGAGCACATGTTGCAATAACCCAGTATGAGGGGCACAAAGAACTGGCTAAAATCTGGCATCAAACACAGCTGCAGCTGCCTTCCCCAACACAGCAGATGAAAATAAACAAACACGCTTTTGCTCGATGAAACCAGCTCAGACAAACCATATTCACTAGCTACAGAAAAGTGACAACCAGTGGACCTAACTGAGGCAAACGTCATCAGCCATTCTACTTATCCTTACGCTTGTCAGAAGTCATCACTGCTATCTTAAGCAGCTTTTACTATTCCAGAAGTAAATGTAAGTTCTGCGAGGATTTTAGCAGGCCCTCTGCCCAATGCGAGAGATGGCAAAACTGCTCATAGTTACTGTGAAACGTTAAAAGGAAGAGGAGAGTCATCTTGAAAGCTATGCCAAACACAAATACCTGCTGGAGGGAATTCAACACAGACAGTTCATACTCATGTTCATCAATGATAGCAAATTAAAACTGGTCTTACGTACTCAATGCACAGGACTGGAGTATTTAAAAAAAACTCAATATGTTAAGCGCAGTATATCTCCAGAGAAATTAGGTATTGACTGCATGCCTCAGTGAGTAGAAAATCTACAAAAATCCATAGGAGGCATTGATCCAAATATTACTTTTTAACACTAACTATGTAACTATTTTTTAAACGTACACTGGGTGCAGATACAATTCTCTTTAATTATCAATCAACAAACAAAAAGGTAATACTGTTTATACAGTATGGTCTTTAAAAATGAATACAATGAATACGCTCAAATATTACGCTAAAACTAACAATGCAGTTCTGCCGTATGAAATTTGCATCAAAATAAAAAGGGTTTAAATTTAAAAACCCCACATGCTGGTCGCAATGAGATCCAGCCACCAAATAGGGGAGTGCTGATGGTGTGGGTCAGATCCTGTGGCAAAGCCCAGCAATTCGTCATCAGCTGCCACGAGAGCTGCACGTCCAACTCGGCCCTTACCAGAGGCTGTCAGACGAACATGGACTAATTCTACCACGCAAAAGTGTTGCCATGCAGTGGCCACTGACAGGAAACTTTCTGGATCTCAGTGGACTGCGTAACCTCTACACCTGAAGAACTCCACAGAGAGCTTGGGGAATAAATAGGCAGGCAGCTGGCTTAATCTCTCGATTCAACTAGGGAAACACCAGTGTTGATCTGAATTAGTGGGAAGTGGTTGCATTTGATTGGCTTTATGCAAGGAGGTTATCAGCTTTAAGCATTGCCAAGAGGCACTTTTGAAAGCAACAAATTCAGAATTTTGTTTTAAGTTTCAGCATGTACCTCAAACTGCTGTATATCTTCAGGTAAGTGCTTTAGGAATAAAAGCAGAGCAAGTCAAAATGCTCTCATTTGTCTAGCTCAATACAGCAACTGGTACTATTCAGGGGGTTTGAGGTTTGAGATATATTTATATTGCTACCTACACTCAGGAAATGCCCTCTGGAAATGATCTCATTTATATAAAATAACATTTAAAAATTGGAACTGTATTCCAAAAGCATTGAAATAAATAATCCACCCTGAAAAATGGGGTAACACCAGAACGAAGGCTATCTATGCAGCTTTAATTTGCCAATGGTGAAACAGTCTTTAAACACTTTCCAGAAGAGCACCCCACCTCACTTGGTACACGAGACTGCGCTGAGACTCCATCATGAGTCGGGAGTACAGGAGATTGTTGAGCAAAGAAGCCCTTTGCCCCAACTGTTGGAAGTTTTTTAGTATCCTGAAACATCTCCGAAACTCTAAACCTCACAACAAGAGATGAGATGAGGGAAACCAGTCGCTGTGTTCTGCCATCCGGACCCGTGCAATCTCTGACAGAAGTCACTGCAGACGCAAATTTTCCCTGGGATGTTGAGAGACCTGCTGCAAATGGGAACCTCTGGTAATTTGATCTTAAAGGATTCCGACTGTTAAGAGGTCAGAGCTGAGACATTCAGTGTGAATGGTTTGGATTCTCTGCAATATATCAGATATCACATCAGGTTCTGCAGGGTCTTCCGGCAAATTTTCTGTTTGCAGCTATTAACAAGCAAAAAGTTTTCAAGTGTAAGATGGTCCCTCAAGCTATCTTTCAGAATATTTTGTTTTCTGGAGTCCTCTGCTTTTCACCAATTCCATCATGGCTTTAGCTACTTGAGGGGGTAATCTAACCCACAGATTGCAAAAGACAACAACTTAACTCACACTTGCACACCCTTTGCCACCCTAGTCTGTAAAATTTCCCTGCTTTTTCAGATAAAAGGAATTCTCTCTCCTGTAATCACGTACCCATCAACAGACACCTGTCCGCTAGACAAACTACCTGCTGTAACTATCCAACTGCCAAATCCCACGTACTCTGGCTTCCACCTATTCTTCAAACAGCATCCACATCAAATACTAGTGCACAGCCACATCGCTCACACTACCAGGAAAAACAGCCAGAGTCAGATCTCCAGAAAATGCACCGTATGCTTGGGAGGGCTAGAAGAGTCTGAAACAGATGCCCTCTTCACCGCAAAATATTTTTGAGCAGGTGAAATTGTGCAATTGTCTTAGCAGCAAATACTTGACAGTCTTATTTCATTTTTTCTAATGACCAGAGTTAAACGATTGCAGGTTTTAACAGCGCCGGCAAATTATCAAGACCCTCTACATTACATGGTCAATGGTCCTTTTAATAGAAAAAGCAATAATATACAGTTGTTTGTGCCAACTAAAACTCGTTAGAAAGTATTAGTTTAAGGTAACAGTTCAGCAGCTATTAACAAGCACAAATTTCTACAGTTATCGCTTGTGACACGATGATCCTAGCAAAGCCGGCAGCAGAAAACCATTCCTTTTGTTTTAGATGATCTTGGGGGTGAGGGCGGGGAATAGGGGAAAGAAAAGTTAACAAAAACACTGTTTCGTAGCAAGAGTCAAAGTTTTTCAATAATCACCATTTTTTTCGCTAGCATAACATTAGAATTGACTTTTTGTCTTGCTGACATAGCAACTAAGAAAGTTGTGTTGCATTGACCATATTGATTGTGAACAATGCAGCCATCAGTGGGACTTCGCACCATATATTTTCGATATTGACCTCCCATTCCCTTTTCCATGGCTCTATGGGTCTGCTATTGGATTTGGACTGCAGTGTAATAAACAGCTAAGGTTTAATTAATGGTAAATGAATACAAGACATAGGTTATGACTTTAACTAATTAGGGAATTGTTGAATTAAGTCTGCCTTGGAATGCAAGGCAGTACAATCAATATCCAATAAAAGGACTATGTATGTAATTTACCTGCAAATGTGTTTCCAATACCATCAAAGTGAGTTTAAATAAGTAAGATATATGAAAGGCTACTGGAAAAAGATTTCAAAAAGTTAACACTTTATGGCTTCAAAAAAGGTTTTTCTCCTTGCAGAAGGAATGTCATCTTGAAATATCCTCTCATAACACAGATGGTGACACTCAGACACAGCTCTCCCTAAAGGACAGTGCAGACTCGAAACGTTTTTCCTTGACAATGCAACATTAGCAAATATTGCCTCTGCCTCTACAGAGTACAGCAAACACAAACCAGTACTCCCAACATGAACCAATTAAGTTTAATGGCAAGCTCTTCTTAGGGTGTCTTGGTCCGCCTTCCAGTACCATACGTGCAGCAGCCTTTCAGTTTTAATCGTGCTGCCCCCCTTCCTCCACCAGCCCCGGCAAAGTGTTCCCAGGTACAAGAAGAGGTCACCACACAAGGGTCTGATCAACCCTGAGCAATCCCCAAGACTACTTCTACTGTATACATCAGCTCACACAGCCTGATTACTCATTCTGTAATCACTTCTCTGAAATAAAAAAAAGAAACCTACCTACTCCCTTGTGGGCATCTACGCTGGTAAACTCTATTGTCCCATTATGGCCCTTCCTAGGATTTTCCTGATACTGTTTGTGGTTCCCATTGGGACAATATCTGTAGGAAAGTCCATAATCTGCAAGATAAACCTGGAAGACATGAACAGACAAATGAATAATGCTTTTGTCCTTTGAAAGTATAACCTTTATAATTAAGTCTTAAGAAACTGATAGGTTAAGGACAGCCTTAGATCTAAATTTTATTAAACCAAATGGTGCCTCAGGATAAAATATGTACAACTGGGGGCTATAACAGCTGCCCTCCCCATTTAAATCCTTCCACTACTATACTCTTATCTTATTTCAGAGTCGAACAGAATTTCAGTCTTTTTATTTTGTTCCTAAGCTCTCTCCTCTCCAGGTGGGCATCCAGACATCATAAACTGCAATATGCCTTTCATGTATCCTCACGTTGCTTATGGGACCCCTTCCTCTCTTTACTTAAACAGGCACATACGCACCCCTGTTCAAATTTTCCATCAGCTGAGACTGTGCAATTTCATAACAGCAGTGCAACTTAAAAGCCAGAGGAAGCGAGAGGCAGCAGCTTTCCCCAGCTGGACCGGACACAGGGCTTCAGCACTAACAGGGGCCGTGACCACAGGGCTGCTGGGCATTAGCCTGACTGCAGTCTCATCTTTGTCAATGTCACCGTCAGTAACTTCATACTGGCAACAACTATTTAAACAGAAAGCATAAGATAAAACAAAGCAAAACAAACTAGCCCCCCCCACCACCCAGAAAGCACTCTGAGTAAATCACTCCTGAATTTAAAATAAATTTTAAAAAGGCACAGAGCCAGACTTCACTCTAAGTTACTCTGAAGCAAATCCATGGAGCAAAATCAGTGTAAGAGAAAAACATTTGGGCCCCCACTGTGTATATTGCAGCAAGGTCACGCATTCTGCCACATTTACCCTTCCGTGTGGGACAGGCAATTTTTTTTTTTCCCCAAGATGCTTCACCGTAGCTACCTAAATAACCAGAGCAAGGAAGCCCCGCAGTTCTGAATGACGTATCTGGGAGATGCACTTCCATATTCTTGGGACTTAACTGTGAAAGCATTAACTCACTTTAAACTTAGCCTTGCTCACTTTTGATGGTATTTGAAGCTGAAACCAGAACAGCTCAGGAGAGCTCAATTTTACTTTCTGTTCTGCTGCTGCCTGTCAAGACAAACCCGAACATGCCATCTGGCTCCTATGCCTCTATTTCTCTACAGGCACAGCACCCAGTACTACATCCGTGTCAATCCTGCCACCCACATAATTTAGATGAAGGGCACAAGTCCACTCCATGAAGTTCAGATTAACATGTTCTACCCTCCAACAGGGGTGGACTTAATACATGCACATGGTCGATTACTGCAGTGCAGCTGACAAGCAGTAACTTGTTGAAAGCAGCCGGAATTTAATCACAATCTGTCCGCCCCACAATATCCCATAGGTTATTTTCTCACTCTGTCATTTTCACACTCCCACCTGGCCTTTGCCCCTTACATTGACCAGTTCTCACATTAGGTAATTGCTTTTTTTATAAATATCCAAGTATAGTACTTTCACTTAAAAAAAAAAAATGCTACAGACTGCTCTTATATTGCCAATGGAACTGATCTCTGGGGCAAAAGCTAAACCATCTGAGGGCACATAGAGATCATTTCTACTGAATCATATTATATTACAAAGCAAACCTCTTTCTCATTTGAACCGTAGTTTTGTTTCCTCTTTAGCTAAAAAATAGTTTATCCTATAAAAGTCTAAAATAAACTCTTCTGGCACTCACTTTTAATTTAATGATGTCACTCCTGGTGGAGGAGAAACAAACAAACAAAAAACCCTCAAGAAAACTTAACGCACTATTTTCCAGCGCATTCTGTTGAACTACTGATTCCTGTTTGTGCTCCAGGCAGCTTAAATCCTAGGATGGCTGGTCTCTTGGTTTTACTGTTTCTGCTGCAGGATCTCTGCTTATTTGGAGCGTGTAAGCTGGGATGCAGCACTCGTTTCCTGCAGGGCGATGGCTTTTAAGATTACCGATGATGTTTTTCACCTGACAGACTATACAAACTGTGATACAAGATTAAAGACCGTAGGCACATTTAGAAAATCTGGGACAAGGCATAAACTTTGTTGGGTTGACCGATTTGATTTTCTCCTGTGCCCGTTCTCCAGCGTATTCCTGATGCTCTGGTACCTGTCGTAACTGCGCCCACAGTCAGGGTGAGGGAACTAATTTAAACTACCCTAATATCAAGTTTTGCGAGTCTTCTGCATCCTTTGTGGGCTGGGAAGGAGTAGGCTAGAAGGTGTATGGTTAACCAGGCTAAGCGGTACATTTTGGATTTTGCTTATATAGATTTCTGACATGTACAGCTGACCAGATACAATAAAATGAAATACAGAGCAGATTCCAACCTTTACAAATTCAGGCTATGGCTTATATTAAAATGAGATTTTAACTGTTAGAAAAAACAATACAAGAAAAGCATCTCTGCCAGCTCTCTGGTTCTGTCTGGGCTGGGAACGCTAGCTTATGTGATAGACACTCCCATATGGCAGCCCAGCCTTGGTGGTCTTTCAAACTATCCTAACAACAGGGCATGTAGAAAGTAGCCACAAATACTCAACCTTGAACCATGTAAAAATGTTACTAGTTATCCCACAGATAAATCACAGTAACTACGTGCTCTAAAATCCATTTTTAAGCAACAGATTTGCTTAAAATACCTTCAAGTAGTAGCATCAGCAGAGCAGTTTTAAATTTATACTGAAAAACCCCTCTAAAAGTGAGACGTAGCTTTAGGTTATCCTGCCTTGATTGATGGTGGCAACACCTGGAAACCAAGAAGCAATCACTTCTTAAAGGCACTCATATGCAATTGCAACAACATCTATGATTGCACCACAGTTTGCTCCAGAAGTTGGTCATGAGTGTCACTGTTCAGCTTACTTCTAGCCGAGCCACTGAGCACTTCCACAACTTTCACGCCAGGTTTTTTCCACAAACATGCAACTGATGGTAGCCTCTCAAGGCAAAGCCTCTTGGCCACCACAAAAAAAAAAATCAATCCCCTTCAGCTTGTACAAAACCAGCAATGCACTGTTACAACCTTGCCTCAACCATTATCAGAATTACTACATTATTTTAAATTACCATTAATTTCATTTCATCAATTCTCATTATAACCCTTTCATCATTAAAAAGATATATAGTTCTTTAAAGCTAGTTGTCACTTTTTGATAATATAACACAGCGTGCCCTTCCAAATTTGCTCAGAATGTGGTGGGTAGGGGTAGTTAACAAATTTGTAGGTTGCTGGGGTTTTTTTAAGGGTATAGGGAGGGGGAAAAGATGATGAGTATTGAAGAATATTGAGAAAAATTAAGTCAGTGTTAGTATGTGTTTCAATACCATCTGCATGCTTTTTTTAGGAACAACAAAACAAATAAGAACAAAAAGAGAACAAAACATATGCAGAGTAAGATAAACAAGACACTTGAAACAAGACATGGTAACATGGATGATGAAGGTGCAACAGTGACATAAGCCTAGAACAGCTGGGTTTAGCTGTGTTACACTGTACGCTCCTTCCCCCACGCTTACTTATTTTAACCCTGTTGGTTTGGTTCAAGTTCCTCTTTTTTACACATCCCAGTCTGCACTAGACTCAGCCGTGCTTAGCACGGTCTGTTATTAATAGATTTTGTTATAGATTAGGAGCCAGATTTCTGAAGTCTTCACACTTAATTTCATGGAAACATGAACGTGCCCATCTCATTGAAGCGAACAGCCACCCGGGCACAAATAACTCTTTATGTGCACAAGCAACCAGCCGTACCTTTGGCAATCCTCATGTCCTTTCTGTGCATGACTCCCTCACAGTGCTTTATAGCTGCAGTGCTAAATATCTGCTAAATATATAAAACTCTCACAACTCGTATACATTATGATACATATATCATGGATGTACCATATATGGCACTGATCTGCGAAGTCACAAGCCTGGCACTTTGGATTCTCATGGTATTCTCTTTATCTTGAAGTACACGTAGCAGGAGATTTATTGCTGAAAGGGTAACAATACAGTGATTTTCTTTGTACGTTTTTCTTTCCAATGGTTCCATTACTAAGCTTATGTAATGCGCTGTAAATAATTAAGTAGATACCTACTAACAAGAAGCAGATTGGTTGATAATGGCCACAGAGCTGTCAACTTCCATTGGACACTACGCTACAAAAAGGCTAACGATGGACTGAAGTCCATCTTGGGGCAAGAAGTCTGAAGTACAGTGTTTGGGACAGAAATAGCATCTTTCCCAGAACAGAAGCCGAGGAAGGAGGAAAGCAGGGAGAGAGGGGGAGTAATTTTCTGTGACTTGTCAGTGGCAAGTCCCGATGCTGGAATCAATTGAACTCCAAGGTATTTAGGCCACAACTACAAGAAGAAATTAAACCAGCGTAAGCAGTTCTATTCAAATGTAGCAGTAGGACTAATGAAAGAAAATTAAGGCCATCTGATTGTGAAGCTACATCTCAGACCAGGGGCGTAGCCAGCATCCGTGAGTTAAAATTCAACTGTTTCTGTATGGCATCGCTGCATACTGTATCCTTCCTAAAAACACATGAAGGAGAACAGAAGAGAGTTTCATTTTGCTCAGTTCATCTGCTCTTTAGCAAATCTGTCATACTGGACTAAAGAGCTGGAGTCACAATGATTCATCTCACAATGAAAAATGGCTTAAAGTTGGAACTGTTTTCATGCATGTTTTTCCCACACGATCAATGTGTGAGCTCTCCATCTTCTATGCTGGTCCACTGAAAGATGGCTGTAAAAGTTAACATTCTGAAACATTTTTGTATTCTTCTTTTTTCCTTTTCAGTTAAGGCTATCTATGATAATCAAGTCTGTGAGTTTTATTCTGTAACTATCGTGTCTAAGAAACACTTAAAATCAGAACTGAGGTGCAAATGCAATTAAAATTTACAGCTTAAAAAATCCGAATAGGCAACTTCTGGTGCAGACTTGAGTCTGCAAGACTGCAGCACGTCTGCCCATATATTCCGGGGGGGGGGGGGGGGGGAGAAAATACTAGAAGGTAATTGTTTTGGAGAGGCATTCTTCCAAACCTTATTTCATTTATTACAAACTGTGGTTTTAAGCTCTTGTCTGGTGACCGCTTGTCCCTTTTAGTAGTATCACAATTTAAATGAGTTTAATGGATTTGAATTTCTCTTTTAGCATCTATATAAATAATGCTTATTCTGCTTTATCAAACGAACAGTTACTACTATGCACCGAATTATCTTTAACTCGCCGCAATACTGAGACAGTGCTTCACTTGTTCTGTAATTTATAGGTCTGATCACTTCAAGTTTCTTTCAGGCCTCTTCGAGATTCATGGGCTGTGTACTTCCCTCAGTACATCACTCCTGTCAGTCATTGTGCTGGGTCCATGTTGAGAAACATATTGACTAGAGAATTGATCTTTTGACCTGTAACTCACTGAATGGCCTCGCTCCCTTCTATTGAATAGATCTGCAGCAAGCTGCTCTTTGAGGTCAGTTGATTCTGATCTTCTAACCATTTCTAAACATCATTTGGAGGTCACCGAGTGACAGGACCTTTACTTTATTTGTTTCTCTGCCTTGCCACAGAAGGTAAGGGATAGCAGTATGGATTGCACACGTTCTTTCAAAAAAAGGGGACTATGATATTTATTGGCTGTGGTGTAAATTTACCGAGTTAATTTACAGAAGAGAGAGAGTAGCAGCAGAAAGTCTAACATAGAAAAATGATCTTTTTTGGAAGGGCAGGAAGTCGGTGACAAATTCACACAAAAGAGTACACATGAACAGCCACTAAATGACAAAAAAATGCAAAGTTGAGTAGACATGCTTTTTTGAACAGAGATTTATGTCTCTTCACCAAAAGAGAATATGGAAATACATTTTGAATATATATATATTTTATTTTTAAGAGATTAGTTATGGGTTTCTTTTAAAAACAGATTTCTAGAATTAAAGGACACTTCCAATTTATTTTCTCTTAAAACCCTAGACCCTAAAGAGCAAGAACACACTAGCATAAAATTCTTAACAAAAACTCAGCACAGAAATTGTTAGGTCAGACAGCTTTATTATGCAAACTCCCACTGGAGCTACAGGTCTCTCAGCTTGTATTCCTGAGTTGGAGTTTGCCACTGGCTAGATGCTCTCACTCCCTATTTATAAGATTAGTTTGATCACTTTACCTCGCAGCTCCATTGTTTCAAAAAAAAAAAACAGACCAAGGCAATCTAGCTATCCACCCTTTTAGCAGAGACAGAAGACAAAACACTTCACAGGCATTTGGTAGCAATAACAGTGTCTGAGGTTTTATCTGAAGCGTCTAAGGTTAGTACGAGATAGCCAAATTAAAACGCAGCATCTCCGACAACAGTTTAGAGGATGCAGGACAGGATATTCCATATTGTTGCCACATTTAGTCAGTGGTAATGCTCCACAGAGCTTCCCAAAACACTGTTCTGGTAAATACATAATACATTCAGCTCACCAGCATGTTATAAAGACAGCTTGATTTGTAGAAAAGGCTGTCGCAACATCGTAGAATCATAGGATCATAGAATTGTAGGATCATAGAATCGTTAAGGTTGGAAAAGACTCATGAAGTCTGACGTAGGAACTGCAAATGTTTGGAATAGGAAGAAGCAATTTTCATGGCAAAATTACATGCAAATTAATGGCACAGGCAAATAGCCAGGACATGACAAATGAAAAATCATCTGTGCAAATACACATGTACCGTTCTGAATACCTGAATCTGTGTGAGAATATTGTCTAGTACCGCTCCTAACCCAGGTAAAGAACATTTACTGAAGTATGGGGGCAGACAGCACATCAGAGTCAACAATTCCAGGGGAAGGATATTCCATTAGTGGCATATGTAGATCTGCCAATTTGAAAGTTTTAGCTGTGTTGTTGGTGACATTGCTCCTTCTTTTCATGCCCCACAAGCCACAGAGCATACATGTTTCAAGATATTGTGCAAGCTGTGTCTGGAAAACATTTTTTTATTTGACCAGAAAGAGTCCCATTAAGCCATCTGCCCTGCTGTGTAAGCTAAATACAGTACACATTACCTTAAAACACATTTAGAAATAATCATCACTGTCTACGTGGCTGTAGACTGGTACGGTATAGTTGTCATGGCTTCAGTGAAATCAGCAGACCTGTGGCCGCTTGCAGAATTTCTGGGGCCCGTGACTGGGAAGTTTATCTAACTAATATCTGAACAGGTCTAAGTTTTCTTAAGCATACAGAAATTAAAGTTTAATTCATACCTTAGATATGCAAGCAAATATTAGAAATTCTCTCCCATTAGCACCTCTGAATTAGAATGTGAACTTTTTGAAGTGTTTTATAGAATAATTTCAGTGGCAGAGAAATTTTACTGAAACAAAATTCTACACAAAACCTCTCAGCAGTAACATACACTTTGTACGTGCTGAGCTAGGAGCTACTTAAACTGGACTATCTATTGATTTCTTTTATTTAATAAATATAGCTTAAGTTATAATTCCACCTAAAACCTCTGTCCGGTAACTCACAAGTACCTTATTTTTAATCTGTCAATGAATTTACTACTTATGAAAACAAAATACTAGAATAGCACGATCTTCATGCAGACAACATGAGAAACAAATCAGAAAATCACCCCACAATCTGGCTAATTCAAAAGCAGCTGATCAAAGTCAGCTACATGTCTTAAAATTTTATGATTACTGTAAATGGACACTTCCAAAATGATTTCAATGTGAAAAACAGTAGCATATCTTGCTGTCACAAAAATACACAATAGCCAAGACAAAAGAAGTCATTTGAGTTATGTTAATGGGTTTGGGTAGCAGATCGTTTTGCCTCTAAATAGCCTCCTTCTTTGGATTCAGCAGGCTGGTAAACACCATAAACTGAGATTATGTACTGGCTGCTACCACTGTCTAAAAACACGGTTGTTCTAAACAGCCATGATAGTTTTCAAACTGTGTGTTTTAGAAAGCTGAAAAGTTAAATTTGACTCAACCCTTTAACTTGAAACTTGTAAAAAAGCAGATATAGTTCAACTGTTCAGCCTCCAATGGCAGTGAGCTGCTTTGCAAGATCTGCTTCATCACTGCAGCAGAAAAACAAAAATTGAAAGAAAAGGAGAAGTATTGCTTACAGCTAATTACATTTAAGTAAAGTTAGAGATTTCCTTTTTTCTTAAAAGATTTTTTTTTCCAAGGAAAAAGCATACTTAGATTTTATTAACTGAAGAAAAAAAGACATGGTAAGAGCATGTGACAATATGACAGGATCAAAAGATTTGTTTCAAAACATTTCACCAAAACACGTCACTTTCAAAGCTAGCTTTAGGCTTTAGAGCATTAGAGTGCAGCAACCTTAATCCTACTTACCTGTTATATCCACTACAACGAGCAGGACATAAGAGTTAGCTTCACAGAAACACAATTCACAACAATATTAGAAAGCTAGAACTTCCCAGGAATGAAAATACAATGGGCCACATCCTTAAACTCTACTACTATACTTAAACTGGCATAACCTAGAACAGAAATTAGGTCCTCTAACTTACCCTTCTTGATTAGTTTACCCATCCATACCAGTACCCCAGTCAGCAGAGCACAAAGGGAACAAAGCAGACTTTTGCCCTGCTTCTTTCTCAGACCTTAACCTCCATAGAGCCACTTGCAGATTTGTCGTGACAGGATGTGAATGTTCATGCACAAACGCCTTTTAATACATGAATTGCTAATGCAGAATATATGTAACTTAAAACTATTAAACAGTTCTAAATACATTAGAGTAGCAGTGTAGATAAGTAAACACGCTTACCTCGTGTGGATTGGTGTAACCCAAAAGTAGATTTGCTGCTTTAATGTCACCATGAACATACTCATTTTCATGTATATATTCCAAAGTATCCAACTAGGAAAGGATTTAGAACAGAAAAGAAAATATCATCATCTCCACTCAGCCCTTAACCCTACCAGCAAATATTTCTCTTATACAGTGAAATCAAGGGCTACACAGACTGAGCTGACAAATTTGTTTTGAGTTAGAGCACAAGGAGTACCCACTCCGCCCACAGGGTCTGTTCCCACCAGGCACATAGCTGATGGCAAATGGTAAACAAGCCATACTGTGCCATGAGGTACCCCTGTGTAACTACCTACCAGTACCAGCTGCTAAGGTCACAAAGCAAGAATGGAACTAGTACTTTATAAACACTGGAGAAAATGTTGAGAACACCAAGCTCTTAAAAATAACATATTCAATCCACCCTGAAGGTTTATAATATATTTGATCCTGCCAGTTATTATATGACCTGCATTTCATGTCACCATCCCCCTGCATCATCGTCCTCCTTCAGCTCCTTACTGAGGTACGATAGTTCTAATTGTTATTGAAAAACATGTTTGCACTTGGCAACTCATACAAAGGACAATCTAAGGCTGGCTTTTGGAGAGTACAAAGACTGTTACAAGTTTGTCAATTATGTGACTACAAAAGCCCTTCACTTTTCTTTTAATTATTATTATTTAGGTTAAAAGGGAAATTTCAAGGTGTCCAGTCCAAACCCCCTGCTTCAAGCAGGACTAACGTCAGTCAGATCAGGTTGTACAGGAGATTGAGTAGTTAAGTTGTAAAAGTCCCCAAAGATGGACGTTTCACAGACTCTGGGAAGCATGTTCCAGTGCCAAGACACTCTTTCTGGGAAAACTTTTCTTTTACACTCAGAGTTTCTCTTCCTGCAACTTAATGACCATTGCCTCTACTCCATTTGCTGTGCACCTCTGTTCTGTAATAGCAGTCTTTCACAACACAAATGATGTTACAAAGGAGCACATATACAATCTTCTGTTAGCGTATGCCAGTCTACACACATGTGAAAACAAAACTGATATTTGCAGACTAGCCTAATCCTGGCCTGTACAATCCGTGTGTTCAGCAAACACACTGAAAATTTTGCTTTCAGGCATGCAATTGTGAACTTTGACAAATATGAGTGTCTAATACAATACCTTTCAGACACTGGGGAAAAAAATCAATACATGTTAACGCATATGAGAATAGGCTTACACATCTCAGTCTAGACACACATTTTGAAGTGTATGGTCTGTGTTTTAACCTATTAGGAAAAATTTTGGTTTGAGCCCACCAACTTCCAGTCTGCAGGGGGTCTTGATTTTCTACTTAGTACTCATTTTATTTAAAAAAAAAAAAAAAGAAAAAGAAAAAAAGAAAAAGAAGACAATACATAGCATTTGCACCTGTTTAATTCTAAACTCAGGAGCTACCTAAAGGAACTTTATTAGAAAGATAATTTTCTAGTCGAACTCAGCAAGTTCCAAGACATAGCAATTTCCTCTCTCTCCGTACATACCATTCGTGCCCCAAGTTGCAGAACAGTCTCCTTCTTAAATCTGCTTCCACAATCTTCAAAGATTCTTTGAAGGTCTTCCCCCAGTCTCTCCATGACCATGAATCTATAGCTACCAGGAAATATATAAAAGGGAGGAATCCTTTAAGGCAGGACTGCAAGTTTGGATCATATTGATAGGCCTTATCTCCATTTTGTTGAAAATGGATCTTCAGTCAATTTGAGGCTTAATTACAATTCATTTCATTACCTTTTTCCCTTGTACTCAGCCAAGCCTGATCCCCAAAACACTGGAATTCCTAAACATCTTATTTTTTTGAGATTCATCCATTTTCTTACTGTAATAATAATAAAAAGATAACATTGGGTTAAAGGTAGCTAGAGAATTTCAAATTTGGTATGGGTTTTTTTGTTGGTTTTGTTTTTATCAAGCCAAGACTTTGAATGAAACAATGAAACAAACAGGACTTATTTGGCAGTTTGTGTAGCAAACAATTCAGACCATAACTTTACTGTGAAGCTCTCTACATTCGCTAAACAAGAAGCAGCTTTTTGTTCTAGCAATGTGGTATTTTCGTTCCCTTAGAAGGCAGATAAGCAATTATCAATAGCTGAAGAAATAATTCCTTTAGAAGCTCTACTTTATTCAATACAGAATGCTTCAAGCTATCACAAGTGCTTATGCCTACCAGCAATCTAAGTCATCTAAAGTCTTTAGGACAGTTCCCATGAATAAATCACATCCATGCTTAAGTGTCTGCAGAATCAAGTGCCTTGATTACTACTAAATCCTGTGATGATTACACACACACTTAGCTCCGTACATGGAAATAGTTACTAGCAGAAATACGGTCACCAATTAGTCCACGTAGTACCTCTGTTCTAAGGCTGGCCTCTCTCTGGAGTCCATTCATTGTTGCGCACTCTGAAGTGTGCACATAATAAATTTGGCACACTTCTGTTCTCCCTTCTGATCAGAAAGGACAAGGATGACATCCAAGTGAAGAAACCTACAGCAATCTAAAATTATTATAGCACCAACTAGGATTAATTCAGTGTATATGAAATGAGTTGGCTATCAAGCTCTAAAGCAACAGTTCTTGTCAGAAGTAGTTAAACTCAAACTTGTCCTTAAATCTATGTAAATCAGAACTGATATATTACTTACTATGCTCTTGTTTTGCAGCCCTCTGGTAAAATTTCAGTTCAGAAAATAAGGGGCCATTTTCAAGATATTCCTATTGAGAAATAAACTTAGTATCAAAAAATGCATTAGAAAGACAACAGTTGCTAAAGAAAAGTGTACGAGAAATTCAAAGAGGGTGAAACCCATCTTTTTTCCCACCGCCCATATACCATGCTATCTGAAAAGTAATTTTAGCAAGCAGCTAAAAAGAAAAGTTGTTTGGCAACACATTTCCATAAAGAACACAGATTCTTTCAGGAATTATTTAAGATACTATTTTCAGAAATATTGTAAATCAGGTGTGTTCAAGGTCATAGTCTGCTTTTCCTTACTAAACTGTTGAGGGCAGTAATCAAGGAAAGGAAAGAATCCAGTCAAGGAAATACCGTGTGTCACGGAAATGCCAAATATATCCCCAAGCAGGGAAAGTATATCAAGATATAAAAAAATAAGAAAAAAGCAAAAAGTTGCAAGCGTGCAATATGGACTCAATGCTGAAAATAAGGATAGATAATTAAGAGAAAGAACTGCATACAAGTTAACAATTTAGAAATGAGATCTGCACATTACCACTTTAATTACATGCACTGCATCATCTTCTACAGGAACGTGAGTTTGAGGGGAAGCTGCAAAATGAGAAAGAGATGAGGATCAAGATGTATGCAACAAAATATAACTGCAAACAAATACCAAGCCAACATTGCATAGAGTGATCAAAAAAAAATACATGACAAAGCCAGCCAGTATTTTGTCTGAATTCCTGCTTTTGGAGGCCAGAGTTTTGCCAAGTTCAAAGAAAAACAAAACGAAAACCACACACACGAGTTTTAATCAACAAGTACAGAAGCAATTTTAACCCACATTTTCAGAACTCTGTCCCTCAATGCTAATTAAGGAGTAAGCAGGATGTCCCTACTGCACGTTTGCACCACAATGAGGTATTCCATTATAACCAACTATGTTTAAGTCATTCCAGTCAATTGGATAACCTCTGTATTTGGTTGCTGTCAATCCACTGTCGTGACAAAGACACCGCTTAAAAGTTATGACCTACATTATGCCTCTAGACAGGATTGTCTGCTTTCCTCTATTACAAATTAATTTGGCCCTAGAACCTTGATTTCTATTCTGACATTATTTAGACACTGGCCTAAGTTAGGGATAGCACAGCCACCACCTGCCTAAAGGGGAGATGAGGGATTGTGCCTCTTAGTGCAAGCAGAGATTTCAAAACAATAATTGACCACATGTGCCAATTACAGCCCAGGAGACAGAACCTCTCTGCACAGACAATGCAATCCTATTTTCTTCTGACCCTGAGAGAACTATCAGCTCTCTCTGATACTACTGAGGCTACAGGGAGCTACACTGGGATTAAAATTTAATGAGACTAAATCATCTTTTAGAATCATCACTAAAAAAACTAAAAAGAATACAGTTCCTAGGAAATAAGTGTCCCTTTCAAACTTCTTATAATGATCAAATACCAACAACAGTCCAGGTGTGAAACACTTCAACTATCAGCACACACAAAAATAGACTACTTTTATCCGCATAATAAAAATCAAGTAAACTTGGATCTGATCAAACCATCCAAGCTTACATTTTTTGATGGTCAGGGCATAAAAATATTTTTACAATGAACAGACTCCTTCAGCTGCTATTTTCCTTCAATTCTATTCAGCATCTGGGTTGAACCTGGCAGCACACATACCCCAAACACCCGCAGGGTCCCCACTGCCTTCTGCTTGACACTTCCCCATGTGAATGCTTCTGTGCTAATAACACATTAAGATAAAATGAACACATCCTAAAACAGTAGCTCTGGAAGGTGTGAACTATCCATAGACTCAGATGAGTAGCAGTCACATTCAGAATACAATTAAAACTATGACACAACCTGGAAGGAAATTTTGGTAAACTTTGTTCTCACCATATTCTTGTACTGAACTGGGAATTAAGGCACAGGTGCTTAAGTCTTTATCTTTCTCTGCCACATGTAGACTATGTGTTAATAGCTGAAGACATTAGTTTAAAGGAACATATCCCATGTGTTTTCATTGTATTCAACAACATCACATCACCCAAACAGAATTAGGTGTGCTCCCTTACTGACACAGATCAGAAAAGAACCCGTGTATAAGACATTGTATTTTAATACCAAGTTACTTAAACAGAGCTTTGATAGGTATAGAGAAGTATCAAATTTAAAGGTATTTGAAGGAGTCTGATCTAACTTCCCTATAGACATCTTGACATTTTATAAAGAGAGGCCTCATTCATGGTAATCTGGAACAGACAGTCACAGCTGTCAGGGTAATGAAGAAGAGCAATTAACGGGGAGGTAGCCCAGCAAAAGGGCCTAACCCCCATGGTTCTTACACTATGCCAGCGTGGATGCTTTTCGGAGTCACACTGAAAGAACACCCTGAAGAAAAATTAAAATAAAACTAAAACTAAGTGGCTATCGTTACAATGTGAAAAGGGAGACAAGTCAGACAAAGCTCAACAAGATAGAGGAACAGGTGCTCCACAAAATGAGCAACATGACATTCAAATCTACAAAAGGAGAAATGGAATTATTGTTATTACTGCACATTCATGAAACAAGGCGTAACACTCACAATGAATAACACTAAAGTTCTTAGATAATGCTTCGACAATAATCACATACGTACACATAAGCTGAAGTTGCCTGTGTACCTTTTGTTACATCTTTTTAATTAACCATTCATACATCAGGCAGCAATATTTCAACCGCAGCTTAGAAATAAGACAGACTATTTTTTGTCCATAAATATACATAAATGGTTTTTAAAAAATTGTCTCATTACTATGTATAGTTACTTAACAGACTGGAAAGGCTCCCAAGGTTTAACAAACAGTCTGATTACATACCTCATAGACCACCATCACATACTCTCCTGCGAGTTTAGCTCATAGTTAATTACTGTATACTCGTAATTAGCCATGTGCTAGCCTCGTTCTGTGTGGTAGCACATGGCTATTTATAATATTACAATCAGTTAAATGCTAGACTGCAGGACAATAAGCAGAGACCCTGCAGGAGAGCAATGCTGATAGGCAGGAGGTCTCTGATGGCATGTAAGTACCCACATAGAGCACCAGGAGCACTATATGGCGAGATTATGTTTGCAAAGGATATCTTAAAATAGCATAACAAGCGTGAGAGTTCCCAGTTTACAGTTTACGTTGCTTTTATCAACTAGAGAAGCACAATCTCCTTACATTTGGGGGGGGAGAGGTGTTGATGTATGCACACAATCAAAACCATTGTCTGCATAACTGTTAACTGGGAACGCTGGCACAAGATGAAGCTGTGTAGCGGGCTGTGGCTGTTTCCATCTCATGCCAAGATGAGTCTCACAAAACATTTGCAAAGGGCAAAGGACACAGCTCTATTTTCCCTTCCTCCCCTTCATCCCACAATCGCAGCTACCATGCCAGTGAAAAGCATCCAAATCTAAAATACAGTCTGAAATAAAGCAGTGCAGTAAGGTTCACATTCTTTGCCACAATTTCCAACTGTTATGCCTACACAACACAGCAAATAACTTACCTCAAATTAACCCATGTCCAGAATTCCCTAGTTTCACCCAGGCACAGCATTTATGGTCTTATCATCCACTTTAATCGTGAATTTCATCCATTTCGTTGCTGAGTGCCACAACCTTAATGAATGTAGCTTTCTAAATGTTAATATGACATGGTAACAAAAGAGTGTTTCTGGATGAACTGCGATTTCCTACAACCACACAGCACAATTGCATGCAGTCTGACAAAGAAACATGCCAATTCTACTTGCCAGTTCAAACGTGCTTGTTGTAGTTTCAGCAGTTAATTTGTGGCAGTCACATTTGGAATATGGTGAAATATTTTCAATGGCTCTCACAGAACCAGTTTCGTTGACAAAGTTTACACAGTGGAAAAGAAAACAGCATTGATTTGGCAGTTTGAAAAAACATCCCTGCTCCTCTCCACAGCTGGTGTCTTTGCCACTGCTGGATATTTTGAGGATATATTTGTTTGGGAAACATGAATAAAATTATTTTCAGAAGTTCTTGGGTTGCTAGTATTTTATTTTTGCTTTGTTTCATTCGTTAACTAATCCGAATGAGCGATATTGTCAGCTTAGTTTTTTGCAGAAATAAAAACTAACCTCTAGAGTACCACACTTTGAAGTTACAGGCTACCTATAAAAAAAGCTGGAAAAATTCTGACCCCGTTTAAGTCAAGCCAAGAGCTGTTAAATTCAATGGCTAACAACTGGGGAGGAGTGTTGCTCAGAGCATCTAACAATAAAAAACAATCCAAGTTGCAGAAATATAGTTACCAAAATCAAAATGTACACAAATAAAAAGTAGCATCTGCTATTTAACCCACAACTTCAAGTATTTCCTACATATGGAGGGTACTAAGGCAAATATTTAAAGAAGAACAAAGCACATTGCTTTCCCCCCACCTTCACGATATCCAATATTTCCCAAGAACTGAAACATTCAGTGCTTGAAGGGTGTTTACAGTCCATTTTTAACATAGCCTAAGGAAGACCTGCTTCTCTGCTCATATTATTACTTTAAAGATGCATCATCATTTCCTGGACAGGCTCTCTTCAGAGCAGTGTTTATGAATAGTTTTTTTTTTTTCCTAGATTCTTCTTCTAGGTAGCTTTATGAATGCAGAGTTTTATTATACAAATTACATATACATAGCCCTCTGTACTGTGCTTGTGAAACCATCTTCCACAAGACCCAACTAAACTATTTTCGGTAGAAAATGGTGCTCAACCGCTAAACTGTTTGGCGGATAACTGCAAATGCCTCCAAGTTAAGAACATTCAGTTCTGGTAGGAAATGTCACTCTATTTCTTACTCATCTTTCTATAAAACCTTAACCTTGATTCACTAGAGCCAAAGTTTTGTATTCCACAGCAATGGAAGCCACTGTTTGACTTTCAAAGTTAATTACTCTAAGCTGGAATAGGTATGACACATCCTTTAACCCCAGGCAGAAAAGCTATGCATGGCCTGCTCTTACAGCACTCTCAGATGGGAGTCCAGGCCTCTAATATTTAAAACTTGATGCACAAACTGTTTTTTGGCAAGATCCTGCTCCAGCCCATCTGCTAGTCTGAGATGGTGCCCACTCGGAAGATACCATGCCAGTTTCAATGGGGTACAGGTGCCAAAGACAGCTGAAGGGAGTGCCCTCCATAAGGCAACAGGTGCCCTATCTGTCATCCAAAGCTCTTCCTGTTAACATATAACACTGCTCAGAAATACATCTCCCACTGAAGGGGGAAAAAAAAAAAAAAAAGAAATTAAACCTGCTCTCTTGACTTTCTAGTTTTACTTGGCATGCCGGGGTCTCGGTCCCTGACCAGAACTCTTGCAAGGTGGACTACTGAAGAGCAAGACAACAGCTCCCAAATCACAGATCCATACATACGGGGGGGAGGGGGGACAGGGACAAAAAACCCCACACACACAAAACCCAACACATTATGTGGCCAGAACACTAAAGTGTAATAGTAATGATCTCTGCAGACTTTGTAACGGGCTATAGACTACTGTGTAAAAGAGTTGTGCTTTCGAAGTTAAGACTTCTAGCCTACAGAGGACCAAAAAAAAGAGGGAAGATTCAAGAGGAAGCAGTCACCAGCAAGAACCCGTCAAGGCAGGGAGTATTTCCTCTTCAACAGATGGAGCAGGCTGATCCTGTACCATGTGGTCAGCCCCGAGTAACCACCGAGTAGCAAAATCAGGCTAAACTTACAGTTTAGTTTCCCCACAGACACAGGGTGAAAAATTAGGTAATCTACTTGCCATATCTATATTTATATAGTTTAATATTAGTGACTAGATAAAAAGACTCTTTCTTAAAGTGGTGTTTGTCTGCCAATCAATTTATTTTCACACTAAGGTTCACACCTGCAGATACAACGAGACCTTTGCTGAAATGCATTTTAACACCTGAAGGTTAAGAAAAATCCATCCCTAACCAGACAGTTACTTGCTAGTGCTATTAATTACAGGGTTTTGCTATTAATATTCTTCTTTCCATTGAGTTTATAAAAATGATGCTGAACGTATATCTTTCAGTATCATTTTTACTGCATTTTTAATTTGTTTGCTGCACTATAGTAAATATTTTCAGTGAAGTTAATTTAAGCAACTGTTGAAGTACTTAACTTCTCTAGAACCAATTGCTAAAGCTGGCTGCCTAACACAAACCAAGAATGAACAGGATGACAATGACTGAATGCGCTTCCATCAGCGCTTCTCTTCCCTGACACATGTATGCCCCTGCTCACAGCTATACAAATTATCCATGGAAATTACTCTTTCTGACATAGAAACAAACCAACTTTCACACCTCAGCCTGATTCCCAGCACACCAGGCCTCAGAATATCAACAGCAGGGTGTACTACAGTCCAAGCTTAAAAGCAGAAAAGGCCACAACCACGCCTCTTCCCTACCTCCACCAGCAGCAGAGCTCTCTGTGCTGCTGGTATTAAAAGACAATATTCACTCATTTAATCACTGGTTAATGCTCAAGCAGATATTCTTTGCCTCTTCCTGGAAAATGGGGTGAAAAAAGAAAAAAAGAAAAGATTAGCGTGCTGGCTATACTGGTGACAGATCTCCAAGCAGCGCAGCGTTATCACCAATTATAGCTTTATCAATATGTACTTTCCTGAGCTTCCCATATTGTAACAACACACACAAAAATAGCAGTCAAACAGCAACACATAAACACCTGCTGCAAAGCCAGCTACAAAAACTGGTTTCAAAACTCTTAGTTTTCACCTATCGCTTACAAAGTTCCATTTCAATATACAGATATAATACAATTAAAATACATTTACAATGTAATAAGTTCTATTGTAAAAGGCATCATCTAACAAACGTGTATATAAATATATATATATCAAATAAATATTTTGCAAAACCATCAGTTTCCACAAGAAAGAAGCCTGCAAGTAGATAGTGCTGTGTACAGCAGATTTCACTGTGACAGTAGAATCTTAACAAAACATTGTGTGACCTTTCTGCATTTAAATTTTCAGTCCAAATTGTGCATTAATAGAGTGCTTGCAGCAGGACTAGAGAATGATTTATATAAAGACTGGTGTTAATTACTGGCTGTGATCAGGAAGATAAATGAGAGAATGTAAGGCTCTCAGTAGCACCCCTCCTCAACTCTTGCTTAATCTTCCAATGTACTGCCACTGTTCTCCACAGGGCTACAAACTAGCCGTGAGACCACCAGTATGTCACGTTCTTCCCCAGTTGCTCTACATTCTGCTCCCCCTTATCAAAGAGAGAACGTTTCTGCCTGAGGTGCCCGACAGCAAGTCAGCAGCAGTAACAAAAATAAAATAAAATAAAAACTAACATACAACAGCATAGTTAATTCCAGCTTATGATCCATATTGCTTTTGCTACAATAAAAGCAATGCTTGAGAGAACATCTCTAGATGGCTTCTATTGCTTCTGGCAACAGAAGAAGCTCTCCTCTTCAGAAGCATTGGGAGGAATCAGTATTTGTAAGCCTTCTGCTGCTGGATTTGCTCTGGTCAAGATAAAAATGCAAAGGGAATCCAAGGGAAGGAACAAGTCAGCAAAGAAACAGACAAGATGGCACAGACAGGAAAGAGAAAGAATAATCAGAAAACCAGGGAAAACGTTTGTGAGGCAGGATAGAACTTGTAGATAGGGATAACTTTCAGGTATATAGTTACAAGTTTAAAAGCCCTGCACCTGAAGGGACTATTTGCATCCTAGGGCTTAGGGTCAGTAAATGGCTTTCAGCAGCTTTGATTTAGTAAACAGAACCTTCCACAGAACTCATCCCTTGTAAATATATTTTGCAGAGATACCATAAAACTTCTCAAGAACATTGTTATAGATTAATGGAGTACGGAGTACTCTTAATGGGAAATTAAGCTATAACAACGCACATCAAAATCTTTACACCGCTACTGTAAAAATACTTATTAAAAGATATAGCCAGCCAAGTTAACCTTTACTTTTATAAAAGGGCTGTGCTGTTCATATCTGGCAGGCAATCGAATCCGTCTCCACTCTCCTGTCTTGCCCACCTCTCGACAGCTCTTTCTGGGTTAGCTTCTCACTGAAAGTTTAGCGGTCCTCTCGCATCTTGCTGTATGTGCACTAAAAACTAGTCTGAACAGCACAGAGAAAGAAGGTGCCTCTCAGCACCAAGCACTCATATCTTACTCTCAAAGGTTCATCATCTACTTCATTCCCCTTGACTCTCAGACAGCTAAACCCTCTTGTAGGATCAAGCCCCAGAAAAGCTACTGAGTGGTATATTTTACATAATATAAACACATATCAGAGGTAAAGAGGTGGACTAAACAAGAAAGCTTCAGTCAGCGTCAGCACCTGGGGATAAAGATTGCCCATTTCCTCTTTTAATTGTAGGATGAGCTATAAGGGGAACTGAGCCTTCAGTTCAGTGTTACATGTAACATTCACTACCCCTTCTGAAAGGAGAGATTAAATGACCACAAATACCATTATAAAAGTGGCAGCTGTATTTCTTCAGCTATGCTGTCACTAATGAAAAAACACAGAATAGCAATACCAAGAGTCCCAGACTGCATTCTCACTCTCAACTAATCCACTGACTGCTTTCCACCTCAGTTCAGCGGGAGCCAAACTGCAACAAACACCACAACACATGAAATCACCTCAGAGGTCTGTGTGATCAGGCAGAAAACTAATCAAATCTGCATGAAACTGACTGAATCCCACATGCTTTACCACCCACAAGGTCTGGGGTGATTTGACTGCAACAGGAAATGAGCGAGCTATATTCCAACTGATTCAGGAACACGTTTTTTGTCTTACATGTGAAGAACTGCACCCACTACAACCTTGCTTTCTGCACTGCATCCCCAGTTGCCCCAGTCCTTCCTCTCCATGGGAACCTTCTGCAAGTTTCCATCTTCCTTTCCTTTACCCTTGAACGGCAATATCCAGAGACACCTTGACTTCACTTCTTAGCTCACACTAAGGTCTACTTTTCTTATTGGTAACATCTCATATATGCTCTGTGCACAGCATCTCTCAAACATAACCAACTGATGTTCCAAAGAAGGTCATAAAAAGCCATCAGATATATCAAAAGGAAAAATAATGTAAATATTCTAAGTGCACTAGCCTTTGACTCCTCTGTAACTGGCGTTAGTTGAAACCCCTACCATCCCCACTGGTTCAGTTTGCAGAGCAGTTAGGTACATGTGAACTATATAAATTCCAGAGGAAACCAAACCAGAAACTCCACTACAGGAATCTATCAGATGCACTCCAACTACTAACAGCAACATAAGGATTCAAAACAGTTCCTTCGACAGCCTCAAACCATGCACTTGGTGAGGCGATTCAGTGCAGCAGACCACACCAAATCTAGTCCAAAGTAAAACAAACTCTCAACTTAAATATAGGGTAGATGTAGGGCCATAGCCACCAACTGTTGCCATTTACTCATTCACTTCCCTTACACCAAACTACTTGCAAACATACACACAGCCTTAGTTTCCTCCAGGTTTTTCAGTGACTGCTTACTTTGTGAAAAGGCAGAAGCAGTGGCATTCAGGTTGTTACTCAAATCTTTTTGCTTCATTTACACAGGCATTCAGTGGAACAAAGTACACTTTCCTCTTTCGAGAAGCCAGTTTACACCTTTTTCCCCCTCTACAAAGTTTCTCCACTCAAACCTGAAGTCTAGATGCAACTTAAGTCCAGATGTACAAGTAAAATTGTCCACCCTCCTGTAGTTTACAGCCACACATTAATAGCTGCAAGAACAGTACAACTGGGCAACCACTTTAGAGAAGCAACATCTGACCACATATGGGACTATCACACCATGAAATAAAATTTGAGTCTTCACTTGCCATTCAGTTCTTTATGATTAACCATAATGGACATGAGGAGAAAAAAAAAAAAAAAAAAGACGGAGAGGAAGAACACTTCAGTGCAATATAAAATGTTCCTGAACAGCTGAAAGCAGACAAGTACCATGAGATAGCCAGACAGATGTAACAAAGATCACAGTAAATCTGTCACCAAGAGACCAGTGGCACACAAGTTCTACATTTATGTCTGCAAATACAACAAAAGCAAACATGCTAACCCTTCTACAGAAAAAGCATACTTTTTCTCTCTACAGTAGGTTCCTGATGCTACAGTTTGACACTGATGCACAACTCCTTCACCTCCATGAAGCCACACTGAATCTAGCACAGCTCTGCAGATTTGAAAGGAGTTACTAAAGACAACAGAATTGAATGAAAACTTGTCTCATTATAAAAATCTGGAAATCACACTAAGTGGAAAGGTCATGCTGCATAACAGTGTATTATCAGATTATTTTCCAACAAATGACTCATTATGAAGGAAAAATCATTAAGAGATCAACTGAAAAAATCCAAAAGTGGGAAACAATCAAAACTGTATTTTCCATGGCAGAAACATACAAAAAGGAAAAGCTTAAGAAAAGACAGTGTTATGCATAGGAGTGACTTGCTTATCAAGTTTTAAACATTAATATTCCAAATAGAGAGTTAACATACCTCTAACTTAAAAAGATCATGTTTGGCTCCAGGGACGATGTACTAAACTGCTTCTAGATAATTCTTTACTGCTGTCTTAATACAAGCTCAATTTAGTCCCTAACAGTCACTGTGGACTAGTTTGCTTGCATATATTTGCCATGAAAAAAAAAAAAAAAAAAAAAACCAAAACCAAAAACCAAAACAACAAACCACAAACATTGCCTTGAAAACAGGATTTGCTCTTTCATAGAGACCAGCAATAGTAACATACATTATATCCCCTCCAGTGACTCAGAATGCCTTACAAACTGCCTTTCAGAACCATTCATTCCTTATAAGACACAGACTGAGTGAAATGCAGCAGCTTCTTCTGAAGAAAATACAGAAACATGTCTAGGCTATAGCAAATAAAGAACAGCATTTCCACCTCCGGTGAAAGACTTTAACTCAGAGGCAACACCCAGGTAACTATTGTTACTGTTATGTTTCTTGGATGAAAACTGATTTAGTCTTGGCCAGAAGATAACATTTCCAATAACCGGAAACCCAGAACGCTCCAGAGCACAAGACTGGCATAAGTCCAAAGCAGCAGCTCACAAAAGCATAGCCATTACTTTGAAGAGCTACTTTGAAGAGCATTGCCTGGCAGTGCTCTTCGGCAGTCTGACAGCAGCAGCACCTTGCCTACCCCACGCAAGCTCCATAGAAAAGTGCACTAGGAGCCAGCAAACTGGGCTGGGCAGCCCACGGAGAACACGCTGCGCCATCAGCAACACTTTGAGCAAAAAGGATGCCCAACAGGGCACTGCAAACGTCAGAAAACCACGATTCAACACAGACCACCACCAGCACGCAAACAACAGTAACTTTTTAAACCCATTCTGTCTCATTCATGTCAGAAAGTTACAAAGAAATTTGCAAGTCATCCTTCCAATCACCACCAGGATTTTACCTAAATAGATCAAGCCAAATCCTCCCTGGCCGATCTGACTGCCCAGCCTCCAGGCTTTTCCTTCGGTGTCTTTCAGGATCATGTCTTTTGGGAGAGGAACTGGCAGCTTGCCTCCGCCGCGACCCTTAGGCGGCATCGCACCTTGACGGGGGAAAAAGCGAAAGAAAAAGTTGACTTTCGTCAGAATAAACAATATCCCTCGATGTCCTTTGCCCAACAGGCACCGAGCGGGGGGCCAGCTCTCCCCAGCCCCCCCGGTGATCCCTCTCAGGGCGGCGGCCGGGCGCCGGGAGGCTCTCCCCCGCCCCAGGGCCTATCAGTTGAGCGGCAGGCCGGGGCGGCTCACTCGCAGCGGCCTCCGGGACGGGGGGAAGCAAGCGGCCCGCGCTCGGCCCCGCCGCCCTCTCCCCTCACACCCACCTCCGCAGCACCCCCGCGGCCTCCCGCCGCCTCCAGCCGCAAACTTCCCAGCCGGCAACTTCCCGCAGGCCGGGCCCAGGCAGCGAGGGCCCACCCGCAGCAGGAGGAGGAGGCGGGCTGCCGTCTTCCCGCGGGAAACCCCGGGGCGTGGAACGGGGAAGGGCCGGGCCAGCCCCAGCCGCGACGCGGGCTCCGGCCGCCGGCGGGGCGGGCCTCCCGCAGCCGCCCTGCTGCCCTCAGCGAGGCGGCGGCCGCCGGCGCGCGCAGTTTCCCGCTTCCCCGCAGCCCGCTCGCGCAGCGCTCCCCCCTCAGGCGCCGGCACTTCGCTTCGGCGGGAAACGGAGAAACCCCGCCTGAGCCCCGGCGCTTCGGCTCCCCCTCTTTTTAAGCTGCACTTCACGAGTGAGGGAATTTTTTTTCTTTTCCTCTTAAAGTGCCTTGGTGCACATAGACGTCGTTCATCAGACTGTTCCCTCCCTGAGGTAAAAAGGGGGGTTTCCGTGTGCAGCAAGGACTTCAGGAACTATCGTGAAGTCACAGAGCCATCAGGGTGCCACGCCTCAGCCAGGCCACTTAATTTTTACCTTAAGATCTTTCCATCAAAGGTCCACCACCGCCTCCCTGTTGTACTACAGGATCATTTCTACACACAGAAGCATAGATGCTTAGCCAAAGCCAACATGCAACGCCTCCCGTGTTTGCTCCGGTTGAGACAACGTAGAGACTTGCACTGCAAGCCGCCAGCAGCCCCACAGCGCAGTGAGAAGGGGCGATGGCCACCTCGCAGGCCAGTCAGCCATTAAAGAGGACAGATGCAGCTGACCCGGGGATGGATCAGCCCCATCACCACCATCAGCTTGTGAGTTGCTAATAAAGGACACAGTTTGGTTTTTTTTACTCCCTAAGCTCATAGGGCATACCTCTGATCACAAGCCACCACCCTGTGTGAGTTTTGCTTTATTAATAGGGTCCACCCCCCCCAGCCAGCACACTACATCTACACAGAGCTCACTGGGGACCACCACATCTTCCAAGCAATGACTACAAGTCCTTTTACCAAAAAAAGGTTCAAGAATAATCAAAATCCACATCATCTTCAGCAAACATATAATTTGCAAGTGAACTTAAAAGTGGTAACATAGATTGTGACTGCAAAGTATATATTGCCATCATTAGAGGCCTTAACAAAACAACCCTTTCTGCTTCATCAGTCTTGCAGGCTTTGTGGTTTTACCATTACTGAAAGGACCAGCTAAAGCATTGCCAGTAGAAAGCTCAGCCATAAAACAAACAAATTAAAGATTGTCATAAAACATTTCATAGGGTTTCTCCCCTTTGCAACAGCTGTCAAAACAGGCTGTAGGAGGGTGGTGTTGGGGTTGGTTGGTTTGTTTTTTTTTAAAACAACAACAAACAAATAAAACCAAACCACAGATACTGCATCAGAGAAACCATTACCACTCAGTGGAGAGAGGTAGCACCTTTATTCACTGAGACCATTTGGGCAATGCTCTCAGGATATCTGTCACTTGGGATAAGAACCACTATTCTGCCATGGGTGAAGGATCTTTTTCAGAAGAAAATGGTCTTCCAATAGTTGCCTGGGAAGCAGAGAACCAGCCTCTGTTTAAGGAGAAATCTTTTTTGCTCAGCTTTTGCAAAGATGCATTCACATGATTAAACTGAAACAAAAGCATGTATTAGAGGGCTTACTGCTTCTGAGCTATGTTTCCCAGACCACAAAAGTAAAACGTCATGATAAGGAAGTGAAACAAATCAGATGAGGTTTGCATCTGTCTTCTAGACATTTAGCAAATACCAGTGATAGCATTAGCTTGCTGGCAGACACCTACATTTTTATATAGTTTAAAGCTTTTTTTCTCAGTAGAAACAGGAGAAAACCCCATAGCAAATTAAAACACTCAAAATTTGTAGAAATTATGTGAAGAAAAAAGATTAGTTATGAATTAATAGAAAGATACATGACCTAAAAGAAACAAAACTGATTAGATATGCCAATTTTTATTTTAAGTACACAAGACCTGGAGTTTATTTCCCTTTTGTTCCCATGAGACCATTAAGAATACCCTAACATCAGGAAGTTAGTGGAATACATTGATTAATGAAAGGTTGGTGTTCAATGCAAAACTTTACAGTTCAGAAATATAAGTTGTTTTGAGTTTATTTTTTTTTTCATGAGCAAGGATAAGATCACAAAAAGAAAACAAGTTCATGCCATTCTGGGAAATAATGAAGTCATCAGAAAAGGCTATTTTAAAAAGAGTCATTATAAGCTAATAGCAAAACTAAAAGTAGAAATAGATACATACACAAGGGTCTATTTCATTGTTAATGGATACAGTAGCATATGCAATCTGTTACTACTTTTGAAAATTGAAGTCAGGCTACATAACATTCCTTTGACTCATGCAACATAGATACCTACACAGGTAGCTGAGGTTTAAGGTCTTCAGTTTTTAAGTGAAAGTTTCCTTGTACTACTAAAAGAAAAGAAATAGCATGTTTACAGCTTCAACTCTATCCAAATTCAAGAGTACCTGAAATCTTAGCTATCTTCAACATCATGCAGCTCTTTCAAAACTTGTACAGTTTAACATTACCATGTAGTATAAAAAGGTTTAATATATGGACCCTAGAAGTCGCAGAAAATAGTTGTGGGCTTGTTTGGTGGGTGTTTGTTTGTTGTTGTTTTTTTGGGGTTTTTTTGGTTGGTTTTTTTTTTTTTTTTGAGAGAGAGAGGAGAGACATAAGGTTAAAGATTTTTAAAGCTTTTACCATTGAAGAGTTAAAAAACCTTCAAAGACAAATGTACTAGAATGTGACAGGGACTAATAATATCACTCAGAAAATAATTAAAAAAAAATTTACTAAAAAGAAAAGTTTCCTGCACATACCAGGCTGCTTCTGAAGAATGAGTTTGTTTGTCACATAAATGCAAGTGGTTATTAATAAGCAACCACAACTAGTAGGCTCACAAAAAAAAGTATACAAGTACCACTAGTAAGTTTTTCACACAATTCTGTTCTAGACAACAAAAAAAAATTAACACATATTTCTTTTTACAAAATCAACAAAGATCAAAAACTTTACCTGAGAAAAGCTCTAATCAGCTTAGAACTTGATACTAAAGCCTTTTACCCTATACATAGCATAATCCTGTGTTTTATGAGCAGGACTAAGAAAACCTCTTTTCCTGTTGGGCTGAACTGGAGACAGGGCTTCTTTTTTATCCTCCTTATCATCAGCCAATTAGCAACCCTCCCAAGAAACATGAGCTTCATTTAGGCAGGTTAAAGCCTCCATTGCCTTTTCACAGTTGCTTCAAATTAGCAGTTTGGGGATGTGATGTAATGGGGATGAATGGCCAAAATAATTATAGATAGGAGGGTGGGGTTTTTGTTTGTTGGTTGTTGTTTTGTTTTGTTTTTTCTTTGGGAAAGCCTAATTATGATGGAAGCAATTTCTATTCAAGGTGGTATAGCCAGCATTATTGCCAAATTGAAGAATCCTTATAGGAGAAAGGTGTGTATGATAATAAGAGTGAAAATATACAACTCCTGCCAGCATACAACAGAAAATGCTACCAAATTAATTTTATTTTACTTCCTGATGGCACATTGCTGCAAACAGCTGAGGGCCACAGGCCTTTCTCATGAAGAATCTATCACTCCTGCAGCTCAGGTGGGCATTTTCTTGTTACTCAGGTCTATATATTAGAAGTGGTGGAAGAGACTCTGTTTGCACGTTTGTTTTAGTGCTCCTGATATCTCTAGGGTTTTATTAATTTGTTTTGCTGGTGTATACTTACTTTGCTGGTGTATACAAAACCTTTGAGGAAGTCTGAGCTTCTCTGCAGAGTTGATGCAGGTATGATTGTTTTCATATTACTGAAAAAGAAAATAGTAGTTCTATACTTTTTAGGCTTTTCTGTGATTATTGCTAATGCCCTGGGCTGGGTCTTCCACAAGGTAAATACATGATCTAGTTTTGGGGTGAAGATACGTGTGTAAATCATTTTACATAGTGGATTTAAGTTACATACCTAAGTAACTTTTGAATGTATGGTTCTGCTGTCTAGCTATGTATTCAGGTGTCCGGTGCTATTTAATATCTGACCTTTTGGATTTGTAGGTGCCCAAGAGGCACTTTGAAAGCTGGAAGTAAGCCTCTGAGGTACAAACTTTGGAAGTTTTGTCCTGAGCTGTGGCTCAGAAGCAGCACCCTACTCCTAATGTTCTTTCCAGAATAAGTTCTAGAGGGTGACAAAAAGCTATACTGTGTTATCATGGGTTACATTTAAAAAGTGTGGTGAGATTCTCGGAGAGTGAGTGCTTTAAGTATTTAATAATACAGCAAACTATTTTTATATCTGTCCTGAGGGTGTATTTGTTTCTGTCTTTGTTTTAAAGCACTGTACATTAAGCATTTGGTCCATTTCCCATTTATTTAAATCCTTTTTTCCTTCTCTTTGCTCAAACCTAAGCTTAAGTATAAAAGATTTCAGTTAATTATATGAAATCTTACAGTATCACATACACAAACCCCCTTAAATTTGCTACAGTAGGTGAGCAAGTTGTAGTTTCTCTCACTGTTGTATTGCGATGCTTTTGTGGTATTTAACACTGACATTTTAGCACTTCCACATTTAATTCTGCCCCTTCACTCCAGATCTCCTTGTTGCTTAAAATATCATGGCTAAATTTACACTAGAGATGTAATGTCTCTGTATTAAGACCATTGACAACAAGGCATCAAGTTTCAGACTGTTTCCCAGTTTCTGCTGAGAAATCTATTCGTGTTCGTGCATCTCTGCAGAGTCCTATGCGCTTGCTGTGCTTATTCGGTTGTCACTGTGCTCGCTGCCAGTTTCTTAGAACTTTTAAAGTAATTACTTTTTGCAGTATCAAGGGATCTCCAACATCCAGGGGGCATGTTGCTCAACTCAGTCATTGTCTAGGTGCATTGACACCCATTTTAAAGACTCTTGACTCTATTTTGTGTGACTGGCCCCATGATAGAGATCACATAATTACAATAATTAGGAAGCTCACCTCAGGATATTATCGGAGCAACCCACCCAAACCTAAGTCCATATGGTTTGAAATAGCTAATGAGTCAGTTAATGTGCTATGTCCAGGAGTAATGGACACTCAATATGGATGGCATGAAGACATAATTTACCAACTTCTTGACTGATTAAGGTTTTCCACGTAGACAGTTCTTGTGTTTTGCATCTCACAATAAGTTCAAAGTATTAAAGGCTTTTATGTGTTAAACAGAGCAGAAGAAACCAGCTGAGACTTTTAAAAGGCAGAAAAGAAATTAGTCCTCTCATTAAAAAAAATACAAGAAATTGGCAGTCTTGGAACTTTCATTTTAAATATAATACTGCAAACAAATTATTTAAAAAGCTCTATTGAAGTACAGGAGATGACAATGGCAATAGGTGACATTTGCTTTAATGCCACGTAGCCTGAATGAATGAACGACTCCTACACTGTTCTTTTATCAGAAAATAAATTCCTTCCATAGGGGCTGCTTTAGCCTCTGTAACTTGCCTCCCCAGTCTCCCTTTAACACTTGCCTTGCTACCGATACAAGAGAAATGTGTAATCAGGTCTACATCCTGAACTAACCAGAATAGGGAATTAATACAAGGAGGTCAAACCTTCTGGCAACAAAAGCGCCAGAAGCCCTGAAACAGGGAAGAAGTGATGTCTGGTTTTTGAATGAGCTACAGGATCTGTCTGTTCAGTCAGGGCCAGGATTCCTCTCCCCAGGTCTGTTCCTGCTCTCGCATCATTTTAATGGCTGTTGGGATGAGATGTTACTCCCAGTTCCTATCGCTATAACTGAAAAGACAGTCGGACCCTGGGTGTGTTCCTTATCTCTTCTTCTATGTCAGAGGTTTTCGGGCACATACCTTTAGAAAGCAATTATTTATGATCATTGAAGAAAAAGTGTTTTCTTAGCCATGTTTATTTACTTTTAGAAATGTGGAAAGAGATAATGTAAGTTTATTGTTGTTGTGGGAATGAATTGTATTTGCAGGGAGAGCAGAATGTCTAGTGGTTAGAGCAGAGAAGGGGATCAGGAATGATTTTCCTTAGGGGAGTAATTCCAGGAATCCTAATCCCGGCTCTGCTACTGACTGACCTCATAGGAATGGTTTCATATCTATTTCATTTTATCTGTCTGAAGCAGACTGGATGGCTTGTTTTAAGGCACTGAGTTTCTCAGGTGAGAGTTAGTGTGTATGTACTATTGCCATGGCTATTATCTGATGGTGAACATTAGCCCTACCTTGACATGTGATGCATTGGAACCGGTTTCCCATATAAGCAGCTTGAATGTACGTTCTTCTTTCTGTCATTGTTTCAAGTGGTGTTTTATTCGAGCTTCTCCCCTCCAAAACCAAACATATATGGAACACATAAAATTTGCATGAAGTTAAAGTTGTCGCAGCCTTGCAAAGAAAAGTATGTTTGCCTCTACTGATACTCTCACGCATTTTATCCTAGGCATAAAAGTAAAGACGCGCTGGTCCAAAAAGCAGAAAGAAGGTTGCTAAGCTTCTGTAGTGGTTATTACTTAGACATTGGGTCTTCTCAAAGGATATCTAGGAATGCAAATGAAGGGATTACAGGAGCATTAGCAGTAGCACGCCAGTGTTCTTGGTCTACAGGAAGCAGTGACTTCTTATTTTTCTGTACAGCAGTGTATGTGAAAAGGGTTAGAGAAACAAAGAGGAATTCGGCAATGCGCTCAGGGAGAAGGTGCATATACTCATTTAAGTCTTTCCACTTCTGAGATTATTCGCATAAAGTTGTTTGAGAAGGGAAACTCATCTGTCATAGCATTCATTATTCACATATCAATGCTACTTTTTATATATAAACTTAATTATGATGATGGGATATATTAAATATGACTCACTTTACTGCAAAATTGATTTTTTCCTGACCTCAGAATAAATATTGATCTTCATGATCTTTAAATGTAGTGCAAAGTTCGTTATATTAATGGCATATTAATAGAAAGTAGCCCTGACCATGCAATATTAATATATTTGCATTGTTATTTCTCAGATCCCATCCAGAAGGAAAGAGGCAGGGTGCCGATGCCTTCTTTCCCAGGAGAAATCAGGAAGCCGTTGATTTTAGTGAATGTTCAGAGTGCTTTCAGTTTGTTGTTGTGCTTTGGTTTTTTAAAATTAAAAACAGTGGTGAAGTGGCAAATAGGTTGTATAATACATCTAATAAGACAGTGATGTGTCGTTTTTCCAGCATGCGCAGGAAAGCAAGGCGCTGTCCTTACCTGACAGTGCTCCACTACCCTTTGCCATACATCAATTCCATGAGCAGAACCATAGTTATGAAAGGAGACTGGGATAATTTGGTTCTTGGATTCAGTATCTGGGGCTCCGATTTCTCCAGTAATCCTGCTAGTAATTTCCTTAACAGCTGATTTTTAAAAACAGTTAGCTTATTCAAGTGAGGGTTTACTCTACTTGTGTGACTTTTTTTTTTCCTTTTTTTTTGCCTTTATAGTGACTCTTGAAAATCCAGGCTTAGATCTGCTGTTCTAGATCTGTTGTTTTTAAATATTCCTCATAGAGTAATTGTATATGGCTGTTCTATAACGTCTGTACTACAAAGAGCAGGGATAAGAGATCATGCATTGAAATGACCTTTAAATAATACTGTATAGTTTGTAGAGAAAACAGTGCCCACTTAGATAGAGGAGGAATACTTGTGTGCTTTTATGAATGCTGTTTTGTGAGCAGTCTTTCTGTTTAATACATGTTTTGAGTGTTTTGTGTCAGGTGATGTAAGTCAAAAGGGAAGATGACAACTTCCATTCCATAGTTTACAGACAGCAAGGAAAATAAATGTCTAGTATGACATATTACCATACAGAAAATACTTACAATTAAGAAAGGAAAGTGATTTGAGCAACTGAAAAACTGGTAGCCTGACTTCAACAGTTCACAGCTTTAGAACTAATTTTGAAAGAAAGAATAATAACAGTGCATGATGATAAATGGAAAATGGAATAAAATGCAGTATTGCTTTGCATCATGCCAAACTAACTCAGTTTGTATTTTTGCTAAGATGACTGATTTGCTGGACAAAAGAAGTGTTATAGAACCAATTCATTTGGATGTCAGCAAGGCATTTAATACAGAACTACATGGGAAATTATTAATTAAGCCGGAGAATGTGTGAATAAGTGCAAAAAGTGTAAAACAGTGGAGAAATGAGCAAGGAGTAATAAACTGAAAGGGTAAATTGTGGATGACAGAGATTACTAGTTTCCTAAGGATCTACCTCAGGACCTGTTCAATTCAGTATTACTAATTTCGTGAGCAGCAACAAGAAAATAGAAACATCCTTATACAATTTGCTGATGAATATAAAGTTGTGAGGCACTGGAGTATTGGTGTAAGAGAAACAGAACAGAATTTCATAATACGAAATTTGAAGCTATGCTTTTTGAGACTGCTGGTTTGGAGGAAAAAGAGGAGAATCACGGAATGACCATGGGCTGGTAATATGACTGAAGTCTGAAGAAAAGTCAGGCCTGATTCTGGGTTGTATCAGATCAAGTAGTTTTATTATGAAACTCAGAATACATATTTGATAGTCTTTCATTGAGAATTCATCTTTACTGTCCTATATATTTCTTAAGTGTTAAATCATGATTGTTATCTCTAAAATGATGTAGGCAGAGGGCAATGATCAGTTCTGCGGTGGAAAGCAGAGCTAGATCATGACTGTGAATTGAGTTGGAAGAGGACCACTTCTGCTGGAAAAACATTCTTGGAAGAAACAGATTTGAAAAGAAGTTGTGAAGAAATTTTTCCAGAGGGTATAGTAAGCAAAATTATATAGTTTTTCAGATGTTAGGTGTGTTGAGGTGTAGGAACGCACAGAAACTCCTTTGCATAAACAGTAAGTGGCAGGGAATTAATTAACTTGGTAGATGAATTAGGAGCTGGGCAGAGGACAGAAATGTACCTTGAGAAATAATATCAGAAATACCATGAAAGGTAATAGTGAGGCTGAGGGTAATGTAATGTGAATTACTTTGGGATATGCAGAGCTAGATTTTTGGAATCAACCTGTCCTATTTCTCTACTTCTTCATGATGTGAAAACCTGTTACTTGGGTATACTTTCATCCCTTGCACAGGAAAAAAGGCAAGAACTGCTGAGGTTTGAGATAATTTTGTTTTTCCCCATGGGATTTTCTAGAAAAAGGAGAGATTTCAGCCCATTTAAGCACCATTATTAGTTTGGTGCTTTGAAAGTATAGCGATACAGTAATGGTTATGCGCTATTCGAGTAAATTAAGACAATGGCATTTAAGTAGTATTTCAGTAACATCCTGGGCTCAGTTTGTCCCAGAAGTTTTCAAGGGAAAATCGGACTTGTTTACTTGTTGGCTTAATATTTTGATTACAATGTAACTTTTTGCATTTTTCTGTGATTTTAAAAATTAGTAACTACAATTTTGTATTAGGGACATCAACAGAAACAGTTCATGTATATTACTGCGTACATAATATACTGCATATGGTACTGTTAATTTGCTTGTTTGTGTGTCTGTCTGCTCTTTGCATATTTGCTTCTGTGTGTGATGTTTTATTGGAGCACATATGATTTGAAGAAGCTGATTGCCTGCTGTGGTATTTATCCTATATAAATTCTACATTAAATGACAAATTTGAGACCCATCAGAGACAGAAGACTAAGTCCATCCATTGAATTCCTATTTGTATTATTACTTTCTAATGAATTCTGTACTACAGCAGGTGTCAAATCATATCTGTTGTTTTGCAATCGAGTATGAATAGAAGATGTATTGCTATTGCAAATGAATCTAATATGAATCTAATGAGCAGTAATGAGCAACTGTTTTGTCATTATTGAGGCAACCACTGTGATGCTAATAAACTCTCATTTCTGCTCTTTAGAAAAAAGCACTGACCAGGATTTATAACATGGCCTTAATGTCCCAAAAGCCTGAGGCAAAAGAGAAAAGTGGAACCCCTAAACTGAGCATAATTTAGTCATTTTCTGTGTGGCAGTCCTCTTATTTTCTCTTATTAAAGTAACCTGGTTTAAGTCTTTCAAGCTTTCCTACATTTGAAAGGAAAAAGATGAAGAATGAGTGTCTATTAAAGGAACATAAAGTTAAGATGATGGGCATTCTGCCTTAATTTTCGTTAATGTAAGCACACTAATTCCATACTTCTGCACTTGACAGTGCTTTTGTAATGTTAAAGGCAACTATGTGCAGCTGTTTTAAAAGCAGTCACTTTACAAGTAACAGGCCGTTAAATCAATATAGAACTATAACATATTTGGGGGGAAATATCACAACTGTCTCTTAATTGAAACTTCTTTTATTTTTTAATTTATTGTCATCATATGTGGATCATAAGACTGCTGAATAAACAAAAATACCTTTGACACAATGGTATCGGTAGCTTACTACATAACTGATATGTAAATGAGTTCTGACTCCTGTGTGGCTCTGCCTTTTCCAAGTATAAATAATACATAGAATGATACATAAAGCTGTGTAAAAGGGACAGCTGGGTACATGGTACTTACAAGTGGAGCACAGGAAAACCAGTCAGCACTGCTTTTCTAGAAGCTAAGTACTATACTTCCATCAAAAAATAATGCTTCTGTGTATATAGTCTTCGTGGACTCATCTCTCTGTGCAGTAAAGCTAGATGCACTGTAGAGATTCATTTCAGTATTTCATTTGGAGGTTTGAACTATTCTGTGTAGGGTACAGCTGTTTGTTTTACTACAGTACACTCCATACTTGCTTTAACTGCTGAATGGAGACTATATTGCCAATATTTAAAGTATTATATAGACACAGCAGTGAAACTGAATTCGTGAGCAAGCCGTGGGATGGGCATTAGGACAAATTACAGCAATCATTGCTCGAAGTTGCAAATAGGGCATCAAAGGTTGTATGAAAGCCATAAACTGTTCCTTCCATGCTTGGGGCATTAAAAGGACTTTTGGCCCACTGAGCAGTGGCTTGCAATAGTTGTCATTTACTGACATTTCAATTCCATCTCAATGCCTAAGAAGGGAGGGGAGCAGGAAGTCGGGGTGCTGCCGGCTTTCTATCAGTTGCTCTGCCAATGCTGTGTTGTTAGCTGGGTAGACCGTTACATTCAGCTTCTGTTACCATCGTCAGTAATATATGGATCATATTTGCTTACCCTTTAGGTGTATTGCAGGGTTAGTTTTTAGTAACCCTTGATACGTAGAGTTGAAAAAGGCAACTTGGCTTAATAGCATCAGTATCCTAGAAATCACCAAGAAATACCTTTCTAGATATATTCACATTCACTTTAAAATTCATAGCTTCATTTGCTCTAAAAGGAGTTAGTTCTCATATGCCGCAACTGTTCTGGAATACAAACCAAGGCATGGGAAGGGGAGACAATCAGGAGCTTTGTTTTGACAGTATAACCCTGGCTTGGACTTGAAACACTGGTGGAGATCCATCCATAGTTTAGAGGAGGTGAAGCAAGAACAGGTCCAGGTCTCAAGCATTACTATTAAACCACCATCTTTAGACAGGAGAGTCTGCAAGTCGCACGTGATGATAAAAGGACTTTGTTACAGAAAGCTTTCGTACAAAGTATCTGATTTCTCTTCATGCATTATGGTGTAATGGACTGTATTAATTTCTTTGATTCCTTATATGATACCGAAGTTCTTGTGATGCATCACATCTAATAAAGGCTTTTAGGTTGCTTGTGGAATTAATTGTACCATACATACAAGTTACAGTTTGAAGATGTAAATTAGTATTGCATAAAAGTTCAAGACTAATTATATTTCAATTTGGTAAATATAATTTCACAAAATCGTAGAATTTAGGCCAAAAAGGACCTCTCGAGGTCATCAACGCCAGTACCCAAAGCAGGACCAATTCTGAAGTTATATCAATCTTAGAAGTTAAATCAAATTGCTCGGGGCCAGAGCTTCCCTGTCGTTTGAAAGCTGTAATAGTTTGTTGTTGAATGTCTTGCAGTTTTATTACAATTTACATTTTTTCTGATTGCTTTCATCTGCAGTAATAACAGGCGTATATTACTGTGGCATCCGCAGGCCTTTGTTAGGACTGGATCTTTCCCATAGCAAACATGGTAGAAATAGAGAGGTAGAAGTGGCTGATCTCTGAAATGTAGCTTATGATCACAAGGTAAAAATGTTTTGTGGTAGTAGAAGCCATCTTCCTGTTGCTTTGTACAGCACCTTATAGACAATGTTTGGATTCATGTCTCAGGCTTATCTGTGTGCTATGTTAACAGTAAGAACACATGGGGTAAATTTTCCTGCTCCCAAACAAATCTATCACAGTGGAACACATTGAGCATTTCATTTGACCAAAACCAACAGGCTTTTACTGGCTACCTTTAAGAAAAACATGCACAAGTGCTCATTCAAGTCTATATGTGGTAACCTAGCAGTGCATATATTATTATACGTCTTGTATACATCAGTTTGAAGTATTTTATGATTTAATTAATGTGAATATAATTTACATTTCAGTAGTGGTCCATAGCTCTTTCTATTGAGATACCTATAGCCTCTAAAATACCGTTTAACCTACTTCTATGGTGTCTGCATTTCAGCATCATTGGGGAAGATGGGCTCATGATATTAAGTTGTAAATTTTTTGGAGATACAATGACCTGGAGGTAGCTAATGAATGGATTACAGCATTTTATGCCAGAGGCAGCAAGTGTGAGGGTCTCTTTATCTGATAGTCCTTTTTTTTTTTTTTTGTGCTTATAAATTTTGCTCACATAGCAAGGCAAAGTAGTTAACTCTGAAATCACCTTGTTATGGAATTGCTGAGTAGTAGAAAGCTGAGCTGAATGTTTCCGTAGACACTGTCACATGTTTGCAGGGTCTGTTCCATTTTGCAGTAAGGAGTCAGGCAGTGACTTGTGTTTTTGTGCTCTTGTGCTCTCTGGCCACAATTCTGGAAGCTCTGGACAATCCTTTGAGGTCTCCCAGATCTTCTGCAGTGCTGAAACAGCAGAGCTGTTGCATGCGTGAGGCTACAGAAGTCCAAGGGGACTTGAGCAATTGAGTACTCAGAGAGGATTCTGCTCAGTTAGAGTCCAAGTGGCAGAAACATTCCCAAAGATTAGAAGATTAGATGAGAATGGATAAAAAGTTGGCAGAAAGGGAGCAAAGGAGAGTTCATTGTAGTTTTTACAGCATTATGCGTAAATCACAAGACTCGCATGGCATCATCACTAGTATATAGATTACAAGAATCTCCGTTTGGTAGGGGCATGAGGTAGAGATGTCCAAGGGTTTGTGTTGTCCACCTTGCAGCCAATGTTCTGGAGCGGCCTGTGAGTGGAGTGGCTTGGGTAGGAAGGGGATTGCTACTGAAATTTGGGGCAAGCAAGTTTGGGAAGCAGTTGCTGTTTAGACCATCTTTGAATTCTTTAGTTATGCAGGGAACTTACCAGCAGCACTACCAATGGTGCACAGACTTTGTCGTGCTGAGTGTACTGTTTGCAAACTGTGTCAAGCCCCACTTGGAAAATTGTACCAAAAGGATAAAAGCAACTCCAAAATAAAGCACTGTAACTGAAATAACTAGAAATTCAGCTGAGATGACTACAATTTTTCTGCTTGTATAAGATAAAACTGCTTTACTGCCTTGTATAAGTGTCTGTCACTGACATTGTCGTTACATCACTACAGTGACCTACTGTAGGTGAGTGGTTCATCAGATCGAGGTTTTATGGAAAGTAGATTGTCATGGGAAGGCATTTGATGAAATCCCTTAAGGATATAAATATCACTTGCAGGAATCCAGAGGCATGTCTTTAGGAAAAGAAAAAAGATTTCCTTCTGAGAATCCTAGTCTTCATATGCTACTACTTTTTACATAAATAATGAAACAGCTGTTTAGCATAACCATTGAAGGCATGTCCTAACTTTGTTTACATACATACCAAACCCTAGACAATGTCCAGAGACATCCTTCCTTTTGCTTATGGCTCTCTTTGTTCTGCTGCCTCCTCTGTCAACAATAAATGAATCAAGGGGTTGTTAAGCTCTAATAATCTATCCCCTTGTTCATATAGAATAGAATCATAGAATCATTTAGGTTGGAAAAGACCCTGAAGATCGAGGTCAACCACTAACCTAGCACTGCCAAGTCCACCACTAAACCATGTCCCTGCGCGCCACATCTATGCCACATCTACACGGCTTTTAGATACTTCCAGGGACTGGGGACTCAACCACTTCCCTGGGCAGCCTGTTCCAATGGTTGATAACCCTTTTGGTGAAGAAATTCTTCCTAATATCCAATCCAAAGCTCCCCTGGTACAACTCGAGGCTGTTTCCTCTTGTCTTATCACTTTTTACCTGGGAAAAGAAACCCGTATACACATGGTGGTCTTCCTGTGTCTGTGGGGCTGAAGAAAGAAAAAACCCACACTTTTCATTCTGCCCTATTACACCACTGCCTGTGTACACACACTAACTCAGTAAATCTTCTGTTGTATCCTTTCCGTCACTGTAGCTTAGTTCAGCACCTGATGGAGTTAACGGGTGCTAGAAACTAGCTGACATCCTAGGAATTTTGGTGAGAGGTTTTGGTAAGCATGTAGCTAAATTTCTAGAAGAGGTGGGCATGAAACATTGTAAGGAGAAAGTAGTAGCTTTAGCTATACAACGGTTGTATGCCACGTAGCTTTATAAAGTTATATTGAATTGTATTTGCATTCTTATGAAACCATTATAAACACTACAAGAGCCATGTGTAAACCAGCAGCAGTATCACCATATAGATAGCATCCCGTTCAGATTGAGAAATACGATCTTGCACTTTGTTAAAGAGCTGACCCTACTCTGAAGGAGTGAAGGGCATCTGAATCCAAATGGGAGAGAAAATATGCATAAAGAAAATGGAGTTACATTCCCTATTCTAATAGGTGGCAGAAAATCTATAAAGCAGCTCTTTGTAAATTTGTTCACAAGGCATGTGAAAAAGCAATAATACAGCCAAGGTAAATGTTACCCATACAGAAGGTGTGCCTGCCCTCTACTAACATTCTAGAAGGGCTATATGTTCTGCACAGTACAGTAAGAACATACGTATAAGGAGCACTGCAACCAAAAGGTGATGGCCTCCAGGGAATCCTTGCTAAGGAATCCTATCGGCTTTAATCCAACACCGATCCGGGCCTCAAAACCTCTGCAGTGCTGCTAAGCCTCCTTCACAAACTCAGGAACCGCAGATTTTAAAGCATACTGTGCAGGGAATGGCTTCCCATTCCCATGCCATATAATGTATGCCTGGCCACAGGCTCTCCTTCCTCTTCCAGGAGGGAAAGGTGGTCAGTCACCACATATAGATGTTCTCAGATGTATGGCTACACACAATGCATATTGACAAATAGATTATTTTTCTCCATGCAAAATAGCCAGATTATTTTAAAGAGGCTTGATGACACAAAGCCAGAAGCTCCCAGCCAGCAGTTATGAGGTGAAGTTAATGGTCAAGTCACAGGACTGGGAGAGAGGAAGGAAATCCGTACCTCAGCTTTCCAAAACTGGGGTTACTTTAAAATGTCTAGAAACCATTTTGGTTTGCCTTGAGTACTGACTCTGTGAAATATGAAGTATGGAAGAGGGAAAGATTTGCAGGTGTCTTGTGAGATGAATTTCTTGTCTACAGGTTATAAAAGTAATCTTTCTTTCAGAGTAAATCTCTGTCCACTCTTCCATCCTACCAAGTTATGACAGGCCACAGATTTGGCCCCATTAACTAGGTTGGGTGTGGAAATTACAGGGTGAAGTTTTATAGCGTGTGATTATTTGAACAGATGATCACAGTGGCTGTCACAGCCTTCACATCTCTGAAATTTCTAGACCTTTCAACTGTAGGCACTGTCAGGCAAAGGTGTATGCACGGGGTATTTGTAACCCTGGTTGCCACTCCTGTATCATTAAAGGGAAGCTCTGTTCCCCACCTCGGTGTAGTTGCTCCTACCTTGAAAATAGATGCCATCATCCAGTGACCTAAACGCTTTAGCCATAGCATATTGTTAATCAGATATATGCATTGTTTCTGATTTCATAGCAATTGTGCTCAGTAGTTTAGCATAATTTTGTAATCCAAATAGAAATCAGTTCAGGCTGTTCTGCTGCCCTGCAGAAGGTACTTGTTCTCTACAATTAGATGAATTGGAATTGCTTAATTTTCGCAATACTTTCTTTCTGTTTCTAAGTTCTCAAAGTTTCCCTCAAGCTATCGGCGATCTCGTCATTCTCTAGCTCTCATGTGCTTTGTTCCTTGACTCTATAGTGGAGTTTCACTGTGACTTTTAAATCTCTTTTTTAATAGCTAAATGCACAAGGGAGTGAGGTTCATTTCTAGTTCTTGGGAGATATTTCTTGTCCCCCGTTCTTCTGTACTATTACAGGCTTATTTTTTGGCAAAAGGAAGAGTAAGATCATTCCAAACACACTCTCTGGGCACTACGCTGTGTTTCTTGACTCCTCGAGACTGTGATGCTTTTGTATTTGTCTAATGCAAGGCTTTAATTTCATCAGTGTTCTTATGCAGGCTCCCTGATTAAATAAGAGTGGATGCTTGGTAACTACCCAGATCGCCTTTGATCTGTTTTGAGAATGGCCTCTCTAGAGGGTCTTAGTAACACTGAGCAAAAACTTGGTGTCAGTCCACGGCAGAAAAGTTACCTTGCCCTGCGGAAACCCTCCTGCTCCCCTGTTTTTGTTCATCGCCTTTAGTGAGCAGTTGCTGTCAGGAGCAACCTGCTGCTTAGTGCAGAGTGCCTTAATGCAGCTGCGCTTGTGATTCCTGATGAGCTTCACAAGGGACTCCACTGAAGCTCTCGGAGGAATTCGCTTCTTCAGTTGAGCTCTATCCTTCAGAGCCACGCTGCCCTAGATGACACTGTGCTGCTGATGCTGAATGTTGCTGTAATGCAACCGTGTGAGGCAGGCTGATGAAAAAGTCATTATAATTTTCAGTTAGAAAAGGCAGAACTTAAGCAAGTGTCAAAGTGTTAAAAGATTTATGTTCTTTTCATCAGCTAGCCTGAGATGTTTTGTAGAAGGTGGTTTGGTGAAGTTCAAGGGTAACTTGATTTTGAAATTTTTGTTATTACAGCAAGGAGAGTTTTTACCTGATGGAAAAAGAAAAATTGCTGGCATAATATAGCTTTTTTTAAAAAAAATATTTAAGGGAAGAAGGAGGTTTGTGGATTAGACAGAGGTCATTTCTAAACAGCGAAAGCACAAAAACCATCTCTCTATTGAACTCTGTATTTGGGGACAAAAGAGTTTTATGAGACTATTGTAAACAGTAATGACTCTGATAAAGACACAGGCTCAGCCTCTGCAGGATGGTCCTAGTGCTAGCTGTTCAGCTTCCGATTCGTGCACCGAAACCCAGAGAACGGAAGGCAAAGGACATCCAAGTGTAGCAAGCAGAAAAAGGGTAATAGATACTTTACATTCCAGGTTTAAAGAGGTTGTAAAAAGAGAAGTAAAAGAGAGTAAGGAAAGAGCCTAGCTTTTTATTCTTTTGGGCAAGAATGGTGGGAGACTTCTGTAACTTCAAGGAACTTTGTTTTCAATGTCTGGAATGATTTTTCATTGATCTTCCTGAGGGTTCCCCAAGATTTATTTTTAAGGTGTAGTGGATAAATAAAGTATTAATTGCAGCTTCTCATTCCAGCTTTACAGTGAAAACATTGTAATAAATGCAGCACGTGTGCAAAACATCTGTCAGAACCTGACATTATTTCCTCTTTATAGCTCAGAGTGGTTTTTCATTAATTGGTTATAAAATGAAAATATCAAAAAGCTTGTTCAAAATGCACAGTAAAAACCATAAATGCTTAGAGGGCTATGTTTTTAAGTGTGATTTTCATGCTGACATTTGAATGAGTCATGAAACATAAGCAGATGGAACAGAAACGTAGACCAAGCATTGAAAAGTCCAAGAGTTCAGTCTATTATTCTTCTGTTTTACTAGTTACTGTTAAGGCATGCAACATGCTTTCAAGTTTTTTGGGGGGAAAAAAACCTCATAATGCACTATGAGCTCGTATGTGATGGACTGTCCCAGGTGACACATGGTGCTCACATATGAGGTCATTTGAGTATTTTGCAGTTTTGCACAGAAAGCAAAAGCTTTGTAGTTTATGCATCAAACTACTAACTTACAAGTGCAAGCCTTTTGTCTGCACCAAGCTTGTGACTATGGACTATCATAAAAGGGGAAAAAACTGTTAAAGAACTTTTACTGCTTTGAAAGGGGAAGCAGTTGAAAGTAGAGTACATGCGCATGCTTTTACTGGTGTGATCACAGCATTGAAGTTGCTCCTAGGGTTTAAATGGAATCCAAACACAACTCAGCCCTCTGTTTCAGTGAGATACAACAGACTGTTAGTCTGATGACATAATTAATGGATATTTGGCAGAAGCATGAGGTACCAAAGGGAACCAAACAAACTTACCTCTATCAGTATTTAGATTTCCATGAAACTTGCATCTTTTCATGAAGCTTTTGCAAGTGTGCTGATGCCTGTCCAAGGTGTATAACAAGCATTCATAAGAATCTGGGTTTTTTTATAAAACATCTGTATCTGTGTGGGGGTTTTGTTGTTTGTTGTGGTTGATGTTTTTTGGTGGTGTGTTTTTGTTTGGTTGGTTGGTTTTTATTAAGCCATTGACTTCCAAGGAAAACAGCAAACTAGCAAGCCTGTATTAAAGTGCATTTGCTTAGTGTTTTTGAAGTAGGCTACAGTGCTGTCGGCAGCCCAGGAAGGTAGTGACATACCAGATGATTTCCAGATTACAAGGAATGTGTTTAAAACATATTTGTATGTTATATTTTTCTATTTTAATTCATAAAAGTGTATCTTGTGTGACAGATATGTAATATTCCAACCCACTACAAAAATAACTTTTCACAGTTAGATACAGTTTAATTTAAATGATTTCTTTTTTAAATCAAGTGCAAATTGTTTCAAGTATTTTGCTTTCTCCTCCTCCTTGTTAAAATTGTCATTTGAGGAATTTTATTATTAATGATTTGTCATTTTTCTATAATTCTGAACAAATCTGCTGGCTAAATTGTAACATATAGAACAGAATATCTAGAATAATTTGACTTTAGTCAAGGTTTGTATAACATCAAAAAGTCCTGTTTGGTCTAGTGGTATGAAAACTTAGTTTATTAAATAAAGGGAAGGTATATGTCTTCTGCACAACTTCTACTTGCAGAAAGTTTTCAAAGATCTGAGAAGTCTTATATCTGCTAGATAAATTACTTACGTCAGTTCCTTTTAATCTTTTTACGTTGTGTAACCACAAGTTATATTACAAGCCTAAGTTCTGTTATATTTTCCTTTTACTTCTCCCCACTTACTCGAAGTCAAGTCCCAGCTCAATGAGGTCAATGGAAAAATCCTCATGTTCTGTGGAACCAAGAACAGAATACTTGGTTCTTCCTTCTTTCACTTCTGCTTTCTCCCTTTTTTCCTGTTTGCTTATCATGTGATTCTCTTGTTGTGTGAAAATGGAAATCGGATTAAAAAAAAATCATATTTTTAAATAGGTCAGCTGGACTTTAATGTAGTATTGTTTGGAGGTCAGCACAGGAAGAAAAGATTAAATTATTTATGTGGCGACTCATCAATAGAGTGAATAGGATACCTTTCCCAAAACCACCATTTCTATCATGCTGATATTGGGACCAAAACCTTTGCAAACCTATTTGAGTCAAGGTGATGAGAAGCCAGTCAGTCTGTTTCATATCTTTTTTCTGCAAATGTTTAGAATTCTTCAGATATAAAGGTGAATCTTTGAAAAGTTTTTGTAAGCTTTTATGCAAACCCCATAGTGAGTAGAACTTCAGAAGTCTTCTTGGAAGCCATGTTGCTTAAAGTATGTTTGGCAGTCTTTAGCGTTATAGCATGTTATGGGGAACATTTGCTCCTTTGCTCTGGCGTGTTTTCCTAATTAGATTGCTTTGCCAGACCCAACAGAATGCTTTGTACTTACCTCTATTCTCCAGCCATAAAAATATGGCCCCCAAAATTACTTTTTGCTGATTTGACATTTATCCCAGTCTTTCAGGAGATTCTTCCAAGCAATTCTGTCAACAAGACCATTGTCATTACACATAAGCATTACAAAATATGGGTCTTGGACACATTTTTTTCAGCAGGATTATCTTCACTGGGATAAGTATATTCTCAGTCTGATTCAGTTTTTCTTTGAGGCTCTGCAAGATTGCGGAATTTTCATTCTTGGAAACTACTTTGGTGATGGTAGATCTATTGTGTTTAAAAGCAGCTAAAGATTGCATCCAAATTTCTGTATTGTTCAGCTGGCTTTAGGAGGTGATTGCAGGCCGGTTTTCTGCTATCCATCCCTACATAGTGTTGTAAACTCTGAACCTGCAGAGTCAGGCATCTGCAGAGTGATCCAGTGATTTGACTGATCTCACCAAAAGTACTTGCCAGAATCTTTCACTTAGTGATAAGATATGAGCCTTTTTTTTTAACCGTTTAACTTTGACCTAAAAATTAACAAGACATTCGTGATCCAATAAAAATGTAAATCTTCCTATTCGGAAATCTACAGAATTTCCAAATTCCTGCAAGTACTTAGAGCGTCCTCTTTACTTTTATTCTAAAGATTGTTTTGGGAGTTTTTTTGTTCAGGCTTTGGTGTTGTTGGTTTGGGTTTTTTTGGTTGGTGGTTTTTTTTTTTTTCTTTAAAGAAAAGTTAGATTTCTGAAAGCAATTTACGCTTCAGTACTTTTTAATATTTCACATGAATAGGCAGTCACCCACAACTGCAGGTTTGAAAATTAGAATTTTCAAATTCTAATCCTAATTCTGACAGAAGTGTAGGCTGAAGGTATCTGCAGCTTCTTACCATATTCAAGTATCTTATTATATTTTCTACGCTGAAGAAAATCTTCTATAAGGACCATGTTGTATGACTTATTACCTATATTATGGACTTACAGTAAAGTGGTGAAATTTCCATTTCAACTAGGTAGAGTTAAAAATTAGTCATGCTTTCTGACAGGCATGGACACAGCTCTTACATACATGGATTTGCTTTTGCTGGGATGTAGCTGTAAGTCTCTCATCTGTCATGTAAATTCTATGTAACTTGAAAATTCAGCTTTTATGTCTGCAGAATTGTCAGTCTCAAGCATTCAAAAATTACATAACCATCTCTGCAAAGTTTTAGTGTTGACTTGAAGTGATTAAGTAAATGTGTGTCAGGTTTTTTAATTTATCTCCTGAGTTTCTATGATTTAAGGTTTTCCAACTTTTCTTTTTAATGGCAAGGTTTCCAATCTTTTAGAATAAGAGATAAAATTTTTATTGACTCTCAATACCCTAAGAAAGCTAGGGCTTTATGAGATACTTCAAGTGTCAGAAGATAACAGTGAGAGAATAAAAAAGATCCTTGATGCAACAGAAAGTAAGAATTGGATGTTACTTTAATATTCCATAATTTTCTTATTTTTGAGAGAGGCTAGCACTGTGAACAGCTACAAGTGGTGAGGCTAGGAATTGTCCTACCATCTAGGTTTCAGAAGGGGCAAATTTTTTTTTAGTTTTGATCCAAATGTGGCACACGGTATCTCAGTCTGTCAAAAGGAAAGAGAAGTGAGGACAAATAGCACTAAGATGTATTTCCAGGGACTGATACATCTACCACATTAACTAGTGGAATTAACTGAATGCGTACATCTGCATTTCTGAGTACAGGAGAGAAGAAAAACAAGGCCAAGTGCTTGGGTGGCAGAAACATCCCAGGGAGGAAGGATACAGGCTTAGGCACTGACTGGGAAAGGAGCCTTGGAATTTGAGCGAAAAAAGTGCTTCTTGTTGAGTCCTGCTGTCTTCAGGGAAATGGAAATTTGTACACTCTTTACAAACAAACAGAATTGCTTGGGGGGGATGCGCAGCTCCATTGCCAGTTCTGCCGTCTAACTAGAATAAACTCTTAAGATTCTTGAGGTTTTGGCTAACTGCTCAGAGAAGAAAAGATAGGATTTTGTGTATTTTTCATCAGCCTGGCTTGCCACAATAAACTATTCAAGCTTTTGTATTAATTACTTTCACTACCTGCTTTTAACACAAAAACATGAGTAGTTGTTCTGGTGTGGATATAGCCTATATGAGCAGCAGTGTTTCCTTTCAAGTAGCTGAAACTGTTGCCATTTGTGGGGTGGAAGTGCCTCTGTCTTTGCTTTACATATGCCCATGAAAGGCATGCGTCTTCTAAGGTCCTGCAGGAAATCGGTATTAAAGACTGAAATAGATGAGTATGTATATACATAAATGTATAGCTGCAAGACCTGTCCTTCCTTGTCTGTCTGCTAGCATTTTCACCCTGTTCTTCCTGTTGATCCCTTTGCTTTTTTCCCTTGCTTTTCCCTTCCTATTGCACTCACCTCTTCTTGGCAAAGCCCCACGTTACCCCTCAGTTCTTCCTTTCTAGACCACTCCATGCTTCTTTCTCTTTCACTTCACAGCAAAACTTTTCAGATCCTTCTCGTGCTGAGCATTAGTTCTTCAGTACAGTCGTAATGCTGCTTTATTGCAATGTGAGATCCAGCTGGGGTGAGAAGGATGAGGGACAGCTATGCTGCTTCTCCTCTGCTCAGGAAGAGCGTAGTCTCCTGTTGCTGGAGTAGAGCTGCAGGGGAAGCAGGGCTCAGTGCACGCAGCTCAGGCTTAGGAGCCTCACATCAGCAGCAGAAACGGAGTGACAGCAGTGGCAAGTGTCAGCTCTCGCCAGGTATGACACTGCAGCATGAAGGTTTTAAATGTTGTAGAGACAGCATGAGTATGCCTAAGTTCGGGGCTTCTCTGAAATTAAAAAGCAAAACACAAATAAAAACTCAGCTGAACAAAAGTTGAGCATATGAGAGAAGTGTGTTAGTTCCAGGTTTTGTAAAAAGAAGCTGCTTTGGAATAAATCTGCCCTAACAGTGACCTTCAGAATAGGCTGATCTTCCCAAAGGAGCTTCCTAATTTGTACCTATAATGAACACATCATCTATATAACCAATTCCTGCATTTGAACTATGCCATGTTTGTTCCATTGTATGATGAAATACAGATGTATTTCCAGACACACCAGGAAGCTATTTCTAAATCATCTTTTGCTCCGCTGCTGACTAAATAAAGTGATTCCAGGCTTTCGGGATTTAAAACAGGTTCCTATCTAAACAGTTGTTGAGGGTTGCTTTATAGTGTCTGTAACCGCAGAGAGAGTCCTGCTATTTCACAGGATACTTGCCTAGCACATGTAGAAAATTACAGAGTTAATAGCTTACGCTAACCATTTTCTCCCACAGTTTTCAGAAGCTTTATTCTGTACTGTAGTGCGCACAGTCCTCACGCTGACAAAGAAACTGAAGTCTGTCCCTTTCTAACCATATGGTCCTTATGTTCTTTCTAGCAAGGCAGAAACCCTCTTATATATGCTTGGTTTCCAGGATTGCTTTCAGAGGGGTGGCCCTTAAAAATCTCGGAGAATGGAGCCACAACACCCCTAAAGAGAAAACTGGGACTAACTTCACCTTTAGGTAGTTATCTAGAGCAACAGATTTCTGCGGTTAGCAAAGACTTCTGGCTTTGTGAGCTGTTGTGTCTATACAGCAATGTGTCGGTATCTGACTTCTCTAGCCATCATGTCAGGGGCTGACCATTGATCGTCCCGTTATCATTATTCTTCCCTCCTTTGCCCTTCTGACAGAGACTGCCCTGAGCCACCCAGTTGCACTGAAGTGGTGCCTGATGAGAATTTGCTTATGTTAAAATAAGAGATACCATAGTCTTCAGTATTTTTAATATTTACGTAATATTTATGTGTCACATAAATGTTGATAGAAGTGCATGGAGTATCACCTGCGTGGCTAATACAGTACCATGCCTCTTCTGCATTCTCACAGTGTAGATCCTGCTTTTACGAGCAATGTTGCTAGGATAAGTGAAAGATCTTCTGCTTCACCATACTGACCCTGTGCATTTAAATGGTGTGAATTTAAATCCCTGCGTCCATCCATCCCTCTTCTATTACATTATTTCGTATTGGAAAGTGTCTTTGCTACCTGTAAAATCAGTAACCATTACACTTTTCAGGAATGTGGCTGGACATTGGTATATCTTGGCTAGATTTGAAAATCAAAGTAGTTTTCCTGGAGTGTTTAGGCCAGGTGTCTTAAACTGCTGCAAAAAGCAGTTGTTCCTTTCAAAAGTAGCAAGATTCTTTTCTCTCTCTTTCTGGCAGCAATAGGAGCAGTAGGATGATTTTCCTGACCTGATTATGTCCTAATTCTGTACCAGTCCTCTGTGTCTCCCTGTTCTGGGGTAGAGCATTGGCTGTCAGTTTTCATGGCTTTGGTGATCTTTTCTGAGGACACCAAATATTCCATTTTTCCCTAGTTGTTGGGCCATCTTGCTCAATCTAATTCTATCATGGTCTGGGCTTGGAGAAATTGGTTCACATAGTAAATTCAACCCTGTATTAATTGTGTATAATTAGAGAAGCCAAGACTTTCTTCATGATGGGCAGCACGCTGCTCACCCAGGAGTGTTGGGTACACTTCTGTCTGTCACTTACTTGGGTTCGTATGGACTGTCTTTATGCCACCTGCTTCCCCTTCTCATTCCCTTTGCACCAACCTGGAGCAGCAGTTCTGACCTCCAGCATGCTCTCAGCGATATGCTCTGGACTTCTGCAGTTTCAGCTGTCTGCTGTTAGAGAAGCATGATTTGTGCTCATGCTTGCAAGACAGGCTTCTGCAGTGCTGTTTCCCTGGCTTCTGTAAGTGTTCTTCTTGTGTATAATGAATTGCACATACCTGCAGACTCAAATGCCTGAATGCTGTAACAGGCATATGTCTGTCAAACTACAATGAGGACTCTCTAATAAAACAGCAACCAACTTCCCTGGGATGTGATCAGAAGGGGAAAATAAATGTTTCCAAGTACTGGGCACATTCTGAAGGGAGGCAATAGCTTGGGAGTTTTTAGGTGACTTTGATATGCTCTAACTGCATTTCCTCTTTTACTTCTCAAGGCTTAGGTCTTGGCTGAAAAGGTTCCGTGTCCTGGCTGCCCAGGAAAACCCTAATCCAGCACCTTTGTGAATCTGACACTTAGATATGGTGCCAGGAGGTATATGGGTTTCAGAAACAGATGGGAAAGGAGCTCTGCTGTGGCATTCTTACAGGAGATTTAACAAGAAGTTTCTTGTATTGCAGCCTTATAAGATGCTCTTCCCACCTCTTGTTGATGCAGTTTTTATAAGATTTACCTGATGCCTTTTGGCTTTCTGAAATCATTTGGCCTTGTGGAAGACAGTCATGAAAGGTTAGAAGAGTTAAGTCACTGAACTTAAAAAAGGCAAAACTTAAAAGGAATGAATTTATCGCTTTAAGCTTGTATTTTGCATGATTTTTATGTGATACATCAGGGGAAATATATATGAATGAAATATTACAAATCTAATTAGATCAAATCCAAAAGGTTATATACTGACTTTCAAAATCTGTCTGTTCTCTAAAACAATGACAGAAAAAGTCACACTTAGAAAAAGTAATATACCACTGTCAAGAGTTTCTTAGACTAAATTTTGTACAAGCACAACCTCAAATGACCCACTTTTGGTGCTAGCCAAATTTCTAATTTCTTGGAAATTTCCTGTTGGGATATTTTCTCTCCAAGCATTCTTTTCACCTGGAACTTCCAAGTTAATTCAGCTTGACTACAATAACAGTTTGGAGATGTTTTAAACCACATTTATTATTGAGAGAATTACTATTCAGAACATTTTACTGATTAATACATGACAGTAGCACATACATAGACGTCCCATTCCACATATATAAGATCGTACAAACACTGCATTTGGTTTTTTTTGTGGTAACATTTCCCCCCAAAAAAATTTATAGGCATGTTAAAATGGAAAAGGAGGGGCCAGTGGTACTGGCCTGTATATGACTCTTTCAAACTGTCAGTATCAAAGCTCTCAGTAAAAAACAAACAGATCAGATTGCATGGAGTATGAATGAAGCATGCATCTTTGTATACGTAGGGACATGTATGAGTTTAAAACTTTTTGAGCTTAAACAGCATTAAGGCTCAACTTTACTTTCTTCTGATAAGGCTGACACCACATGCCCTGAGCTGAGACAGCCCCCTCAACAAATTGTTGCAGGGAAATAACTAAGCGTATGGTCATCAACTCATGCCATATTTTCCTCACACCACCATCAGCAAGCAGATGCTTTATGTAATCAGAAATTCCTGCTTACTAACAAAGAAATCACAAATATGACACATTGCCCAACATTTGGGCTTTTTTTATTATGGGATGGCTACAGGAATTTTAAATATGCAGTATAAAACTACTGAGTCTGTCTGTCTTACCTAATTTTCCTATAAACATAGAGCCTCCCTAGTCACCATTTCCAGTCCCTTTCTCTTGTCTCATTAAGCCAATATCTGTTTAGAAATAAGGTCAGAAGATTCCTTTTTTTTTTTTATATCCTGATGACTTCTTATTAGCCTATCTCTGTGGCCTTGTTTTCTGTGCCTTTGCCCAAGTCATCTGTGAGGGCTGGCCCATTCCATCATCCCATCCCTACAGAGAGGTGGCAGGTAGCTTATTTTGAATATCCTGGTTTTCACAGATTTAAAATTTTATTCCTTGCATGTGGACAGGACATGCTTTTGGACACCCCTCCTTTCTTCCCAGAGGAATAGGGTTTCCCCAGGACCTGATGCAAATGTGGAGGAGCCTCTGAAACTCCTGAAACACACACAAGAGGGGAGAAAAAGAATGAGATTTGCTTACCCCCTTCTTCCTTGGTCTCCTCAAGTTCTTTGCAGAGTCTTGTGACATTCCCCTCTGGCTCCCCACTGCCCTTAAAATGCTCTTGCTTCCTTGGTCTCCTCACTGTTCATTAGTTCCCCTGTCCTCCAAAGCAAGAATTCATATATGTAACTTGCTTTCTTTTTCAAAAATATTTTAACGGTATTTACTTCCAATAATAAAATACCTTTGTTGAAGGTTTTTGCATTACTAATATCTACTCAGTCGTTTTTCAGAATTCCTTTTGAGGCTCAAATGCAAACTGCCACTAGGTATAAAGTAGAATAAGTTAATATTATACATCCTCTTGTACCACCAGCTCATTTAAAAGTTGGCCAGTAAGGTGGAAGCCATTCTTGATTTCAGAATCCTAATATGTTCTATAGTCTCTTAGGATCAGGAATTTAGATACTTACCTATTCAGGGTGCCAAATGTTGAATGTTAAGAACATCTGGAGCATTGTGGAAAGCTGTGGTTTGATCCACTCAGGATATGCAAGAACAGAAAAAACAGTTTATCAGAATTTTATCACTTAGGAAAAGCTGCTTTTTCAGGCCCTATCTTGAAAAGCACAGGCAAACCTGACGCTAAGCTTATGGCTCTATAACCTTACCTTGGATCCCCATGAGGCACACCAGATTTCAAGCGAATTTGAGCAAGTATGTGGATTTTAGAGCACTTAGTGTCGACCTTTAAACAGAAATAGGTACTCAACCTTGGAGAGCCTGCACTCCCTGATAATTAACAGGAGGATTTAGTTTTTAAACTGCATTGTGGCAATGTAAAAGCTCTTTGTTGATATTATTAAAATGGATTTTTTGAGCTACAACAGATTTAGATTTTGCTCTTACTGATTCTAATGAATAACATTGCTTAGAATATGTCAGAGCAGAGCTCTCCTTAAGAATCTTTACCTGCTATATCCTGGAACTGTCATAGAATGCTAAAATGCACTTCAGGGTCTGTCCTCAAAAACCATTTGTATTTCCTGAAGAAAAGGCTTGCAACACTTTTTTTTTTTAAGTCTATTGTAAGCAGTGGCAGATGAAAGCAAGCAGTCTAGCCAGCGTGGACCACTAGCATGCCTCTCAACAGCTCTGGAAACATGACATGTTGCAATACTTAATTAGTGAAGCACAAGAGCATGTTGTGGCATTAACTACAAATTTTGTGATTGTTCTTACACGCATGCCAGCTGATCAGATGTTACTGTGTGTTAAGGTAGCACCAAGTGGTTCCAGTAGAGGTCTGGTCCTTACAGTGGTAAATATCAGAGGGGAAAAAACCAACCAACCAAAAAAAAAACCTCAACCAAACAAACAAAAAAACAAACACCAAAAAAACCCCACCACCAAACCCTGAAACAGTAAAAACTAATGGTGCAGATAAAGACAAAAAGATATAGCGACAGGAAAAACAGAAATAAGAAGGGGATCACTGGCAGAGGTAGAAGGAGAATTCAGCTCTCTCTTTCATACCTGCGTACCTCATAGTCTTTCTATGGATGTGCACTCTGGAGTCAAAAATGTTCACTTATTTAATATTCTGGCAATAATCATAAATCTTTCCCTTAGTACCATCTAATACCTTGCACATTCTTCAGTCCAGCTTCAAGCTTTCCTAAGAACTGGGTCAGCATGTTTAGCAATATTTCTTTTATCCTTCTCGATCTCACAACTCTTAGAAAACCAGCTGGATTCTGTGGTCTTTTCAAGCATGTTCTGGTTGTAGTCCAAACTGTAAGTAAAGACTTTAAAACATAGTATGTTTTCTCAAATTCTGGAGACAGACTTACAGTTGATGTAAGCGGACATAAAACTTCTTTTCTGTCGCCTGCTTATGTCTTTTTTTTTTTTTGTTGCCAATTCATCTGCAACATCCTCTCCTCATGGAGAGTGCAGTGTACTTGTATTTAAGTGGGTTTTGCTCATGTGAAACTAGCCTTTACATGAGTAAGTCCAAGATCTTCATCTGCAATCTATCTTCTTCTAATCTGTGTTTGCACACCTATGTTGGGCACAGTCCAGCCCTTTCTCACTTCTGCATTTGTCATTCAAGCCCTGTTTTATTTTTTCGTGCCTGTCATTAATACAAATGTCAAATGAGCGTGGGCCTACCTCAGAACCTTCTGGCTCCCCAGTAGGTAGCAATATACCAGGTTGAAATGTGTCAAGTATCTATCATTACCCTTTGCTTGCAGACCTTCAAGCAGCATCTTTCACTACCTCTGGCAGACTGTCTCCTACAAGCTATCCTGAAAAATTAATATCTGGTTGCTTAGACAGGGGGACTGTGACACAGATGTATTAAATAATTCTATCAAGTGCTTTTTTTGTCCTTTTTTGAGTGTGTTAAAACAAGAATCATTAATATAGTCTGGCCTGCTTTGCTTTTTTTAGATTCCTGGTTGCTTATTGTTCAGTATTTTTGTATTTCGTCATAAATTCCTATGCCTTTAATGGTTATTGAAGATGAAGATGTGGATTCAAAGTTGCATAGTTAATGTCACAAGTCTTCACGTATACGTGTGACTGTATATGATGATATGTGCACACACACCTTAAAAAAAAAATCTTTCTAATTTGATTTTATCTCCTTCATCCTGCCCATTCACATAATCTTTTACCATCAGAAACAGTATCAAAATAGTGGAAAGAAAGCGGTATCTACCTTGCTTACTCCAGTGAGAGTTCACTGTTCCAGAACAAAAGCAGCATGTTTTCATTCACTAAAGAAAGTAAATATAAACTGAACAAGACACATTTATGTGATTTAATTGAAATTATACAAATTAAAAACAAAACTAATGGAACTGTAAGTAGTTAATATTTTAAATAATTTTTTAACTGAATTCACAGGCAGATTTATGTGTTAAAGTTGCTAAGCCTCAGTAACTTGGTATTTTTTTCTTTCTTAGTTGTTCTATGTAAGTCGTCTTAGAAGATTTCCTTAGCTTGAAAAGAGCTGTGGAAGGAAAAACCCTTCAGCCTGTTGGCCTGACATTGGAGACACAAATTTGAATATCACATCAGACAAGCTAACTTCTTACTGGTCTGTCACCCCTGGCAAGTTCTTTGTCTTCTAAAATGTAGGTGTTTTGGGATGTGGAAAATTACCTTGTCTGTACTTTTCATGGCCATGTGGTATTAAAAGACAGTAAAAATAGACAACTAACAAGGGAACATCTTTACAAGAGGGCAAAGAAGCATTTAGACCTGTGGGAGTTGACTCTTTCCCCCTCTCTCTTCTTCTCTCGCACACACACACACCCATGCACACACTCAGATGCACACAGACATACAACCCAAGATGTGAGTGATCAATGCACCTGCTGGGCCAGGCTCCTGCTGAAATCACAAGCGAGTTCTAACAAAACAGCTGCCTTCGTGGCCTCCTGTAGCATGCTCTTCAGGACAAGGCGAACATATCCACCTAAAATCATGTTTTGTTTGCATCCTAACTGAAACAGCATTAAAGGGGGAAATGGGAATTCAGAGCTGCCAGCTACAGTATCTCTGCTATCAGTTCACCAATAAGGCCTAGTACAGACCCACAGAGCCTCTGGATAAATTGTATTTTCCAAGGGTTAATTAAGCTGTCTTGAGCTTCTGCATGAAGGGGAACAAACTGGCACTTGCAGCGTTTTCTGAAACCTGCTGTCGACATTACAGTCCCTGCTGCTTTTAGCTGTATCGATCCGATGCCTGACCTGTGAAATCCTTGATGGCTGCTAACACTGGAAGCTTACTGGAGCTTTCCAAGGGAGCTTCAGGACAGCTTGTGTAGTCAAGTACAATTACCTGTCCCTCCAGGAGAGCCAATTAGTTCACAAAGAGCTGGAGCAGAACAAATGTTTTGTGTGTGATTTAGAATCTTTAAAAAAAGCTTTGTTCTGTCTGATTCTTTTGTTTCTAATTTTATGATTATTGCTCTGTTCATGACAATCCACACTGCATTTCCTTACGTGTCTCACAAAGGGCTACTTAGGCATGAGAAAACAGATTTACAGTTATTTTTTTAACAGAAAAGTCTCGTTTGTGATGCAAAAGCGAGCATTAGTAATTTTAAATATCATGGACCTAAAAGTAGAATGTTCACATATTGAATAATTTCAGAGCCTTAAATTAATTTGTTTAAAACTGACAGGATATGTAGACATTTGTGCTGTAATTTTTATAGCATATATGTACATATATGTGTATATATATCCACACAAATCTCGCTTTAAATTCTGGGTCTTGATTTTCTGAAAGTTAAAAGACAGCAACGGTTGTACAAAAACAATCCAGGAAAAGAGTGGAAATTAAAGAGGTCCCCATGTATATTATAACCCAGTTAATGCAGTATTCATAACTTTTAAAAGTAGCAATGAAAGACAGTGAACCAAAATTTAATCTCCGTTATTACAAACAATCTTGGTACTTGGCTCAAGTTGTATAGGGGTAACAGCAGCATTGGCTCGGTAACAAACCTCTTCAATTGATCTGAACTAATAATTCAAATAAATAAAGACCCAATAATTTAAGTGGTCAGTTACAGTGGACTGAGTCCAAAATATGCAATGTTCTGTATATAAATCAGACTGTAGCAAAAGTGGTTGCAACAGGAAAATTTTGGATGGCTATCAGCTGGTGGTGAGAGCTGTCCTGGGGTCAGGGATTATGGGTTTCATAGGTATTGCACAGCTCATAGCCTGTTGCTGAAAATGGAATCCTTGATGTTTTTTTATTTTTGGGGGGGAGTTTTGTTTGGGTTTTTTAATCTTTGCTTAGAAGAGCAATAGAGAATAGATCTCACTGGTTTCCAGTTTAGGGCTCAGGGTTCAATGACATATCCATTACATTTGGATTCCTTCCAGTCCTAAGAACTCTTGGCATTGCCATTCTGCTTGAGAAATGGAAGGGAAGGGAGCAGGACGCAGACCTTTTCATTTCAAGGTCACTGGTTTGATGAGGTCTGGGTTAGCAGTGACCAAAAGTTATTACTGTATGATGACTGTTTTGGTTTCCAGTGTGAAATGAGACGATGGTCTTTTAGTCCAATTCCCAGCTGAAGAATGTTCGTGGTACAGAAACCACCATTACAACTGACACTAATTGGCACTCTGCTTAGCGGTGATAGCAGATAGACCAAGGATGGAATGGGCATTAGAAAGGATTTATATTCTAATTCTTTGTGGTTGTCCTTCCAAAAGAGGCTTGAAACACTGCAGTACAGCAGTGGGGAGACATAACTTGGCGTTTCATTTACTATACAGGTGTGTCTTGTAGGGGATGCAGACTTCCATGCTATCAAGTTGGCAATTCTCACATGTAAGAGAAAAAAAAAAAAAGAAAGTTGACCCACTGGGCAGATAACTAACTTTTTTTTTACCAGAGTAAATGGTAAAAAATTCTTACTATTTTTTAACCAGAGTAAATTACCATGTAATTTATATTAGAAAATCAGGAGCACTTAGATTCACAGCTGAAAAAAATACTGAGTCAGCCCTTATGCATAAGAAAAAAAGGCTTTCATGCTCATGTACTGGTAAAGGCTTTGTGAAAGTTGGAATTTCCAAGCCTCTCCCTAAAGCATGAGCATATGCAGGAAATTACTTTTGTTTACTCACTTCCAGAGTTTGCTTTTATTGTTGCTCTATTAGTCACTAAAACACAGGCATCAATTTAGAAGAAAATGTAAGTTTGGCTTAAGTGCTTTTGTCAGTTCCTTTTCATTAGCTTTGGGAACTTGTCTTACCTCTTGGACTGGATGTGTTGTGATACAATAGGACATAAAAGAGATGTTAGGAGAGAAATCCACTGCAGGAGCTGCTACAGTAAAATTTGCTGTTTTCAGGGCAGACAGCTATTTCACTGATGATGCTTGTGGTCTCTGAAGCTCTCTTTAGCACGTGCAGGTTAGCACATGCTCATTGTTTTTCATTACATCTGGGTGTGTGCATCCCTACTTCATAGGTGTGCGAGGAGAATTGTTGGTACATTTGACAGCCACCTATCTAGTTGAGATGGAACATCTTGAAAAAGAGATCCAGGAGTGTCTTATGCCGAGAACGTTATTCTTACGTTAAACTTAATCAGGCTAAGGCTGTGTCGGGTATATTCATGGCAGCACAGCCATTCATAGCAGGAAGGATTATCGCAGTGTCTCCTCTAGTTGTGCTTCTGAGAGCTTCTCTGACTCCTGTATGCCTTAATGAAGATGAAAAGCATGGACTGTGTTGGAAATTCGTGGGTTGGATTGACCAAGTGACATTACATAGAGTCTGGAGGACTGAGATTTACAAAAGTGCCTGATTAACGTTCAGGATGGTGAGACAAGGTGCTTACCATTTGAAGTAACGCTCACTGACTTTCAGAGATTTCTGAGAAATCTACTGGCAATGATAGAACAAGATGATCCTGCAAAGGGCGAGGCGGTATGCTCTATGCTTTTGTTGGAACTAGCAGCTCCCACAATTACATTCAGCCTATGGTCTTATCAAACAGTGGGTGAAGGAAGGAACCGCAAACAAATTTTGTCTGGGTTCCACTGGATTACCTACGTACTGCACCAAGTATCACAAATGCCTCATCCTTTGTGCGTTACGTGCTCTCGTGGTAACTGTGCTGAGCTATAAAATGATCAATTATTTATATGGGAAGCATAGTAAGTCTGAGTGGCATTTCTGTAACCTGGAGCTTTGCAATTAATAAATAAAACTACTTCTACTGTCAGTGGCCTGTATCCTTGCTTGCTGAGCTGCGTGATGGGCAGCCAGAAGAGGAATTGTAGGGGCACATTGCCATACATTTACTTTGCTGGTGTAATTACTTGGCAGCATTGTCAATATTATCTACCTTGCTTAGAAGAAAAAGGATATTACTGTGAAAATTTCTACAATAATGTTAAATGAAGCCTTACTTAGTCATTTGCTAAGGAAGCATCATAAATTATATTGCAGCAAGCCTTCAGAACAATTCCTTTATTTGGATTTTTCCCTTTCTTCCCTGCCACTTCATACTGAGTCCAGAAAAACTCTATGATCTGGTGGGCAGAAAACATGAGGTTAGCAGTAAGGAATAAGTGTTAACCACCACAAATGCTGCAGCATAGTGCTTTTTGTCCTTTGGGTCAGGATTAAGCACTGTACAGCAGCAATTTCAAGCTACCTTATGAGTATGCGAGGCTGCAAAGGAGGTCATCTTGTGAAGGGTCAGCGAAAGCAAAATGACAAGGTATATCTGTGTGTGGGAAGGAAACGCTTGATGTGTTGGTGGTACATGTAAGAGACCAAGTGAAATCTTCTTAGGAGTAACATTCAGTGTCCAGTCCTGGAAGTTCATTTGTGCCTCTTCAGGTCTCTGATTCAGGTATCTCTTAGAGGAGGAAAAACAAGGAAAAATAAGAAGCAATCCATGCTGCCAAAATTTTGCAAATTTTTGCTTGTTAGGTTTTGTCCCCTGATGCCTTTCTGCAGAGCAGTCTCAGGTGTCTGGTTCACAAAAACTTAGCCAGCCTTACATGGCCTAGCTGTATGCAGGGAGGGAGCAGAGTGGCAGTGTGCCAGGAGAAGCATTAAAAGCATGTGCAGAAATACTTGCTGTGGCTTCTGGGTGCAAAAGGCTACCTGTCCCCTGTCATGCTCTGGTACAGTGAGTAAAGCGGACTGTTTTTTATTCAGGAACACAGACTGCTGAGGCTGAGTCCTTTTCTCCTGTACTGAGAGAGTCACAGACTCAAGCAGATCCTGCATTCCTATGAAATTGAGCATTTACTTGGGCTACAGCATGGAATTGAAGGATTCTGGTACTGAGGTGTGCAAAAAGTCAAATTTTGGTTGGGTGACTGATCCAGGCCTTTTGGTATGTGCGCATTCCTGTGCCAAGGCATTGGAAATCAGCAAGCAGTCTAGCCTGGAGGCTTAGCACTTCATCTTTTGGGCTCTTTTTTTTTTTTTTTTTTTCCAGATTGGGTTTCCACTTGCAGGTCATACTTTCTAATGTTTAAGAGGTTCAGTCATCTTTTTATTCTCTTACTACAAGAAAAGAAAAAAAAAAAAAAAAAAACCAAAAAAAACCAAACCCACAACCCAAGCTTCTGCTTTTCTATACTTACAGCAGCAACTTTTTTTTAATATTTCAACAGAGTGCCTGACTGAGGAAACTTAACATGGTGCTGAATAGCTCTCATGGAAGAAAAGTACCTGTGCTCCACAGTTCCACTGAGCCATTGGAAGTATTACTTGGGGCATGTACTGTCCACTTGGTACAAACTCGCATTAAATTTGTAAAGCATGCAACTAAAAGTCCATATGCTAAGCATGTGTGGTGAGCTAAGTTAGTTGTGTAAGAAAAAGCCCAGTTAAGGTGTAGGTGTAATATAAGCCAAGATGCTTATTAATTAATTAAACATTTTTCGTCATTCCTCAGCATTAAAACAGTTTGAGCTTTTCAAGTGCAGAGAAGATTTCATTCTGCTTATCCACAATAATCCTGTGCTCTATGGCCAGAGAGGTGGTCACGTTAAAAAAAAAAAAAAAAAAATCCCATGGGGTAGCCTACAGCATCCCTACCCACTGTTGCAGCTCTCCAGTGGTCTTCGTAAAATGGATTTGGGCAGATTATAACCATTCTTCAAACATCTGTGAAATATCACTATCCACAAAACACTTGGGCTTTAATTGTTTGAAAAGCCTATCTTAAAATGATCCTTCTTAAAAACGAGTTTGATTTTTTCCTTTTCAATGTAAGCAACATTTTTATGTTCTAAAAAAAAATCCTACAGCATTGTCAGAAGTGCTGTGTTCCACTTTATGAACCCTGAAGTAATGGCTCTGCAAAAGTATATGCAGAAGTCTGTTATTGACTGCGAAGACATTTGGTACCGATTGACTGTGAACTAAAGCAGCATTTTCACACTCATACCAGCATCAAGATAATATTCCATTTGAACCTCTGATTTGATTGATACATCTCAGCAGCAGGACACTTAGACTTTTATGTCATAAAATGAAAATGAAATATTTTATGTCACTGAACACAACAGCCTGGCATGCAGTAGTTAAAATCCAATGAAGTTCCAATCAATCCTGTAGTTACTAAAATACCTAGAATCTTGCATTTTTGTTCTGAGAGGGCTTCCAGGAAAATGTTGTAAAGTTAAAATGGTGACTAGTCAGTATTTGTACTTTTAAGGCTCTAAAATTTCCCAGCTTGCAAAAGCTGCTAAATATGGACAAGCAGTTCCATAAACAGCAGCTTGGAATGCAGGATATCCAACCTGCCCATTTTGCAAACTGAAAACTCTATTTTACAGGAGTATTTACCTACTAGTGTTCAGGCAGATACATTTTGCACTTTGCTCCACTCGGGGATCTAGCTTTGAAAAGCCTTTCCTATAAATTCTTTTAATAACATACTTTTAGTAAAATGCAGGTGATGTTCGAATTCTTCAGGTTTTGTAAGGCAAATATCTGTCCATTAATCTAGAAAATATTTAACCTGAATGTATCCTCTCAGCATTGAGGTCGTCCATTGCTTGTATTTTTTTAAAGAAAAAAAAAAAGTAAAGGTTGTTTCAACTTTTTATACGAACCGCTCATCTTGACAAGTTCTTAACTTCAGTATATTGTGCCTCATTAGTACTTTAAAGCCTGCTGAAGCTAAACTGATTCTTACTTGCCTGTTAGTTCAACCTTAGGCCCATCAGTAGAGCATTACCCAATGTCTTGGGAACAATTAAGGCATGCCTTCCCTACCAAACAGTTCTAAGTGGACAAAACATATTTAACAGTAGAGTTTGTGGCACATGGAATGGAAATGCAATGAAAACTACTGGGAATATGCATTAATCCTAATGCTGAACAAGTTCCTAATAACTCACTTGAAACTCCTGGGGATATAGTATCAAGTATGTACTCTCTAAATGCTACTAATGAAACATTTACAGTCTACAGTGATAAAAGGAAAATAGAAGAGTCTGTGGCCAGTTAAAGGGCTACTTGAACAACACCCAGAATGCAAACTGAAGATGTACGTGATTATTGATCTTTTCGGCAGAAAGGCTTTATGAATAATATTCATACCATACCATTAGAAGCTAAAGTAGCCTGGGAATTAAGCATCAGCAGGAGAGCAATTGATGGATTTAGACAGGTCAGACAATGTCATTCTAAAAGCAGCTAATCAATATGGACAAATGTGTCAGAAAGGTGATTTGAAAAATGACTTTATAATAAGGGAGGGGAAAAAAGCCCAGGTTGCTTAGGTCCCCAATTTTTCCTCCCTCAGAATTATGTATTATTAAAACAAGGCTGTTAACGGTTTCACATTTCCACAAGCAGCAAAAAGAAATTAAACTAAAAACCAGAAGGGCAAAGCTACTGTTTCCCCCCACTAAAGATGAGTAAATAGGCTGACGCCAGGGGAACTTTGCCCAGTGTAGCTACCGTGGTCTCCCTGCTGTCCAATTTTACAGCTGGGCCATACGTTATCCCACCTCATTTTGAATCCTCTTTGAAGTTGCAAACTTAGCACCAGAATCTGTGTAGCATTTTGTTGAAAAGGGTTGCTCTAGCACTTCTGAGGAGGCAAAACCTTTCTGAGCTGGATTCTTTTTGCAACAAAAGAGCTGCGATGGCTTTAACTTGCTGGCTTAGGTAGCTTTCCAGCTGCTTTGTTCTCATTCAAGTGGTCAGAGAGATGCCACTTGATTTCCAGTTGGACTTCTTCAGGAGTCAACTACCAGCCATTGGATATTGTTAAACTTTTGTCTGTCAGATTAAAAAGTGCACTACATTAAAGTGTGATGTTATTTGCTCTTGTGGTTCACCATAACCTACCAGCTGCCTGACCAGCACGCGCTTATCAGAGCGTGTTTAATTCTGGACTCGCTCAGCCAAACTTCTCACTGGCATCTATTCTCCCCAAACCACAAAGAAAACCTAGTGACTAGTGCTTAGGGCTCCAGGTTAATGTTAAGTGACTGTTTCTTCTTCTGACAAAAACTTCCTATGTGACCTATTGGACAGATAACCAAACCGGTCCTTTGCTGCAAATTCCCCATGGGTAAAATAAGCTGAATAGTACTCCACCGCTTGAGAAGTTCGTACTTACAAACTCCCCTGAAATATTCCAATGGAAGGAATAAAAGGAAAGTTTATAAGTACTAGAGGATTGTTATTTCTGCTTTTGTCAGACATGACTACCTTCAATTTATTTGAATCTCAAAAAGTAGGAAAACTAGATCGTTGAAAAGTAATGGATGTGGAAGTTCAGAACAAATTTCTAGTTGCTTTTAGCTTCTGCTGTCTCAGAAGACAGCTAATTTGCATCAGTCCTCTGAAATCCTTCTCTGTCATCTTTCCCTGTGTGACTCCTGTCCCTTTGATCCGGTAGTTAAATATGTGTCAGCTGAGAGATGATGTTTTCTTCCCCCAAATGGCCTTTCTTTTTGAGGCCCATGTGTGACATGTCACCTGAGCAGGAATTTCAGGTTCAGTATCCTGCAAGTATTGTACCATGTCTGAGGTGATTCTCACCATGTCCCTGGAAGAAAAAATACTAACCTGGGTATCATCAGTAACTTCTTGACAGAGGGTTTTTTTTATTACCCTTTGAAAACATTCTCATGTCACGACTGTGGATGAATGCGGTCAGGATGAATGTGGTCCCTTCTATGCCTGCAGAAAGGAGGGCTCTTGGGGAAGGTTGTCCATTGCCACCCTCTGGACCTTCTAGGGAGGAATGAATAGAGTCATTGTGAGGTGGTACCATCTGGAAGCAATTGGAGGCAGGGTAAATAATGAGGAACAATGCAGGCAGATTCAATAGGCTTTGGCTTGGGCAGGTACTAGGTCAATAGATGGCAGATACATTTCAATGTAAAAAAATAACACAGGGCCAAGAAGTACAGTTGGGGATTATTTACTAACCAGGACGTTTATATAGCACGCTGATGAGGAAAAGGATTTTGCGGGTTGCAGTGGGGCAGTAAATAAAACTCAGCCCAGACCTGACGTATGTGAACGCTGATGCCGTTGTACTTGCAGGAATGGAGAGTTGTTCAAAGCTATCATACTCTATCCTTTTGCTGCTAGTTATGTGTTTATTAGGCATATACATGTTTACTCAATTCTGCGTCTTGGCTTAAGGACTGCAAAAGACTTACCTGTGGTGAGGTGCAGCTTATGCATAGCCTTGATTTCACCCTGGAGAACAGGCCTTTCAGCTCTGGATCTGAGCTGGAGCTAAACCTTAGGGACAGTCACAGCGCTCCTAACCGAAACCTGATCCTTTCCCCTCCTCTTCTTCTCTCCTTCCCTCCTGATGACAGAGTTCAAAAGGTTTGGCTTCAGGGTTCCTATTTCTCCTGTTACTGTTGGTAATTATTTAAATAACACAAAACCCCCAGAACGTGCAGTATACACCTTATTTATTACGACATTGTCAGTTGTTGGTTGCATTAGTTCTGTGATCAAGTTCAGAGGAAAAGCCTTTAAGAATATCAGTTTTTTCTTTCCTCCATAGTCCTGCCTCTTTGGCATGGGTGCTCACAGCAATTCCCACTAGTAGCAATAGGTATTGAATAGGGTTTTTTTCTCCCCTTAATGCTACTTCAGCAGCACAAGGTCAATGCTTCTTTCCCTCTGGTTTTCCCACCTCAAGAGAGTAACATTTTTGAACAGCAATCCCTAGTGTTTAGAGCTACGATGTCCCCCAATCCTGAAGCTCATCTTTGCTGCAAAGAACAAAACCGTATTCTCCATAGTGCGACATGCCCATGATATTAACCCCGTAACCCTCTGAGCTCCCGTCGCCATCTGCAAAAATAGATCTGGAGTCTGTTTACAAATCATAGTGATATTCCCAGGAACACTGCGTTGTAAAACAACAGTTTGTCTTGAATGTATTTTGATTTTTCAAAACAGTTTTATCTTGAAAGCAATCCTGTAAGCCTTATCAAGCAAAGCCCTAGTTCCAATGTATCCGTTTGCTGAATTAAACAGCACTAAACATTTAACATTCTAAATGAATTAGGCTGGGAGATGTGAAGAAAGCTGAGCTTTAAGATGAAATGTAGGACAAACTCAAAAGGATGTTTTGCCTGTTTCATTCAGCATTAGTATCTTGCCTATAGGCCTCCCTTTGAAATAATCTGTGAACATGGTTACCATGTAATTAGCTGAGCAGTAAGTTAGGTGTTTAAAAATATTTTTTCAGGTGCTTTTTTGTATTCATGATAGCTTCTCAACACCAAAAATCAATCTCAATCAAAGCTGCTACTGAGTTTATCATAAATTATCATGAAAAGGTTTTCTACTGAGTAGATGGTTAATTACTATCTAATTTGAATAATTTTGCATATTAATGAGAAATGAATGAAAATCATTTTTAGATTTTTAACTTCAGCTGAGAAACCCATGGAGATAATGGCCCCCTTTTAAGATGCATGTGATCCTGTTACTAAAGGAGACTGAGAATTTTTTTCATTTACCAACTTGTTTTAAATTGATTAATGGATTTGCGTTTTTGTCATTAATAAACTATATCCCAATGAAAGACAAGTTCATTATTTGACTGTGTGGCCTTATATCTGCTGCCAGAAGAAAAGTAACTGACTGAAAACAGATTAAGGCTTTGCTTAGGGAGGATGTAGCCTTGCACAATCCTTTGTAAATGCCAGAAAGCCAGAAAACTGCGAAGTTATGCAGAGCTGGTTTGAGGCAGGTACCAACTGACGTGCTTTGCTGTCTGAAACGTGAAAAGGTATCACAAACACAACCCCCTTTCTTCTCCTCAGCACCCACACCGAACTGTGAGCGGACAAGAGCCCTGCCTGTGGAAAATGGGGGACGCAGCCCCCTGCGCTGCAAAAGGCAATAGAGCTATTTTGCCATGGCAATTTTAGCCAGGCGGGTGGAGCAGCCTTTGTGCTTTCAGTGGGCTCCTGCAAAAGGGGGAAGGACCAAAGGAGCCTTGTTGGTAGCTCATCCTGCATTGTCTGCCTTCAGGCTTCCTTGGATGCCAGTTTACAGGGAAATTACCCAAATTACGGCTACCTTGTTGCCTCACTGGATCAAGCCAGGGCTGCATCTGCAGTGGGAGATGTGAGACTCAAAATATAAATTCACACAGCAATGGGAGTGTAAGGTCATTGGAAGTTGGGAACTGTAAATGACAGTAGACCTGGGTGCTCTGCAAACCTGTATTTTATGTTGTCCTTTACTATATGTGAGGCCTTTAGGGAGGTGACAGTATCTTTGCAGAGTACCTAGAATAACGTAGCCCTGGTTCACAATTGTGTGGTTCTCTGCATGCTGCAGCTGTACAAATAGTAAATAAGGATAAAGTATACAAACCACTGTATGGAAGCAAATGCTTGTTCAGGGACGTCTAGCTATATTGCATCTATTAGGACTTGGGTTTCTGGGATTCCTCCCTTCTGATTTTCAACCATGCAGTGTTTATAATATGAGCAAAGGGAACTTACAATGAAATTGAAAGGTTGTACATTAAAAGTGAGTATACAGTGGAGTCTTAGAATAAATAATTAATTGCCAGAAGATATCAGGGAAGCCTAAGGAGTGACATTTGTATAAATATAACAAGACTATCCAGATTTGTGATGGCAAATATTTAAAGACAGGAGGAAAAATTTTTGTGGGGAAATAAACCATCCTGCTTCAGAGCATATGCCGGTCATCACCTAATGAGAGCTAGGGAGCAGCTACGCATGCTCATTATGGTAGATGTTTGCTTGTCTTCCTGCAGCAATTGGTAATAACCTTTGTCAATAACAGATTACTAGCTACTAAGCATGCCAGTCCTGCAGTCTGCCCAGTCACGCACAAATATTTTTTGAATTGTTCTTCCTCACTTTGATGAAATGGAAAGGAAAAATTATATGCATTCTTTAATAAATCCTGGTGGTTTTTAGGGCTATGATCCTTACTCCTGATTGCAAAGCAAGTGGTGCTGTGTCCGAGGGGAGTCTGAACTTTCCTGGAAGCAGTTCCTTAAAATACTATGTTGTGATGGCTGAATCTGCACAAAATAAGAGGCTGAAATTTTCAAAATGGAACGTGGTATTTAGCACACGTTTTTCATTCTTGATAACGATAAACACATAGCTAAATCTACCTAAAGGTTTGGAATGTATAGATTAATGTGAAATGTAACCAAAACTATAGGGAGATGCTAGACTATTTCAGAGTTAGTTCTGATCCCTGCTACGATCCTTTCCTTAACTCTGTACTTTTGCAGCACTTTAAATGTTGTTTCCAACATACACAATGTTTGGGGGATTAGCATTTTTCTGTTTTGCCAAAGACTTCCTCACCTCCATTCCCCTCCATTGTCTGCTTCCGTATTTTTACTTCTAAGAACAACTACCATGTGCATGCCTAAACCAGCATTTGGTTGGATTTGTCTTGGAGACCTCTAAGGATCAGCTGTGGACCTCAGACTGTACCACAATTAAAATGATATGTCAGTGTATCAAAACACTGAAAAAGTCAAGATGGGAACTGTGTATCAGAAGAAGCTGGTTAATTAACACAATTTCTTTAGCATGACAGTATTTTTTTAGGACTTGGAATGAAATACCTCTAGAAAATAGATGTTAAAATGAACAATATGAGAATTCAGTAATGATCAACATGCTTCTCTTGCTTGCTAGCAGGGCACCTATATATCCAAGTCCACCCAAACAAAATGTTTCCTTTTGTTTAGAACACCATTGCAATCTGTGCTAGTACTGATAAAAAAATCTTAACAAGCATAACTCTGAACAATGTGCGAAAACTCATATATTTTACCAGTGGACAGGCTAATAAGCATGTGACTGACATTTTTTCCGGCATTAAGCCAAACTTTACAGATGCTTGTAGTAATGTATCTCTCAAATTATTTGGCCCAGCTCTTACAGTCTTCATTCAATACTCTGATTTCAAAAGAAATTCTGCCTAAGTTTTGACTGCCTGTTTGAGTCAGTAATTTTGTCCCTAGGAACACCATTTCAACAAAAATAACCTCTATTTGCAGAGGATCTGCAGGTGTGGTTTGTAAATCATGCCAATGGGTTTGGTCAATAGCTTGGTAAGAAATAATGAAGCTGTGAGATCAGAAGATGTGTTAGCACCTTTAAGTCACCATGGATGTATGCACAGAACCTGGTGCCTGCCACTGATACTGAAGTATCTAATGAACTATTATTTTCGGGTTTTCTGGTTTCTTACATTGTAGAGGAGGCTCTACAGCTTGTACATTTTCTGGTGTGTAAAGTATTTGCCATCATCAGAAACATCAGCAGAAGGTCAGACTGCATGAGAATTGTGTGAATATTTTTGCAGCTTTCATTAGCAAAATTATTTTAATTAGTGAAGCCCGAAGTAATTGAAGGAGAAGGTCATTTTATTTGTTTAGGATCAATGCTTTCATCACCATCCTGGTAGAATAGATTTCTCCAGTTTGTGAGGACTAATTCTAATCTGGTGTAAATCAAGAATAACTCCACTGAGGTAAAATAGAGCCCCTCCACTATAGAACTTAAATCCTAAACACTGCTTTGATGGTGAAGAATCAAGCTGGGTGTTTATTCACATTTGGTCCCTTTTAGAGTTGCTTTGCCTCTCAAACAGTCTTTGGACTCTTTGGACCTATAGGATCATCTGCAAAAGTATAGTACACTTTTAAGTACATACTGATATGAGGTGTAGGTCCATTATATCCAAGGTATTACGTGAATGCAGTAGGGCACTGACCTTGTTCAAGGTGTGAGCTGCTCGCCCTATAACCACAAGCTGGCAAATTTGTTGCCAACACGATCATTCTAACAAGTTGTAGTAAGGAGGAAAGGTATTGCAGGCTCCTTCATGCTACACCTGAATACAAATGTTTGATCATATATTTTCCATATACCTAGTTATTTTTTCAAGGAGACCGCACATAGGTAGAAAGAGAGGAGTAAACGCAGCCAAAAGTTAAGAGCTCTGTTGGCATTACATCTTCTTTAATTTTGCGATGTTTTCACCTCTCCACTATGTGCATAGGTTCATGCACAAATTTCCGGTGCACCTTTTTCTGAACTTCTCTCTTAAATGGCACAGCTCAAACTTCAGACCCGGTCACAGGAAAGGTGCTATTCCTAGAAGCCAGTGAGATTTTTAAGATCCAAATGCTTCAAACGCCATTTGAAATGATCAAGGGCAGGGACCACTCATGAAAATTACCATGCGCCAAGAAGCTAGGCATTTAAAATCACCACAAATAATTGCTGGGCTTGTTCTCTATCACATGAATTCATAGAGTAATGACCAAACTGTGGCACAGCTCCACTCTCACTTATATTGAGTGTGAATTTATAGTAGTTGCAGTGAAGTCAATAGCATTTCTTTGGACTTACAAAGGTTACTGAATGTCAAATTCTGCTTTCAGGCTGAGAACAAAATAATTCTAAAGATATACTGAGAGCATGATCCTAATTTGCTTCAGCAGCCTTTGGCCTCTTTGTCATATAGAAACCCAGGAAATTACAGAAACTTCAGGTTTGTGTTCCTTTTAAAGACTAGATGATTTTTCAAAGACCATCTGAGGAAGCAGGATGTGTACCAGTTAGGCACTGGCCTGGTTTTGAAGGCCTGGTGGATATGCATGCCCTCAACTGGAACCAGGAGCGTTCACTTGCTCAGCTGGAACTGGGTGATCTTCATTTCCTCGACTAGAACTGCCTACCTCAGGGCAGGCAAAGTCATCCCTCTGCTTCCTGCTGTGCCCTGAAGTGCACAGGCTTGACATACTTTAAAATGATAAAAACTTCCTGAACTCCAAACACGACTGAGCCCAGGGCTAGCTGTTGAGACAAGCCATGGAGATGTTCCGCCTCATTTCAACAATTAGTGGATTATCCTTATGCTGTTTGATTATCTTTGTTATAGCCTTGTGTGTGTTTCTGAAGTCTAATTCCCACTGATTTCAATGTGTAAGATGCGCTTTTTGTTTTAATGATAACTCTGGAATCTGGAATTAACTGTGCCAAATGAGGTTGCATATGGAGGTCCAAGTTAATTTCTGTTTAATAGAAATAAATACAGGTGACTCTCCCTCAGGAAAACAGGGTCTGCAAGGTCATTTGGCTTGCTGAGACATGTGGATGATGCTTTTACGCCAAGCGTAAATGGTGGGCAGGATTAGAGAAGTTTCAGAAGGGCATTTTGAATTTGCATATGTGCAGATCAGATAGCCTAAAACAAAAGGTCTTGAGAAATGAGTCTCATCTGAAAGAATGGAAAGTGCGGAAGGATGTCCTCGTGTCTCTTTGGGTTGAAGTGAAATATCATAGCTGTGCTTTTATGGCCAAAACTAGGCTACTATTTAAACCGTATGCCAGTAAAAGTGTGTTTTGGGATGACCCTGCTGGGTAATCCTTCAGATGCGCCCACAGCTTTGAAATCCCCTATAGCAGATGCCTAAATGCATTGTGAGCACGCCTGCACCTCCAGCAGTTCTGTCTGCCTCTGCAGCAGCGATGTCAAGCAGAGAAGACCTTGGCCATTGTCCCCTGCTGCAAGGACAGGCAGGAGTTGTGCGCTGCCTGAGTTCCTTGGCTGGTCAGACTGCCTGCAGGAGGCAAGCAGACACCAGGGACAAGGTCCCAGTGGCAACTTTGAATTTAGAGCATTCCTGGGACAGTTGTGGGGAAAAATGAGGTAACCCACCCGGTTTTCTGCACACGCACAAAGGATGTGGATATGTTATACCACTTGCCTACAGAACGGATCCCATAGCTAAAGCTGCAAAGCTTTACGCTTTTAGCCCCAGTCTGATCCATGAAGTCTCAGGCAAAATGTCAGCCATTACAAAAGGTACTTCTGATAGTCACTGTGCTTCAGAAACGAGGTTGCTTTTCGTGGAAATGCTGAGACCAATAACATGAGTTGTTGGATGAATTATGTCTTGACACTCGTCCAGGTAAAGCAGCGGAGATGACGGGTAGTTTGGCAGAAGCGTACAGTTAGCATATGAAAGGATATCTATAACATATGGGCATCAGTATATATTTGTGGATTAATACATAGCTATTCTTCTGAAAAATAGGTTTTAAAATTGTCCTTTCTGCTTAAAAAGTCAATGAAGAATTAATTATAAACCCAAACATACCTAATACATATGTAGGAGAGATCCTGGAAAAAAAATTTAGAGGACACAGAATGAAAATAAAGCCAAAACTTGTCAGTGTAACCATTAACTACAATGGATCGATGCCAGTTTACACCACCTGAGAATCTGGCCAATAATATCTATTTAGCACACACTGTCCTGCATCTCTTGTGGTATTTATTTTTAGTCATTAGGATACCTTTGGCAAAATAAGGTCCCGCTTTATTCCAGGGGCAAGTCTTAAATGAATTCTAATGCCTAACGTTCAGTTTTCTTTTATTTGTGTACGTGGAATAAGCCAACTATATACACTACCTTAGAAACTATGTATTTCCATGGGTTATAGATTTTCTTATATATTTATATACTAATTATATAACTAGTTTGTAAACTTGTGCTTCTTAGGTAAGATGTTCCAGAAATCAAAATAGTCAACATTAAACACCACAAGTACAGCTGCAGTTTTAAATATTTTATAATCCAATCAAATTGTTTGAGTAGTAATGCATTTAAATGTTGTTATGGAATCCCCTCTAGACTTTTTAAAATGGTTACTCTGTTCTTGGCTTTGCTATTTATGAAATTCATATGGGATGACATTTTTAATAATAGAGCATTTGACTTACAGAGTAGCAATTCCTGCAGTGTCTCAGTATAATCTATAATTTTCTGACTGAACTTTCAGAGGGACACAAACACATATCACACTTTTATTAATGAACATATACATCTGTTGATGTTGCCATAATTGAAATGACCTTAAGTGAGAAGACCTACATAAGTCATTTAGCATTTTTTATGATGCTTGGGTGAAGATGCTGTACAGATGCAGCTTTAGGAAGCTAAAGCAGGAGTACAAAAGCTGTGCTAAAATGACAAAGGGAGGTTTAATTTGGAAAAAGGCACAAAGCGCAGCACAGCCCACATATAATTAAGCAACATCCGGTACTAAAGAGTTGGACAGAAGAAAGCTATCGGGGAGTCTAAATTACCTCTCCTCCCTAGAGAGGATGGCACTGTCAGGTCAGGGCTGTGCTAAACGCTGGGTAACATGAGGGTATTTGATTGCAGTTGCTTTCGCTGTACAGAGGTTGTGGATAAACTGAGGACATCATTTTTGAGGGGCAAAAGTTCCTTAACCTCCTCAAGCATGAGTATGTGTCAGAAGGGCTGTTATAAAGCAACAGCCAGGGCTTTGGAAAGAAAAAAAAGAAAAAAAAAGAAAAAAAAAAAAACACAAAAAAAACCCAAAACAAAACCAGCAAGCACTTGCTCCCTTGCAGTTCATCTTAGGCTCTCTTCCACTGAAAGGCATGGGCAGAAGCCAAACAACTGCATGAAACTGGGGCAAAAAGTTGCAAAAGGATGGGTGTGAGGCAGGACTCCTCTGGGCCCAGGTCAGCAGTGCCCAATTCACCTGGCGGCCTGTGCCCCAGCTGCTGGTGGCAGGAGTAAAGGAAGAGCATAGGCAGGGAGCCTTCAGTCTCCCCCCTCCCCTGCCTGTAAAACCTGTGGTTTCAGGCAGAGGCGCGGATGTCGGCTTCTTCTTCCTTAAGGTTTGTGAGTGCTCCTTGCTGTGCTCCCACAGGTGTGTCCTGTGTGAGAGGGTGTGCTGTGAAAGCCCCCCGCCAGGGCTGCGATATGTCCTGGCCAGCCCTATGGCAAGGGAAGGATGGTCCAGGATGCACACACGCGCGCAGACCGTCTGGAGGAGCATCCTGAGAACCACAGAAATGTAGCCAGGGTTCCCAAAGTGGCCTTGTTTAGTTTCAGCAACCTTTCTTCTGCACTTTCTGTGTATTTCTTCATCTGCTTAAGTGTGTCGAATGATTTTTCTGATGATTATGGACAAACCAGATGCTCACGTGGTGAAAATCGGCATATGGAGCTTCACTGGCTTCAGAAGCGTAAGCTAAGATAGCGCTGCTGATGGGTTTCGTTTGCTCAGTACTGTGGGAGAGTTTGATTTGGAGTTTAGACCAGAAAAACTTTCAAGAGAGCGCCTACAGGTGGAGGGATAGATCCTGTTCCCACATACACAGTTGTAAATCTCGCTATATGAAAGCTCTGGAGCTACTCCAGATTAACTGAGCCTGGAATCAGGCTCTGTGGTGCCTGAGTTACTTCAGACTGTTATTAATTTGAAGAGAGAAAATGAATTCTTGTTAAGGGGAAATAAGCAGTCTTTATTAATAATAATTAGAGAGGGAAGACATTAGTTTTGATATATTGGCTTAATTTGGTAAATAGACAGATCAGTAAAAAATAGAATTAATTTTACAAACTGGTAAACATTTTCTGTAGTTTAATATTAATTGTGTTTAAATGTTTCCTTAAAACTGTGGGTTGCTCCTGCAGTAGCAGCTACACCAGTGAGTTGTCTGAGCACCCCCACTTAGTTGCAAAGTCAGGCACCTGCTTCAGTCCTTAGTGACAGGGTGGGATCCCCAAAGGCCACCGAGCCTTGCGATCAGAGAGGCAGCAACACCAGGGTGTACGTGTGTCACCAGCAGCTGGGACGCTACGTATTTCAGTTTGCATGCCACTGCACTTCTTGGGAACTGTTGCTCAGGATTGGTTTCTGTCTATGCATTTTGTTCTGGCTTCAAGGCATGTAAAAGATGGTGTGTGCTGTTAATGCAGTACCACTTAAAGGCATTCTGTGCTAAGGTATGAATCTCATTAGGACCTGAAGACTTTGGTTGTACGTCTGTTTAGATTGCAAAATTTAGGAGGGGGGTAAGAAGAGACTCGGGATGTGAGTGCCAACAGCATGTCTGAGTCCCTTTCCTGTCATTAAACCACATCTCCTCTGAACCACCAAGGTAATTGGTTTTTTCACTGGCTAAAAGGGAGTGGTGGCACTGTCACCAGCATCACTTCTGAAGAATCTCACTGATGCTTTGCTTTCCCATCTAGTTGCCCTAATCTTCTTACTCTTAACTTTTGGTAGGATCACAGCACAGAGTAAGGAATGGCTGCAATCCAAATTATTTGACACAAGCAAAGTGGAAAAAACACCACTATCAGTTTTTACCAGAAGCCATACACTAATGTACCAGGATTATTGTGTTCTTCATAGTCAGAATGATTGTATGTAATTTTACATGTAATGTTCTTTGAACATATGGTTCATAACATAAAAATCCCTTCATTTTAATTGACACAATAGGCTGGAATGGCTTTTTTTCCCTTGCCAAAGTACTTGTTATGGTCTGTATCACCTATAATGTGCATTCTGTAAAGCTCCTAACTAGGTATTTGGATGCTGGAATGCAAAAGATTGCTATTTATGAGACCATGAGACCACCTAGTGGGTCAATGATTTGCATTTTAAAAGTTCATTAATATGTACTAAGATCATAATAATGCCAGTGTTTCATCAGACCAACCTTCCTCTCATTCCAATAATAAATATATTTAAAAAATGTCTTTTAATATAAAAGAGAGGAGCAAACAAATGTGTATTTTTGTGACTCTTAAGTTGCTCTAATTGGAAGTTTAAAGGATGCCGGGCAAAGCATTTTTGCCCCAACAGTGGATAAAATAATGTTTTCTCTCTGTTGTTTTTAAGAATCCACTAGAGGCTTGAAAGTGAAATCTGTTTTCTTATCTAATCCCTTTTTCTTCCTTCATGGACACATACTGGTTTGCTATTGTAAGGCTGCTTATGAGTGCTAGTCTGCCTGGCATTGATTTTTTTTTTTTTCTTATTTAGGAATAGCACTATTGAGTATTTGTTGGAGAAAATACCAATATAAAGAATTATGTGTTTTTTCACAGATATTACAAAGAAATATAAACTTTCTTCTGACAACTCTGTACTAGCTCTTGTGCTCTGCACCCCATCCAGGTTTCACATTGAACTGTTTTACATCTCTGTACCTGCTGTCTTCAGTCGCAGTAGCCTTTATTAAGCATAATCGGAAACACCCTCTCCTCTCAACCCTGCGTTCCTTCTGATCCTTATTCTTTTTCCTTTTGCAGAGAAAATTCAGAATAATAATAATTTGCCTGACAGAAATATTATGTTTTGATTTTTTTTTTTTTGGTCTGTTTCAGAATCATAGCATGGAGGAATTTACTTTAGACTCCCTTTCATTAAAGTTTAATCACAAAGGCATATACAGAGTTAGGTGAACGCCTGCACGACTTGTCTGAAATATAGGTTAATTAAGCAAGCTAAATATACTTTACAGAACAGAACAATAGAGCATACCGTTCTGCAATTGAATTCAGAAGATTCTGAGACAAAAGTGATCATCCCAACATTTGCACTGAGCTTTCCCAGGCCTGTTCTGAACTTTATACAACAGCATAGACTAGTGGCAAGAGGAAAGATTGTAACCGGGACGCCTTTACAACGTGGTGTCGTCTGGGCTGTGACCCCTCTCAGGTTTAAGCTGCAGCGAGAGCCCAGTAACCTGTAACTGTGGAAACAGGTCTTTTTAGGGATTTTGTAAAATACAAATGTAAATTATAACTACATTAATTATCTAAAGCTACTTTATGTTGACTAAGTAGGCGGAAAAAAATCTCTCAGCTAATGAAATAGCTAATGTGGTAGCAGTTCCATCAACTCACAGAGACGGAAGCAAGTAGGGGCACTTCCTTCCCTTTTGTCTGATCATGAAGCACTCAGTTATCTGCAGTTCAGCATATTCTCTTACTTTTTTTTACAGTATGGTGTTTTCCTGACTATATTAGCATAGCTGTCCTATTCTGTAATCTGAGATGTAAGTGAGGTGGGGAGGCAACAGTAAACTTTTTAGTTCGGTTTGACTTCATCTACCTCCATTTATTTCCATTTCTCAGTGGGTTCACTTTGTCAGTGCCTCCAAACCCACAGGATAAGCAGACTGAACAGAAAGAGCGTTTGGCTGTAGTGGATGGGACTTCTCTTGCTAAGAAGGCTTACACTATTTAGCTGTACTAAATTCAATGGATTTTCTTCTAAATAATATCCGCCTAGGAAAAAAGTTTGGCAGGTGTCTAAAGCAGCAAAACTCCCACTGATTTCAAGAGGGGCTTGCTCAGTGACAGAATGCAGTGTTTGGCCCCAGGAGCTGTAGCAACACCTTCCTTATCCTTAGTCCAATGGAGATCCCTGCCAGATTTCCCCTGGAAATGGAGCAAGACTCTCAGGTGGCTCATGATGATGGTTCTCCCCAGTGGGTTGTCTGCTGTGGCAGGAGATGCTCATTAGCTGATGTCTGCCCAGCCTCTCTGCCAGTCCAGGGAGGTAGCATTGGCCTAGATACCTCTCTTGAACTGTCTAAAAGCTGCAAGTGACAAAAGAGGCCATCCCTGCTCCCTCCTCTCCTCGCTATTTAAAATATCACAAGAAGTTTGAGAGAGATCTTTTCTTATAATTTGCTTTTTTTAGCCACTCTGTTGCTTTGGGATATGGTCTGCAAATGTTGCTTGCAGAACATAAGTTTATGATGAAGAATTTAGTGAAAGCTAGTAAGAGTTATGTACTTACGTGATCAAATATACATATATGTGAGCATAGTATTCTTTGCTCAAAAAAGCTGATCACGATTTGAAAGATAACTCAGAAAAAAATAGCGCTTTCTGAATTACAAAGAGAGAAAGAAGGTGGAGGAATTGGGGGGCAGAAGGACTGCATGGCCGAACGTTTTGCCATTTGATACTGCCAGAACTAGTCTGTGACTCTGGATTATAGGAGATACTTGAATGGAAGACAAAAAATTGTATTAGACTATTTAAGGATGACAATAAAGTGAGATTTGTAGCAGTCCTTTTGATTAAGCTAACGTTTTCCCTCCTAGTGTCAGGAACCTTGTCAAAATTTAGCTGCATATGCTGAGCACTGGTTCTGCTGTGGCACAGCTGCGTAACCTTGGACAAGACTGCTGTGAAAAGAGCTATGTGGAAAGTGGTACTAGGGGCTTCCTCCACTTTGCTCAGGAGCTGCGTTTAAACTCGGGCACTTGCCTGGGTCTTTGCCTGAGCTACGCTGCAGGTGAGCCGGGACTTGGCCGTGCACCTCGCTGATCCTGATCTGGACCCCTGATCTGCTGACTTGACTCCTGGATTCACCCGCCCTTTTTGCCATAAGCTTGTCTGGCAATCAGTGCGCTCTTGGCTGACGCCGGTTCCTGTCACGGGACCTTTTTTGGGTGCTGTAAGACTGCACCCTTTCAGGCTGAGGACACTGCCCTGCCTGCTTTGCTGTCACCCTCAGCTCCTGTGTCATCTCCCTTGAGAAGCAACCCACTTTTGCTGCTCCCTGACACTCAAATCCTTGGGTGCTAGGAGTCCTTACCTGTGCAACAGTGCTCTTACTGTGGCCTGCTGCAGGGACAGAGCTATGTAATTACTAAGTTCCTAAAATGCCTTACAGAGTCCGAACAGTGGCCCATCTATACCCTGCGTCTGCAGCAGCGCGAGCAGGAGGTACCAGTACTTCAGTTGCAGACTGAAAAGCATGAACCTGCCTCCGTTCAAGTCCACGGGACGCAGACTCCTAGAAGGTGTCCTCAGGTATACAGTTTGAGGATAAGAGTCTACTCTTCTAAATTGAAGAATACTGTGATCATGCATAGAAATAAAGAAGGAGCCCGAGGGGGTGAAAAAAAAAGAAAGCATGTAAAAATGTAGAAAGCAGAAGAAAGAACTGCAGGGTTCATAAAAGGAATATAGGAGAAAAATCTACAGTATTTTCTGCCCTTGTATCTTTATTTCTGCTCTCGTATTGCTCCTAGTTTTGCACATTCTTTTTTCTTGCCCCTTCTATATCCTTGTCTTCTCTTGCTCTTTCCCTGGCATGATGTGATACACTGTAGCTTAAAATCTTGGCACTCTTTTGAACTGCCAAGTTTAAAATTCTGAAGGCTTTGAGTGGTAATAGCTGAAATATTTCATATTAGTGAAAGGTTAAAGCTAGGTCACCAGTTCCCAAGTACAGTTTGAGAGAAAATTAAAAATGCTCAGATTTGCTTACTTCTTAGTCCACCAACTTCAGCAAACATGCAGGGTCAGTCCTCACTGCTTCTCTCGGAAGCGAAGTGCAGAAAGAAGGCAGTGAGGGGGGCTTTAAATGCCTGTTTGTAACCCTCAATTTCCAGGGCAGGGAGACTCGTGTGAAATTTCTGTGCTTCGGCATAGATTGCTTTTTTTCATGATCTCAGCGTTGGCAAACAAGGTAGTTCCTGTGCGGCGCAGTGGTGCGTTTGAGCTGGGAGGGTTACCTCGTGAATTTTGAACAGAAGCAGCACTGTAGGTTTGGGGGTTTTTTCCCTTCTTTGATTGGCTGTGTGTACCTTATAAGGGGTCTGGGAGGTGAGTGAAATCATCGATATGTGAATTCTTTCATGAGTCAGGAAAAAATGACAACGATGATTTGGGACCAAGGGTTTCTCCACAATGGCTTATGGAATATGACTCTTCTTCCTCTTCTGGGGAATTTGGGAACAATCTTCTCATTTTAGGACAATTCTCTGTAGTTTGATGGAAGAGAATAATCATACTGCTCTCCTAGTCACTGGATTGTGTCAGTCCAGTTTAGCAGAAATTTAGGGGTGGGGTTTTTTGCTTCCTTTACTTATTTATCCACATACGTCTTTAAGTCAATTCATTTCCTCACTATTCAGATGGCAGCCAGAGAGTCACAAATCAATATCTGACCACGTAATTTTTTGGTGTAGGAAATGAGGCATGTTTAGGGGGTTACAGGAAAAGAATGACAGAAAAGGGCACGTTTTAAAGTGAAGTTAACGCGCTGGAACTGGACAGATTGACATCAATCAATAAAGCACAAGGAGCTGCTCAACGGCTGTTGCTTAAGCCTCTTCTAGAATGACTATTTACAAGGGAAGGTCATTCAATTTTTGAGCCGTTGTATGTCTCAATCCTGCCTCATGATACATACAAACACTTTCCTATGCAACTTCTCTGGTTCTCAAATTAACTACTAATGAAATGGCTATTGGATTACATTGGTATTTATTACCGCTGTGCTTCCCAGTTACTAGAATCTTGGAAATGATCCTTTCCATACTATCATCCAAGTCATTACTGTGAATAATTAGAAAGCTGGGCTGTACCCTACTGGTAACCTCTTTCCACCTTGAAATAATCCCATTTACTTCCACTGTTTGTTTCTTGCCCTTCAGCCAATTTTCAGTCTATGTTGCCTGCCAGTTTTCTTCCTATTGTGTAAGCCTGCACCTTAGGCGCTAGTCTCCCATATGGAAATGTTTTCAGAAAATAAGAACTGAATTTCGTGTATCCAGTCTCCCTCTAATCATTCTGCGTTATACTATCATGCTTATATATTCAATACTCCGTTCCTCTCCCTTGTTGGAAATGTTTGCCGAACTGTTTCGTTGCTGGGTCCCTTTTCAGGGGGCTTGAATTGTCTCTCCATCTTCACCTTCCCGTCCTACTTCCAAATCACATCCCTGAACAGAGATTCTAAGTTCTTTCTATAATTATCTGTGGGCAGGGAACCCTCTAGATAACTAAACTGTGAGAATTTTGTGGGTAGAGGATGAGGTATCTGGTCTCCATCTTTGTGTAAATCTCCGAAGGGGCACTAGTGTTGCACCATCAGTGTTTTTGTGGGATAAATGGGGGGATTTTGATTGTACAGGAAATTTAATTAGATTTAAGGCTAATTAAATTCATTTTTTCATATTAACATGTTCACAAATATTATTGCATCTCGTTAGATTTCATTCTTCTATCCTTACTGAACAATATTCAGTGGTAGTTTCAGATTACAATAAGTTCATTATGAAGATAAGGTGGAATTAGCGTAGGAAGCTCAGCTGGTTGAAGGGGTCTGTGCTTTAATTACTGCAGAGGGTGTGCATATTAATTACAACACAAGTGATATTTACTGTACCTCAGGAACATATGACAGGGTAAAGATACTGACAGCACCAGCTAATAAACTCAGTATGATAATGAGGAGAAAAGACCATAAAAATAGAAGGAAATAAAATTATTCATAAAGTATATTGATCCCAAAGTAAAGACATTAAGCTCTGATGAAGGGCAACAAAAGGGAAGCTCCTCACTTTATCAAACAAATAACCAAAGTAGAGAAATGTTAGCAGAGAGACAGATTGTCATTATACTGGTCATGTGACCACGCTCTAGAGAGTACATGTGAGCAGTAAAATATAAGATTTTTTTTTTTTTTTTTTTAATAAATCAGCAGAAAGTCAAGTCTTTACCTGCAGGATATCAGGTCACAGTGGTTCTGATGAGCTTGGGGGCTGGACACGTTGCAAGGTAACGTTTGAAGAAGAGTGACGGGAACGGATCGTTCTTTGGATGAGGAGGCATCACCAGCTACACAAAGAAACAACATGGCTAATTGGTTTAGGCTGTGATAATTGCTGCTGGCTGTTTGTTTTTTGGTTTTTTTTTTTTGTTTTGTTTTTTTTTCCTAGTACTAATTTTGAAGCAATTGTGTTAAATCATTTTTGAGCCACCTTATAGGCAGCCTCCCATTCAACAGGCATTTAAGCATATACCGAAGATGAAATATAGTGGAAAGATCTGTTGCGTGTCCCTCAGCTGTGGGGTCAATGCCCACTTCCCCAGGGTATGGAGGCCAGCTCCCTTGGCTGCTCAGGCCAGGGGACCTGTTAGAGCTCTGTATTTCCCTGCTGGCACTCATACCTGGTTTACAACTTGGCAGTAGCGCACAGAGAAGTGCATCAGGGGTGACTTGTTGGGATGACACACCATCGGGGTGGATAGTATGGACTCAGTCTTTTGCTGCTTAGCTTCCTTAGGCCTGGTACTAGTTGTACAGTTCACTAGGACTTGAGTCAGGACAATTCTGTTCATCTCTCTCCTCTTTAGTATAAACTAAGGATGTGTAAGTGAGTTGGAAAAAAAAAAAAAAAGCAGTGTAAATAATTTCTTCCAGACATTATCTTCCTTGATGTTTGAATTCCCAAAGTTTAATGTGTCTGTATTATACGACTTTTGACCTAAGGCCTTAGCCACCAAAATGGAAAGTAAGAACCTTATCTTTTACATGTAATTACTGTACATCCTCGTAACTCTGTAGTAATCATTTTGTGCTGGCTATCTCAAAAGATTTTGCCTAAATAAAATCAACAGAAGCAGTTCAGTCCATAGTGCCTGACAGACTAGTTTGGTGTCTGTGAATAAGACAGGGACCGTACAGTGGATGGAAGTTTTAGTACGTGTAATTCTTTTTACTGTAGACATTGTGCTACATAATGTGTTTTCCTCTAAGGAATTGTTGTAAGTTAGGTGAGTGAGGTGAAACTGGCAAGCAAGTCAGCTTGCTAGCCATTCATCTCTAAAGACCTATGTTCAAATCGCATTTACTGAAAGCTACATATGTCTCCTGCTTTGTTGTCATCATAGCCTTGGCAGACATTTGTTACCAATCACAAAGCTCCTTCGTGTTGGGCACATATGTCAATCCTTGCTTAATAAAGACACCTGGATTGAAACAGCTACTCTTGGTCAGGAGCTCTGTAAAGCCTGAAGTGGATACCTGTTTCATTCAAATGATCTTTTCACTTTTTGGAGCACTGGTTGGTTTTTTTCTTCTTTCCATCCTACAATTAAGAATCCACATTTCTTCCTCATTCTTCTTGACAGGTCAAGGGAATAATGTGATACTTGCATTTTCAGTGTACTGGTTAACATTAATTTCAAAAGAAAAAATGAAAAAAAATCTATTGTCACTGGTATTACCATAGTGCCCCTAAGTTAAACGCTTATTTCCATCTTAGGTTAAAGTAAAGTTTACTCGCTACTGTTGAAGACCCTATATTTTCCACTCTGTTGTTGATTCTATATTAATTCAGCTTTCTAGGTGGCTGTCCCCCTGATGCTGGTGCAGTGTAAGGGCAGAAATGACAACTTTTTTTAACAGTTTTTTTAAAGTCAGTTACTGTTTTTATGCATTGGGCAAACTTAACTACACTTTAAATATCTGAGCCTCTTGAATCTATAAAACAGATTGGAAATACTGCAAAAGCAGTTGGTATCTTGACGTTTCAGGTACTTTTATCCAAAGCAAGGAAGCTCAAGAATATACAAAATAGAAAAATTATAACAAAAGTATATGACTACTTTCAAAGCTTTAAAAAGGTCTGATTTATATCTGATAAGGTTTTGGATAAACGTTTGGTATGGTCTTGCTTTTATTCAAATGAATTTGCCTATCCCTAGTTGTAATTAGTGAGCAAAAGACTAATGGCTTTCCAGTGGCCTTCGTGAAACGTGTTGGTGTTCTTGGTTCAGTTCCCAATTTTTGTAGCAGTAAAACCCCTGCCGCTCTGGGCGCTTGTGCTCCTGTGTTTGACAGAGGGATTGAGATTTCATGTACTCTCTCTCACCCTTAGAGGTGGTCCTTCCAAGATTAGGACTGAAGCAGATTTGAGGACACTGGGGAAGCATATGTTCTTTCTGTGCATGCTTCACATATCCTCAAATTTCACAGTTTCTGGGCTCTGATTCAGTGTCTTTCAGTGATGCATTTATCAACAGATTTTTAAAAGAGGGAAAAAAATACAGAAAAGTTAACCTCTATCCTAGTTCCTCCTGCAGTTGCTACTTGTGAGGAACAACAAAGAACAAAAAGCAAGACAGTGATGTCTTGATATTTTTGATGATCTGAACATGAAGAATTGCTGATCTAGATGCTAATGCTTAAGGACTGATTTGAAAATTTTCATTAAAAACAGAATTTTAAACCTCCCTTTTTGTATCCCACTGTAAATCCATTGTCTTCGTTAGAGACATTCTTCACGTAGCCCTGTAAGGTGGTTAAACGTATGAAGCCATGCTTACCACATGTGCTTAATTAAGTAAATGTGCATACTTAGGCATTTTTCTAAATCGTGGCCTTAAGCCTAGGAGAAACTCTTAAGTAAATTTGCATGTTACATTGACTTAAAGCTAAGCATTGGGCTTAAATGCTTAGGTGAGTTCAGCCTAACTGCAGTCAGAAAAGAATTGGGACACCTGGCACATGTATGTATGTCACAGGCGTAAATAAGCACAGTTTCGGCAATGTAGAGCATAATGGTATTTCCAGGATCAGAAGGAACTCTGTTGATTTATGCTAACAGTTAGTGTGATTGTGAGATTTATTTTAAAGGGCTAGCAAAGTAGGGCAGAAAAGAGTATTAGTGGATTCGGTATATTTAGCCTTTCAAGGTTTTTTACAGGGTGCTGCATGAAGACCTCATAAGGAATCTTAACTTCAGGGTAAATCCTAGTTCGAGTTTAACACCTGTTAAAAAAGAGCATAGGAATAAATTCCCTTCCTTGCATCCTTTGCCTTCCTCTCCTCCTCTACAGCCCCCACTGCTTACTTTCTACTTTCTGAGGGAGCTGATGCGATATGCTGACCAAACAAAATAATTTTGCCTAATCGGTGTATCGCAACGTTTTGAGGAATTCCAGGGCTAATCAGACTGTGTACTTGGCAAATATAATGAAATGGTGTACAATGAAATTCAGGTTCTCGGGCATGATTTTACGTTTTGAATTAGCCCCAACATAAGAGTTAATGAAGTCAGCTCAATTAAGACGGCTGCTCTGTAGGACAGTGCTAGTTGTCAGTCAGAAAGAAATACAATACAATGTGAGGGTGGTCAAAGAGGATAAATCATAAAGAAGAAAATATTTTAATGCCGCCATATAAATCAATGGCATGTCCTTACCTTGAAAATCATGTTCACTTTTGGTCACCTTATCTCAAAGACATAACAGAAATAGAAATGGTCCAGAGAAGGGCAAAGAAAATGAGTAGAGCCATCTGAGAGCCTTTCATATAAGGCTACGTTAAAAAGGGCAGGATTATTATTGAGTTCGGAAAGTAGAAGAGCAGGAGGAAATGTGGCAGAGGCATATAAAATAATGAAGGGCATAGATCAGGCCAGTCTGCTGCTTCTCGTTACGTTTGTCTGTAACAAAAGAAAAAGAGAACTCAAAATAGAACAACAACGGGCCAAAGAGTGGTTCGTTAGAGTGAGTGAAAAAGTACAGCACGCGGTGTATGCGTGTAACTTGTGGAACTCAGAGCTGCAGGATGAAATGAAGCCCAAACGATTTACATTAAGAAAGCCCAACACAAATTTACTTTTAATACTGGAATTGTAGTTTATAATCCTTCCAACCAGGATTTAAATGAGACCTGTTGTTACTCCTCATGCAGGCATAAGATATTTACCGGCTGGGGTGGAGGAACACCTTTTTCCCCATGGTACTGTATGGCACAATTTAGGTACAGAATGGGGCTGGAGGGAGAGTAAGCCTTTCCTTGCTGCGTTCGGTGTTGGTTGCTATCAGAGACAGGATGCTGTATTACAAGAATTAATATTAATTGCGATGACAATTTTGAAGTTATTGCCCGTTGGCAATTTATCAGCTAAGAACTCTCTGTGCAAAGAAGTGCCGCTTCTCTTCGGGGTCTGAGTTTTACTTCCAGTTAGTGCTCTTTGTTTTCGGTCTTCGGTCTCGTCAGAGTTTGGTAACTGGGTTGAGGTAGTTAGCCAGAACTGCTTCTAATATTTTCTCTTCCTTAGTTGCCTCTAGTCTCCTGGTGACTGTAGAATAAGAATCGATGTACTACATGAGCTTTTAACAGCCTGATCATTATAAGGCAAGCATGATCATTAAATGATCCTCACTTTATTAATGCACTTTATTAAGTATCTTTTCCTGTATGTCTGGCAATTGCACTTGAGGTAAGTTAGGAACAATTACTATGCTGAACAAATAAAAATAATATAGGTAAGTAACAGTAAAACATTAGTTAGGATATCCAGGGCACTCTGGAAGATAGACACGCTCTGTTGCACCTTAATTTCATGTTTAGTCATTGGGGTTCCTGTTCTCCACTTACTTTTCATTTGTAAATAATGCAAGAATTTATCAGGCTGCCTTGCTGCAAATAGAGACTTTTAGTTGAACTCAGTGCTTGGTTTTCTCTTATATTCCTTCTTAGATGAATTAAAATAATAGAATATTGTGAACTGACTGATAATCTTTCTTAACCTTTTTGTTTGGGTAGTCAACAGTTACTTGTAAGCTTTCTGACTTTTTTTTTTTCCCAGAGGAAAGGCAGAATGTCTTTGTTGTTAACAATGTATCTCTGATTTGTAAAATACAATTTCCTTTAAGGATATTTGAGTACACAGACTTAGCTTCTGCTTAAATGGAACATAAGCGCTTTCCTACTAAGTGAATTTGAGCTGAAGAGGTCTGAACAAAGTATGGAAAAAATACAAATATTTCCCATATTGAAATAAAAAGAACCGCAGCTGAAATATGCGGTGACCTTGTCACGTTTGCTTTACCTGAACAATGAGAGGTCAAATCACATTAGCAGAGATACTTGCAAATACTGAATTTTATGCTTGTATTTCTGAATATTCGCAGTGAAAGAAATTCTTCATTGTGCTGAGGGCTAGCAGCGTTTAGGTATCACCCGTTACCCTTGCTAGCCCTACCCTGCGATTATACAGCAGGTTTGTGCTGTACGTATTTCACCCTACGTGACCTACACAATCCACCCCAAAGTGAAATTTTCCCTTTTCCTGAAAGCTGTCTCCTCCTTGCCTGTGGCTTGCAAAGGATGCTCCATTGTTCGCAGTACAGGTGTTTGGCTCTTGTCTAGACCAATGTTCGCTCATCACAATACCCCTGTCAACACCGTGCTATGTATGCGTTAGCTGCACTATATTACTGTTGTCAAATGGCTCTGCTGTCATGTAGTGTTTAAATGTAAAAGATATAGGTGACGATGTGAAGCTGGAGATTTGTGCTGAAAATCTGGATTTTAAGTTGTCTGCAGCGCAGAAGTTGAAAAGCTGAGACAGTTTTACAATAAATGTAAGCAGTTTAAGCAAGCTTGTAGCTATCAAGATGTGGATGTATGTTTTCCCCTCTGAAATGTGCTGCCTTTCAAGAACACAAGTGTGGCATTTAGGTGACACCGTACTGCTCATCCGTGTGCCCTTTCTGGGGATGGCTCTGCTTCTGTCTCCTCCTGTCTGCACACGCTGTAACTCTAAGGGTCTTTGGTGACCCTGCCACAGGCTACAAGACCAGTGAGCTGCAGAGGAGTCGGAACTTCCCGTGGTATAGGAAAAGATGACAATGAATAAAATGCAGTGCTCTTTTTCACATCCATCAGTTTTATTTCAGATCTGGGTGGTTTTGGTTTTTTTGCCTGGGTGCTAGGAAAACTTTATTTTTGATGATTTTTCCCTAGTGTTACTTGCCTGCCTCTTTCTGGGTTTTTTTTTTTTTTGGTTGTTTGTTTGGTGTGTTTTTGGTTTGGGCTTTTTTTTTTTCCTATTTTAGTCCAAAGATGTTCCTGTTCTTTTCCTGGGCTGGATTGTGGGTGAACTTCCTAAAATCTAGTGTTCGTTGAGAATAATTCCGAGTTTGACTTTATCAGAAACAAACAAACAAACAATCAAAAAATCAGAAATAAGAGAAAAGACTGCTTTCTTTGCTCTTTATCTGTTACACTGAAGCAAGGGAGACAGCACAACCTACAGCAGTCCTCAGAGAGGGAACTGGTGTCAGAAGACAACTGTTTGTTGCCCTGATTTTGAGCATAGACCCTAACCATATTCAGAGAAGAAACCAAATGTCTCTTGGTCCATGGCCTGTAGTTCCTGGCAGATTTAACTGGAAATCCAGCTTAATTAAAAAACAGGTTAAATTCCTTGTGTGGATCGTGCCAGTCTGTCAGTGGGTGTGTATTGACACGCTTCATGGCAGTCCATGGGTCTCAGCAGGCTGGTATCTCTAGCTCAAAGTTTTAGGGAGCTCTAACTGGTAGGAGTGGGCAATCTGAAGTCCGAAAGAGGTCCTGAACCAAGGAAAGGCTGAGCCCATTAAGAGCGGCCCATAGGGTATAAAGTGTAACCTGAATACTGATGCTGTTATTTATCAGTAACATTTATACAAAAAAGCCAAGTTTCTTTACTGTTACCTTTTTCATTTTATCGCAGTCCCTGTATTCTTTCAGAAAAGATTACCTTTCCTCAAAACAAACAAAAAAAACACCCAAACAAAAACCCCTGACACTTGCAATTAGTCATTACCTACTGTTGCTTGCAATTTGTTGGCAGATCAAGCTACAATCTGTTGCACTATGACAGATCAATTTCTGCAACTCACAAATTCATTACAGAACCGAGCCAAACCAAAACAACTTTCTCTCTCCTTCCCCCCTCTCCCTGGAAAGAAGACACCCCCCCCTTCCCCTACCCTTAGCACTGCAGCCTCTGGTTAGCTGAGATCCTTAGACTTTTGTGGAAAGGAGCAGATGGGAGGCAAAAGAGGGATGAGAAAAAAATGAGCCTTTCTCCATATAACGCCCTTAATCTGAGTACATGTGCAGGTTAATGCGAGATCAGTCCCCGTCCCTGGAGCAAGACACTGTGCAGTCCTAAAATAGCATTTCAGTTACTGGATACTGTACAAAATACATTAACACGTTTTTGCCTGAGCTTGTCCTTGCATTGTTGCCATTCTATTCTGCCAAAGGTTTGGTCGAGGATGGGCGGGATGTTTTGTTTCAGATTATTGGTTACCAGATTAGACATGAACATGTGCTTCCTTTCAGAAAACAGTGCCCACTCGCTATTTTGCCGGAGCCGTCCTTCATCTTTCCTTTGCATAAGAAGATGTCAGGGACCTGACAGTTGTGTTGCAATGTGTTATTCTTTTTGAGAACTGTAGTCATCTTTGCATTATCTCCAAGAATGCTTAATTAAATAGCACTAATGGTTAGGACACGAAAAGTAGGATAGAGGAATCTTTTCTTTTTCTTCTGTTTTTTTGTAGCTTTTGTCACCTGACTTCGTAAGCCCACCTTCAGTGAAAAAATAGCACAGTGACATTTTCAAAACATGCAGTCCCTTGAGCCTGGAACCTAACACAGACAAGAAAGCTCAGCTTGATTCCAACACTGCTTTGTGATGTGTACTCCTCTTTTTCAAGAGCTGGGCTGCAACAGCTGCTAAATACAGAGAAAGGGGGAAAAAGGTTGCTATTATACAGAGTTTAGTCGTACAAAAAGCAGATGCTTTATATGGATTTTATAAGTGAACATGCTCGGCGTTCCAAGGCATCCTGGGTTTGTTGCTCGTGCTACCTTCACTAATTTTGCTAGTGATGAGCAGCCACTGGATTATTTGCTCTCCCTTTTTCTCAGTTCCCCAAACGGCTCAATCCTGTGTAACGCTTAGTGCCATCAGATCCTGCTGGGGTCAGTGAGCACTGATATTGGACAGCTTCTTGCAGGAAGCCCTTAGCTTTTCAAAGCAGGGAGGAAAAACTAGCAAATCTTCTCAGGGTTATAAAAGTGCATTCTTGTATGAGGCCAGATTTGTGGAAGTGCTCACATTTTAGCACCTGAATGGAGCGGCCAGCTTTTTTGACAAGTGCTGGGAGCTGCTACCGCTGAGGATAACAACAAATTCCCCTTGGTTTATTGTCAGGGATGGTGACGGCAAGGAGATTTAACTAACTGAATGCATGTGGCACATCGATGAGTTGTTAGTGATAGGGAGGGTCGCTCCAGCAATACATACCTGTCCGCTAGATGTTTCTTACCAGAGTGCTGTCCCGCTTGTGACATGCTGTGCAATAGGTGTAAGGCCAGCCCCACCGTTCCGCTCGGTGGCTCATTTTCGCTCACGCCGTTGTTTACTACAGGAAAAACTAAATGCCTGAGCTGAACATTTTGGAGTGAGGAGGAAGCAGCTATCCTAGTGTGTTCATTTTTTTGTTGTTGTTGTTTGTTTTTGAAAATGCCTGCCAGTCCCCTTCCCCTCCCAAAAATTAAGTTTTGCTTTCTCAAAGTCTTTCACAGGCTTTGAATAAAATGACACACGGGTAGGGATGCTGAACAAGAACACAGAGAGAGAAGAGCCACCTCTCTCAACAGTTTAGAAATCCCCCCTTTATCTTCCCTGAATTTTTCACCTCATGCATGCATGGTGCACACTTATTGACCCAGCAAGTTATCCAGAAAACTTCAGAATACTTAGAAGCCCACTTTTTTTATTGCTAATATTTCTGTAGCTCTTTCTGAGGCAAAAAATTTTGAGCTGATGTTTGTGGCAAATAGCATTAAGATTCTGACTGTAGCCTCCAACACAGAAATTGAGAGGACAACACACTGTTTTTAAACACCTTTAATCACTGCTGAGAAAGGGACCTTTCCTTATATTTTTAAGGATGATATAAGACATTGTAGTTGTGTTCTTGCCCTTTAAGAAAGCTATATTCAAAAAGGGCATATGCAGATTGAAGAGTGGTATGTAGTTCAACGTATGTATTTGTTTATCATCATTTAATAGTGCTGTTCTGGTAATGAAGCTAAACTTCTGAATTCCAGAACTGAAACGAAAATTCTGAAATCTGAAATGCACTCCATAGAAACTGTGTCTTGGATATGTGCAGAAATTCAGAGATACAGATGGGAATTGAGGCTTTATCAAATTATTTGGCTTTCATTAGAGCTGAATAAATAGTAACACATGAAACCTAATTCTATCCAATTTCTTTGTTCTGGTAAATTACTACCTACGCGTCTAGCTTTTCTAGTTCCTGTGTTCCTAGAGCGGCAAGTGCTTTTTCCCCCTCAGAGCATTTTGTTTAAGCATTTAACCCCTCTCTCCCCGCTCCTCCCTCCCCTCAACAACATATAGACATTTCAAAAGAAGTACATTTGGAGACAAGTATTTCTTGAATCAGCTTTGAGTACAACTCCTGTACAAGTTGTCTTTTGGGGCTTTTGCTGCTTTCAGCATCCTTCACTTTCTGTATCGTGCTGGTAAAAGGAGAGTATGTTTTTCTTTGAACAGAACAGTTGTAGTATGATATAGGATGTTCACTTTAATTTCCATAACGTGCCAGATATTAATATGTGCACGTTGGTTGCCAATGTGCAGGTGAACCGCAGCTATTGCATATCAGTCCGGAGGGGAATCGATTCTCTGTGCCGAAACGCTGGCATTGCTCTGTAAAGACGAGCTACGGACACAGACAAACAATTGCAGAAAATATCCCTAATGTTAAATACAGTATAAAGAATCTGTTTTTCCCCCTCTTATTATTCTTATTGTTTTATTTCCAGCCCTCTTGCTAGTGGCTGCCTTTGTGGCACTTCAGCTGTGATTAGATGGGCGGGCAAGCAGCTTCCACTAGAGCTGAAGCCAGCTGGGTGAAAAGACTGGCAAACCCTCAACTCCTCGTCTACCCACTGCCTTCGTGGCTGAGTTTATTATCTCCATAGCTCTGTGACATGCCCAGTCTGCGCGAGCTAGGGGTCTCAGAGCACAAGTCAATATTCGGTAGTCAGAGCTCTCTTATTACCGCTCTGTTGCTATGCTTATTTTGATGTAGTCGTAACCTAAAAAACTGTCTAATAGCCAAGAGGCTGGGGGGGAAGGGAGGAGGAGGGGCAGAGAGAGAGGGTCATCCACTTCTAATGCTGGAAACCCTGTGATAATCTGTTCCATGCATTCAAATGAAAATATGACTTCTTGGCAGAGAATAGCATTATAATGTAAAATCCCATATGCTGTTATACAGTATGTTGCAATCTGTTTTACTGCTGCCTCTATTCTAACGAGTGAATACTGCCAATAAAGCAATTGAAGATAACACTAATTGCTTATTTCTGTGATCCATAATTTTTATGGCTGCCTTATAGCTCTTTAGTCAAATAGATGTTTTTTGGCCTCTCAGATCTAGAACTCATGTACTATAGCGATTGAGGCTGAAAATCTGCATGCTGGCCTGAGAGATTTTTCTAAGCTGATGAATAGTGTGTGTGTGAGGGGGAAATAATTGAAAAGTGTTAAAGAAAATAGAAGTCTTAAATCAGTCATAACAGGTCATAACACTGGATTTCATCAATATTTTTTAATATAAATTGGGCTCTTTCTCTATCCTTCTTGCTTCTACAGAATTGTCTTTGCTGTGGAGTAATCAGGCACTGGCTTTCAAAAATAAAACTCCCTTAAGCTTTTCAGAGCAGCAGTGGCTGCCTGTGTGCCGTTCTAGGCACCTTTGTGTCTCCAAGAGACAGGAATGACACCGTTGGCATATGAGGCTAGTCAAGTCCTAGTCTTGCTGCTTCAAATCATGGTTAATCTCATGAATGACCAGTTCTTTCACATCGCCTAGCAGCTCCTGTGTCATTTGAGTCCTCCCCCAAGACTGCAATTCGAAGGTGCAACACTAACCCTAAGGTTTTGAAGGCCAGTGAAGAGAACGGGCCAGATTCATAACCTATTTGGGGTTGCCTCATGTTTTTGGGGTGTTCTGCAAGGGCCAGTAGAGCTGCCTGTCCGGGCATTCCCACACTGTGCTGAGGTTGTGCAGCAGCTTCTAAAGCAGCTCCTTACAGACCAAGGAAAATGCGTTGATGGATCCCAAAAA